>NC_081791.1:4895700-5208200 GCF_963082965.1 Carassius carassius
TTTTGTGAGTCACAAAACACACGTGCATCTATTCTTTAGTTACACGTTTTGTGTGTGTATCGTATCTTTATTTATTAGAAATATATTGTTGTAAAGAGGCAAAAGGCTCTGTCCTGTTGAAAATTGTCTTTAATATTTTAATTATGTAGAAAATGCTATACAAAGAAACCAGCTGACTCTCGAGGCAGTGTTATATTGTGGACATTATATATATATATATATATATATATATATATATATATATATATATATATATATATTACGCATCTATAATCTATATCTGATCTATAATCAGTGGTGACAACTCAGCCTTGTTCCAATGTTCATACTATCCATCCTAAACAGTATGTTTACAAACATACACTCATTTACATCCTTCTCTTCATTCTCTGAGGCAGAAGTCTCCAAACTCATCCTTTCTAATCATCCTACTACTTGTCCGCTTGATCCTATTCCATGTCATCTCCCGGAACAAAGCGGGGTAACGGATCCGGCATGTGATTACAGGAGGGAGAGGTAACAGAACATTCACACAATCACATTGCTGGACCAGTTTAAGTGATTTCAAGAGCATGCATCAGTTGCATTTAGGGTCTGTAAGGTCATGAAAATGCCCATGCCTAAAAACGTTTGGAAAAAGTTGTGGAATTTTATTTTTCAAATCTCTGTGTAATAGTTATATTTAATCAGGTCCTACGTTTCTGTGGTTTTAATAATTCTCGCAGCTTTCAAGTTTATAATGAGGTAAATCCCTGCATTTATTCAACATAGCTTGTAGGTTTGAATAATAAAATAAATCCACACAAACAAGATTCAATCATTCATTCGAAACCATAAACTCTCTCGGAGCACGCTTCACATCAGCGCATCTTGTCTGCACTTCAGCGACCTGCTGCAAGCTGCGATACAAGACTCACTCGCATTTCGATCGGGACAGCTGACAGAACTGCCACTTGACTTGACTAATCGGGTAATTAATGCATTGTCACACAAATGTATAATTTGCACACGTTTTAAGTATTTTAAGCCATTTGGTACTCGCGCGCTCCACATGCTGTATTAGGCTATGTGCCCTTGCAGTCACATCCAAAGCTCGCGCGTATAAAGCCGCCTCGCGAGTATTAGCCTATATAAGAGTTATTTTTCAGAGTTTGTTGAGTTTAAGCAACCAAATACACACAATATGATGTCTGATGGTTGTTGACAAATAAAACAGTTTCATGGTACACTCTACTACAGTGGTTCCCAACCTTTTTCTACTCGCGGCCCACACAACCAAACACATATGTTTGCGTGGCCCACTGCAAAAAAAAAATTAACTGACCCCAGTATTGTTTGGTTAATACCTTAGTACTCAGAAGGTAGATTGTTAACTGTCTTTATTGAATGAACTGGCAATGAACAGAAAATAACTTGGGCTGGTACCTCTTGGCACAACTGCTGTTGTTCTGTAGCATATGCAGCAAAAATATCTAAGATAAATTGGCAGTTTATTCTTAAACCAATCAGTGAGCTTGAATAGTGGAAGCATAGTTGCAGTTTAATATTATTTTTTTGTTATTTGATTATATATATATATATATATGAAATGATGTTATTATATTATGACTATCAATTACTATCAAATGGAGTTAACAAGGTCTTTGGCCGGCGAATGAGGAGATCTGTGTTTTGTCCGCATATGAGGCAAGTGCAGCACATTATATGCTATCATCACCTTTTACAGGCTATATAACGTTTATTGTTGCTATATGGGCGCTTAGTTTTTCTTGTTTAGTAAACTTTGCCAATGTCTCATGATATGAACGATAAAGAGCTTATGCACAGGATATTCAAAACATACAAAAGTATATTGGCTAGATGGCAAAAAAAACGTACTTCTCCAGTCTTCAAACACACAACGACATTAGCCTTTACAGACAGTGTTTGAGTAAAGGAAATGCTGTACTATTCAAACAGTTATTTGTTTACCCTTGCTTTGCGAATAAGCAGAGATCTGTCTCCTCCAGGCTGTGCACGTGCGTCAATCTGAGTGGAGGCGGGGGGAGTGACGAGGTTTCGCTTAGAGTTTGAGGATCCAATGGCGTAATGAAGTTTTACTGACAAGCTCTTTTAAATACTTATCATTGGTTAAATATTTGTAAAACCCTCTGATTTAAAATTATAATAATGAATTATAATAGAGATATGATTTTTGGTTAATTTTTCACGGCACATTTCCGCCATACGGAAACGCCGCCCCTGGAGGAGGGGGATCCACCAAAATGAGGTGACGGATCCGGCTTGTTCCGGCACATATGAAACCCTGGTCACACCTCTTATCTGTTTGCGCTGGCCACCAATAGCTGCTCGCATAAAATTCAAGGCTTTGATGTTTGCATACAAAACCACCACTGGCTCTACACCACTGATCTGTATATGTTCTATATTATAGATCAGTGCTCTTCACCCATTTACCTAAATTTGTTACTTCAGACTTATGTGCCCTCTAGAAGCTTATCTGACTATTTCTATCTATCTATCTATCTATCTATCTATCTACAACCCGAATTCCGGAAAAGTTGGGACGTTTTTTAAATTTTAATAAAATGAAAACTAAAGGAATTTCAAATCACATGAGCCAATATTTTATTCACAATAGAACATAGATAACATAGCAAATGTTTAAACTGAGAAATTTTACACTTTTATCCACTTAATTAGCTCATTTAAAATTTAATGCCTGCTACAGGTCTCAAAAAAGTTGGCACAGGGGCAACAAATGGCTAAAAAAGCAAGCAGTTTTGAAAAGATTCAGCTGGGAGAACATCTAGTGATTAATTAAGTTAATTGATATCAGGTCTGTAACATGATTAGCTATAAAAGCTTTGTCTTAGAGAAGCAGAGTCTCTCAGAAGTAAAGATGGGCAGAGGCTCTCCAATCTGTGAAAGACTGCGTAAAAAAATTGTGGAAAACTTTAAAAACAATGTTCCTCAACGTCAAATCGCAAAGGCTTTGCAAATCTCATCATCTACAGTGCATAACATCATCAAAAGATTCAGAGAAACTGGAGAAATCTCTGTGCGTAAGGGACAAGGCCGGAGACCTTTATTGGATGCCCGTGGTCTTCGGGCTCTCAGACGACACTGCATCACTCATCGGCATGATTGTGTCAATGACATTACTAAATGGGCCCAGGAATTTTCAGAAACCACTGTCGGTAAACACAATCCGCCGTGCCATCAGCAGATGCCAACTAAAGCTCTATCATGCAAAAAGGAAGCCATATGTGAACATGGTCCAGAAGCGCCGTCGTGTCCTGTGGGCCAAGGCTCATTTAAAATGGACTATTTCAGAGTGGAATAGTGTTTTATGGTCAGACGAGTCCAAATTTGACATTCTTGTTGGAAATCACGGACGCCGTGTCCTCCGGGCTAAAGAGGAGGGAGACCTTCCAGCATGTTATCAGCGTTCAGTTCAAAAGCCAGCATCTCTGATGGTATGGGGGTGCATAAGTGCATACGGTATGGGCAGCTTGCATGTTTTGGAAGGCTCTGTGAATGCTGAAAGGTATATAAAGGTTTTAGAGCAACATATGCTTCCCTCCAAACAACGTCTATTTCAGGGAAAGCCTTGTTTATTTCAGCAGGACAATGCAAAACCACATACTGCAGCTATAACAACAGCATGGCTTCATCGTAGAAGAGTCCGGGTGCTAACCTGGCCTGCCTGCAGTCCAGATCTTTCACCTATAGAGAACATTTGGCGCATCATTAAACGAAAAATACGTCAAAGACGACCACGAACTCTTCAGCAGCTGGAAATCTATATAAGGCAAGAATGGGACCAAATTCCAACAGCAAAACTCTAGCAACTCATAGCCTCAATGCCCAGACGTCTTCAAACTGTTTTGAAAAGAAAAGGAGATGCTACACCATGGTAAACATGCCCCGTCCCAACTATTTTGAGACCTGTAGCAGAAATCAAAATTGAAATGAGCTCATTTTGTGCATAAAATTGTAAACTTTCTCAGTTTAAACATTTGCTATGTTATCTATGTTCTATTGTGAATAAAATATTGGCTCATGTGATTTGAAAGTCTTTTAGTTTTCATTTTATTCAAGTTTAAAAAACGTCCCAACTTTTCCGGAATTCGGGTTGTATCTATCTATCTATCTATCTGACTATATCTATCTATCTATCTATCTATCTATCTATCTGACTATATCTATCTATCTATGTATCTGTTACATACCTGGACTCATTTAGTGTGTTTTTGCCCCTGTGACCCAGTTTCTGTCTTCTGTATTTGGTTTGATTAGTTCCCAGGTGTGTCTATTCTATTCCCCATGTGTTCCATGTCCCTGTTAATTTAGTGATTCCATCCACCTGTGTTTCCCCATTATCCCATGTACTTAAACCTTGTCCTTTCAGTTCAGTTTTGTCGGGTCTACTATCCACTTACTTGTTGGATATAATAAAAGCCTTATTTCGTGTATCCTCGGCTCCGTGTTCCTTCCGGCAGCGTAAACGGTAACAGAATGGGGAAACAGGAGACAGGTGGGGAACAATCAATTAACAAGAACAAGGAGGAAGGTGACCAAATAAGGGAACAGGAAGTGATAATATGATAGACACCGTGGGAACTGAGGACACCTAGTGGATACCCAGGGAACACAACCCAGACACTGTGACAGAGTTCCGGAGGATAATAAAAGCCTTATTTCGTGTATCCTCGGCTCCGTGTTCCTTCAGGCAGCGTAAACAGTAACAGAAGGCCCGACCTGAAAGAGTTTAAAACTGCGTGTTTTCCCCTCCGTTTTGTTTTCCGTTTTTTTCCACAGTCTTTTCTTTCCGTAGTGTCGATGGATCCCCTCTATAGCCCCAAATTCCTCCTCCTCCTGCTGGAGCAGGAAGGACGTTCTCTCTAGGACCATACCAGACGGTTTCTACTGCTAGCTAATGCCACCAGCTACCCGGACCACGCGCTCTGCTCCTTCTATCATGCCAGCCTGAACTCAAAGTGCAGAGCGTTGTCGCCCGAAGATGGTCCTCGGGAGGAATTCGCCGCATTCGTAGAGTGGACTCTGGTGAAAAAATGGGTCACCTCTCACTGTCTGCCCAATGGAGGATCTCGCCAGGTCCACTCTGGACCCAGAGCCCAGCCTACCATCTCCCCACGGTACGGGGCATAAGCCCGAGCCCACCAATGACGGAGAGCCAGAGAGCAACCCGTCAGACCAGGTGCGAGAGCCGGCGACACTGCCCACCACGAGGAAGCAAAATGTGGAGCGAAGCAAAACTCCGCCTCGGCCCGTTGACCCGTCGGCTCCACCATGGCTCCTAGCTCCTTCCTGCTAGTCCACATGCTCTGCCTGGCTCCCTCGTCCCTCCGGCTCCGCCTTGGTCTGGCCTGGCCTCTGGCCTTATTTCGTGTATCCTCGGCTCCGTGTTCCTTCCGGCAGCGTAAACTGTAACAGTATCTATCTATCTATCTATCTATCTATCTATCTATCTATCTATCTATCTATCTATCTACTCATCTAATATTTCTAATCTATCTATCTATGTATCTATGTATCTATGTATCTATCTATGTATCTACTCATCTAATATTTCATATCTATCTATCTATCTATCTACTCATCTAATATTTGTAATCTATCTATCTATCTATCTATCTATCTATCTATCTATCTATCTATCTATCTATCTATCCTAGCAACATGCTAATAATGTTAGAAACATGCTAGCAACATGCTAATCATGCTAGAAACATGCTAATCATGCTAAAATCATGCTAGCAACATGCTAATCATGCTAGAAACATGCTAATGGCATGCTAGCAAAATGCTAATCATGCTAGAAACATGCTAGCAACATGCTAATCATGCTAGCAACATGCTAGTCACATGCTAATCATGCTAACAACATGATAGTCACATGCTAATCATGCTAGAAACATGCTATTCACATGCTAATCATGCTAGCGACATGTTAGTCGCATGCTAATCATGCTAGAAAAATGCTAGTGACATGCTATCAACATGCTAATCATGCTAGAAACATGCTAGCAACATGCTAGCGACATGCTAGTAACTTGATAATCATGCTAGCTACATGCTAGTCACTTGCTAATCATGGTAGTGACATGCTAGATACCGTGCTAATTATGCTAACTACATGTTAATCACTTGTTAATCATCTTAGCAACATGCTAGCAACTTTGCTAATCATGCTAATGACATGGTAGTCACTTGCTTGTAATGCTAGCAATATGTTAATCATTTTCTTTTTAAAACTTAAGCTTTTCAAACTTTTAAATCTTTTTAAACTTTTTTAACTTTTCACATTTTCAAACTTTCTAAACGTTTTAAACTTTTCAAACTTTCTAAACTTTTCAATCAAATAACATTTTAATTACAAAAATAAACACAAAACAGCGCACCAGCCCCTCACGGACGACTGGTGCGCTCAAATAAAAACCAAAACACAACTAAAAGCCCAGGCCTGGTCCTCTCTCGTCCTTCACTGTCGTCGCTCCAGTTTTATATCCTTCCATCTCCTACATGGGACTCGAGACCGGCGGTGGGTCGCAGGTGTCCCTGATTTGCCCAATCATTGCTGGCCTCACTCCTTGTTCCCACGTCCCTCGGCCCCGCCCCACTCGCCACATACCCCCATCGCCCCTCGCAGGCCGGGGGTACCCACGAGACTGCGCTCTACTCCCCCCCACCCAGTCCTCCCTCCGGGGGGGACCGCTCACGGGAACCTGCGGGAACCTGGGGGTAGGACAGACGAGGCGAGAGAAAAGGAGATGGAAGGAGGAGCGACAGAGACGAGAGAGGGGAGAGAGAAAAAAAAAAAAAAAATTCCGGTTCCCAGACACACTGCTGCTCGGCCCTCCACTGGCTGGGCGACGGCTCCTCCGGTTTTGGGCAGCCGGCAGGAGTCCTCCGTTCCCTGCTCCTCCGGATACCTTCACGGAGGCAGCAGGCTCCGGCCCCCTGGCGAACGGAGCCGACTCCTCCGCTCCCTCACGGACGGCAGCCGTCCCTCTACATCGCGGGCGGTCGGCAGCGAGCTCGCCCATCCCCGGCAGCTCGCCCATCCCCGGCAACTCGCTCCAGTCCACCGCCTCGAGCGTCCATGGCGGCATCCTCCTCGCCAGCTCCGTGGCACCACGGATTCACCACAGTGGCGAGGGATCTTCAGCAGCGCGTCCCTCCTTCTCCCGGGCTTCGGCACCACTGTAATGATAAAAACTTCCTAGTCATCGGGAAGAAGGAGGCGGGAACCGGCGGACAATCAAATAACATTTTAATCACAAAAACAAACACAAAACAGCGCACCAGCCCCTCACGGACGACTGGTGCGCTCAAATAAAAACCAAAACACAACTAAAAGCCCAGGCCTGGTCCTCTCTCGTCCTTCACTGTCGTCGCTCCAGTTTTATATCCTTCCATCTCCTACGTGGGACTCGAGACCGGCGGTGGGTCGCAGGTGTCCCTGATTTGCCCAATCATTGCCGGCCTCACTCCTTGTTCCCACGTCCCTCGGCCCCGCCCCACTCGCCACAAAGATATTGCAAAGATGAGTGACAATGGTGACGAAACACGTCAGTCTCAGCTACAGACAAGGTCTAGAGTCTCCTCTTCTCTCAAGTCCTCCAAAGCCTCAACTCGGATATCTGTCAGCGCCGCTGCAACGAGGGCAAGGGCCAAGGCAGAAGCAGCAAAAATAAAGGTGTCTTACGCAGAGAAGGAGGCAGCTATCATGAAAGAGAAAGTAAACATAGAGGCCAATCTTTATGTGTTGCAGCAAGAGAAGGAAGCTGTAGCAGCATCAAAAGAGGCAGCAATATATGAAGAGGCAACAGCAGCAGCTGAATATATGGAAAGAGACCTTCTTGGTGAGTTTCAGGATTTAACTTTCGAAGATCCAACAAAACCCACCAAAGACTATATAGAAACTCAACCATTTGAACAACATGCTAACCAGGAGCTTGATCATGGTACGCCACAGCAGCCAATCCAACAGGACAAAACCCTTAGTCTCCCATGCAATGTTAACAGGGAACAAAATACAGTGTATAGACCAATTAAGGAGGAAGAAAATTACAAATCCATTGCAGAGGAGCGCTACGCACCTCCACCTACCCATAAGGCTCCTTATATCCCTATCAAATACCCAGCCGCTACCTTTGCAACACCTAATCGGGCCCAGTACAAGAGATACTCACCGTCAACTCCTCAGAGCGCTGATCTAGCCCAGTATGTGGTGAGAAAGGAAATGGTTAGCTCTGGGCTCCCAGCCTTCGATGACCGTCCAGAAAACTATTGGGCTTGGAAATCGTCTTTCCTAGCAGCCATAAAGGAGCTAAATCTATCTGATCAGGAAGAGCTTAACCTCCTCGTAAAATGGCTTGGGCCGGAGTCATCAGCACAAGCCAAGCTGCTAAGTTCAGTGCATGTTAACAATCCAAGAGCAGGTGTGTATATGATATGGCAGCGCTTGGAAGAGATATATGGAAGCCCAGAGGTTATTGAAAATGCCCTACTGAGAAGATTAGAGACCTTCCCAGTCATCTCTAACAGAGAAATACACAAGCTTGTGGAATTAGGTGACTTACTAAGAGAGCTAGAAGCTGCTAAAGGTGCTAAAGCGGAGGGATACTTGCCTGGACTTGCATATCTAGACACATCAAGGGGTCTTAATCCTATAGTGGAGAAGCTTCTTTTCTCCCTCCGGGACCGCTGGATAGGGCAGGAATCCAAATACAAGGGGGATTTTCAGGTTCCCTTCCCACCATTCAGTTTTTTTGTTAACTTTGTATGTTCCCAGGCAAAGACCCGTAATGACCCCAGTTTTGCATTTAGTCTTTCCTCTACCCCAAGTCACGCCAAAGTCGAAAGGCCGCCAAAATACCTACCTAGAACAACAGTGACAGTCAGAAAAACGGCAGTCACTGCCACAAATACCTCTCCACATGCTAATGCAGCTGCCAAGGTTGAACCGGATAAGCAGTGTCCTATACAGTCATGGCCAAAAGTTTTGAGATTCACATAAATATTAGTTTTCAAAAAGTTTGCTGCTAAACTGCTTTTAGATCTTTGTTTCAGTTGTTTTTGTGATGTACTGAAATATAATTACAAGCACTTCATACGTTTCGAAGGCTTTTATCGACAATTACATGACCTTTATGCAAAGAGACAGTATTTGCAGTGTTGGCCCTTCTTTTTCAGGACCTCTGCAATTCGACTGGGCATGCTCTCAATCAACTTCTGGGCCATATCCTGACTGATAGCCACCCATTCTTTCATAATAACTTCTTGGAGTTTGTCAGAATTAGTGGGTTTTTGTCTGTCCACCCACCTCTTGAGGATTGACCACAAGTTCTCAATGGGATTAAGATCTGGGGAGTTTCCAGGCCATGGACCCAAAATTTCAACATTCTGGTCCCCGAGCCACTTAGTTAACACTTTAGCCTTATGGCACGGTGCTCCATCGTGCTGGAAAATGCATTGTTCTTCACCAAACTGTTGTTGGATTGTTGGAAGAAGTTGCTGTTGGAGGGTGTTTTGGTACCATTCTTTATTCATGGCTGTGTTTTGGGCAGAATTGTGAGTGAGCCCACTCCCTTGGATGAGAAGCAACCCCACACATGAATGGTGTCAGGATGCTTTACTGTTGGCATGACACAGGACTGATGGTAGCGCTCACCTTTTCTTCTCCGGACATGCCTTTTTCCAGATGCCCCAAACAATCGGAAAGGGGCTTCATCGGAGAATATGACTTTGCCCCAGTCCTCAGCAGTCCATTCACTATACTTTCTGCAGAAGATCAATCTGTCCCTGATGTTTTTTTTTGGAGAGAAGTGGCTTCTTTGCTGCCCTTCTTGACACCAGGCCATCTTCCAAAAGTCTTGGCCTCACTGTGCGTGCAGATGCACTCACACCTGCCTGCTGCCATTCCTGAGCAAGCTCTGCACTGGTGGCACTCCGATCCCGCAGCTGAATCCTCTTTAGGAGACGATCCTGGCGCTTGTTGGACTTCCTTGGACGCCCTGAAGCCTTCTTTACAAGAATTGAACCTCTTTCCTTGAAGTTCTTGATGATCCTATAAATTGTTGATTTAGGTGCAATCTTAGTAGCCACAATATCCTTGCCTGTGAAGCCATTTTTATGCAACGCAATGATGGCTGCACGCGTTTCTTTGCAGTTCACCATGGTTAACAATGGAAGAACAATGATTTCAAGCATCACCCTCCTTTTAACATGTCAAGTCTGCCATTCTAACCCAATCAGCCTGACATAATGATCTCCAGCCTTGTGCTCGTCAACATTCTCACCTGAGTTAACAAGACAATTACTGAAATGATCTCAGCATGTCCTTTAATGACAGCAGTGAAATGCATTGGAAAGGTTTTTTTGGGATTAAGTTAATTTTCTTGGCAAAGAAGCACTATGCAATTCATCTGATCACTCTTCATAACATTCTGGAGTATATGCAAATTGCTATTATAAAAACTTAAGCAGCAACCTTTCCAATTTCTAATATTTATGTAATTCTCAAAACTTTTGGCCACGACTGTACATAATAAACCACACCCGCTATCAAAATGTTGTGGGTTTCGAGGGAAACATCTTGATGAGAGGAAAACATACTTGAAGAAGAATTCAATATGTTTTCGATGTTGTGCCAGCACCAAGCATATGGCCAAAGATTGCAGGGCAACACTTAAATGTAATGATTGTGAAAGCGACAGACACATATCGGCGATGCATCCTAGAACTGCCCCTTGGCCGCTTGGTGAGCAGCTGCAGCACGCTGCTGAGGACGAGCAAAGCGGGGAGTGTGAACCACGAATACCTCCTATAGTCACGTCCAAGTGTACAGAGATATGTGGTGGCTCTACCAAGGCCAGATCCTGCTCAAAAATCTGCTTGGTCAAGGTTTATCATGCCAACAATCCAAGGTTCACAGGGTGTATGCAGTACTAGAAGACCAAAGCAACCGGTCGTTAGTAAAACCACAATTCTTCGATCTGCTAGACATTAACAGCAGTGAATCCCCCTATACTCTTAAAACATGCTCCGGCACAGTGGAGACTGCAGGGCGAAAGGCAAGTAACATTATAGTGGAGTCAGTCAATGGTAAGACCAAGTTGAAACTTCCTACTCTGCTAGAATTGACACCAGTGCTCCTATTCTCCTCCTCCTTGGCAGGGACATTTTGAGCGTGCATAAGGTGTGTGAACAGCGTAATGGGCCTCTCAACTCACCGTATGCCCAGCGCCTTGACCTTGGCTGGGTCATAGTTGGAGAGTTATGCTTGAGTGGTGCTCACAAGAATGAAGAAGTTAATGTCTACAAGACACATGTCCTTCAAAATGGACGCTCCTCTTTCCTTGAGCCATGTACCAACAAGATTCACATTACGGAAAAAGTACAGGGTCCAGTGCAGCCTAGTCTTCAAACATCATCTTACATCCAGGAGGTCTTTCAGGAGACCTGTCGAGATGGTTTGGGGGAAAGTGTGTTTCAAAAGACACCTGAAGATGAGAAATTAGCCATGTCAGTAGATGATAACATATTTCTCAGAATAATGGAAAGCGAAGTATACATGGATGATCAAAACCACTGGGTGGCACCCCTACCTTTTCATTCGCCTCGGAAGCCTCTTCCAAATAACAGAGTACAGGCCACCCAGAGACTCTTCACTCTCCAACGCTCATTCAGGAGGAGACCTGACATGATACAGAGCTTCTTTGACTTCATGCAGAAAGTCCTCGACAACCAGTAGACAGAACCAGCTCCTCCATTGCAACCAGGGCAAGAATGCTGGTATTTACCTACCTTCGGTGTCTATCACCCGCAGAAACCTGGGAAAATCAGGGTGTTTTTTTATTCCAGCGCAGTGTTCAAAGGAACGTCATTGAATGACATGCTCCTCAGCGGACCTAACCTCAACAACACTCTAGTTGGAGTTCTACTAAGGTTCAGGAGGGAGCAAATAGCCATCACAGCCGATATTGAACAAATGTTCTATGGGTTCAAGGTCAGAGAGGACCACCTCAATTTCTTGCTATTTATGTGGCACCGAGACAATGATCCCGATAAGGAGATAATTGCTTTCTGGTTGACTGTACACGTGTTCGGGAACAGCCCGTCACCCGCAGTAGCAACGTATGGGCTGAGGAAAGCTGCAGAACAGGGAGAACATGAACACGGCAAGGATGTGAAGGATTTTGTCTACAGAAATTTTTATGTTGATGATGGTCTCATCTCAGTGTCAAAGGAGGTTGACGCCATTGATCTCCTGCAACGCACCAAGGCCCTACTAGCTGAGTCCAACTTACGACTTCACAAAATAGCCTCAAATAGTACAAAGGTCATGGAGACCTTTCTTCCAGAAGAACGAGCAAGTGACTTTAAGGATCTAGATTTAGGAGCTGACCCCTTGCCCTCCCAACGCAGTCTGGGGGTAAGCTGGGAACTCCAGACTGACAGTTTTACTTTCAGAGTGTCAAGAGATGTGAAACCATTCACTCGGAGAGGCATTCTGTCAACTGTAAATAGTCTTTATGATCCTCTTGGATTTGCTTCCCCCATTACAGTGAAAGGCGAGGCACTAGTAAGAGACCTTTCCTTCGAGCAGTATGAATGGGACACACCTCTTCCAAAGCAGAAAGAGGCACAGTGGACAGCATGGACTGACTCCTTAACTGAGCTAGAACAGTTTCACATCCAGCAAACATACATTCCAGTCTCCATGTCATGTTGTAAAACTATAGACTTGTGCGTTTTCTCAGATGCTTCTATTATGGCAATAGCGGCTGTAGGCTATTTGCGTGTCTTGGACTCGGGTTTGTAATGGGAAAAACAAAGCTGGCCCCTTACCCCATGCAAACTGTGCCACGCCTGGAGTTGTGCGCCGCAGTCTTGGCAGTTGAACTGGCAGAACTGATCCAATCTGAAATAGATGTAGAGTTGAAAGCAGTCAGGTTCTATAGAGACAGTCGTGTCGTGCTGGGCTACATTCACAACAGATCAAGAAGGTTCTATACCTATGTAGCTAATCGAGTAACTCGCATTCGGCGCTCCACTAAACCAACACAGTGGCAGTACTTGCAAACCAATGAGAACCCTGCAGACCATGGAACCAGGCCAATTCCAGCTGCTTACCTGGCCTCATCCAGTTGCAGGGTTCCTACGCGTCCTGGAAAACCTGGAAATCCTGGAATATTAATGACCAATTTTCCAGTCCTGGAAAACACATGGAAAATGAGAGAAAACATAGATTGTCCTGGAAAAAATATTTTTGTCCTGGAAAATTATTATTTTAAAATTTTCTTGATCATTAAAGAATTGGCCGACAACTGGTTGAAACAATTAACGTAACAGAAAGCGCTCTGTTCAGGGATGCTGAGTTTTGACACATGAGCTCACGCTGTTTAAGCTCCCTGTGACATATGACGCTGTCTCGTGTTGACGGTTTTCAGGTGCTAGAAATTAAGTGCTCGAATCTTTGCAGCAAATGTTCACTGGTATGGAGGTAATATTTAATTACATGTTAATATTATTGCAAAGTAATTATTTTGATACGCATGTGCAAGGGGTCTGCACGGCGAATTACAGCATGGGTGACGGCATTTGCCTGAGAAAAGTTTATCGATTTGTTAAGTCTATTTTATTTAGAATCGTTGGAACGTCTTGCATCCCCATGACAAATCAGACCCAAATTTCCCAAACCTGTTTTATACGATATAGGAAGTGAAAATGAAATCCTGACGTGATGCACAGCGATAATTGCATGTTCATAGTGCAGCACAGACTTGTGAACATGATGCGGAGGCCGGTAGTATATAATAGTACTTATATAAACGTATATATAAAAGGCACGTCTGCTATTGTCCTATTGTCTGTTTGCTCTGTTTCACCAACCTAGTAGTTCCAAACAGACGTTTCTCTTAGTAACAAACAGTACAGTGACGTTTCTTTGCCGACTGAATCTTTGAGAAACGATTCATGACCCATTCATGAAAACCGTCATTTTCTTCATTCCTAAATAAGCGTTTTGAATGAATCGTTTGATAAGAGTGACTCCAATGATTCACTCATTAAGACTGTTATTTGCTGCCATCTGCCATCTCTTTCTATTCTAAATTGTATTTATTTTAAAACATTAAATATGTTGCGTTATTTATACAATTGGGATATACTGTTCGTTGATATTTTATTAAAACACTAGATTATTACTAGTGGTTTTTTTATTAAATAAGGAACATTAACACAAGGAACATCCTGTAAAAATTCAGCTGTTCAAAAAAGAATGTCTCCTTCCTTTCCATGACTTGCAAGAAAATAATGGAGAGAAGTCCCCTAATGTACCCAGCTTGAGCTCCCTTGACCCTGTGATCATGGTTGCAAACAGAGATAATTCAAGAGAAATGTTTCAAAAACTCTTGCACGTTTTGCTCAATGCTGGTTGGTTTACTGCACCTCAGTGTGATGAGGTTCTTGCACAGTACAAAATGTTTTTAATACATGTCTACACACACCATAAAGCAGAATTCCAAAATTTTGCTTACACTTCCAGGCTGGACAAGTTTCGAAACCAAGCATTGAAACTATGCAGAAAGAGGCAGATGAAATGGCCGTCAGGGCAGAGAGAAAGACTTCACCTTACTCACAAAAAAGACTTCACCTTCCCTCACAAAATCAAATCAATCAATCGAAAAAGTGTCGCAGTGAATGAGTGAATCATATTGTAATATGTGCTGTGGTTATTATATTTATGTTGATGCTGCACATATTTTACTGTAACAGTGTTTATTTTATACTGTATTGCAGTTTTACAAAAAAAGAAAACAACCAAGATTTCAGTAAAGAAAACACTCAACCTGGAGTCAAGCCTACTGAGTCTTATTGTTGATGTTCACTATCTGTCTAACAATACAGAGACGTATCTGACAGGACAGAATAGTATGTCAAAACTCCCCGGATGGTCTACTATTTCAGGTCGATTTATGAAGTGTGCATCCGTGGATAATATCATAGACAGTAAAAGATTGGCTAATATTACCCACAATCCATTGCGCTTTGACGAATGATTTAACATTTAACCTGGCAAAAGTTTGCTGTCAGAGTTTGACTTGGGGTAAATCAATCTGGGGGTTTCTAGACAAGCTATAGAACAAAATAAAAAAATACATTCAAAACAAAAATGTGTCCTTCTGCTTTCTTAATACTTTATTAATGATTATTATTAAATCGCCATTATTTGAATGTTTGACAGCCCCAGTTTTGGTTAAAAAATATATATTTACAGTGAAATGCTCTAAATAAACACATTTGAATTAAATTAACATCGCATTTTTCTCAGGTTATGTAGCATTACTCCACTGGGTAGAAAAATTAGGTCTAATTCGAAGCAAATATTTTTTTTATTATAATAAAAAAAAAAGTCAAATGTTGAATGGATAAATGTAAACTTGAGTATTTTCAGATTTTAAATAATTAGCTTTATTACAGTGAAAATATAAAATCCAGTAATATAGACAAAGATGTTTTTACAATAGCACACATCCTATTATTCATGCACAGTATAAAGATTATATTACATGCTAATAAATATATATCATATGTTATTATATCTTCAAATATATATATATATATATATATATATATATATATATGCCCTTTATATAAGAGAGCACTCTCAAGCCTCTTGATACACTTGTGCAGCATGCATTGCACACTTCCTCTTGACCTTGCACTTGCAGCACAGCTTTAACCACAGGAACATTGTGCCAGAGAGCTGCACGGGTCCGATTATGTAAATCCGCACCCACCCGTACCCGCAGTGCTTAAAACCGGCACCCGACCCGTTTTCCGACAGCAGCACTAATTAAAATCCACACCCGACCCGACCCGCTTAAAATAGAACCGACCCCCGACCCGCACCCGAAATCAAATTGCCCGTATTTAATAAATAAGAAGCAAATGCAACCCGAATTCCGGAAAAGTTGGGACGTTTTTTAAATTTTAATAAAATGAAAACTAAAAGACTTTCAAATCACAAGAGCCAATATTTTATTCACAATAGAACATAGATAACATAGCAAATGTTTAAACTGAGAAAGTTTACAATTTTATGCACAAAATGAGCTCATTTCAATTTTGATTTCTGCTACAGGTCTCAAAATAGTTGGGACGGGGCATGTTTACCATGGTGTAGCATCTCCTTTTCTTTTCAAAACAGTTTGAAGACGTCTGGGCATTGAGGCTATGAGTTGCTGGAGTTTTGCTGTTGGAATTTGGTCCCATTCTTGCCTTATATAGATTTCCAGCTGCTGAAGAGTTCGTGGTCGTCTTTGACGTATTTTTCGTTTAATGATGCGCCAAATGTTCTCTATAGGTGAAAGATCTGGACTGCAGGCAGGCCAGGTTAGCACCCGGACTCTTCTACGACGAAGCCATGCTGTTGTTATAGCTGCAGTATGTGGTTTTGCATTGTCCTGCTGAAATAAACAAGGCCTTCCCTGAAATAGACGTTGTTTGGAGGGAAGCATATGTTGCTCTAAAACCTTTATATACCTTTCAGCATTCACAGAGCCTTCCAAAACATGCAAGCTGCCCATACCGTATGCACTTATGCACCCCCATACCATCAGAGATGCTGGCTTTTGAACTGAACGCTGATAACATGCTGGAAGGTCTCCCTCCTCTTTAGCCCGGAGGACACGGCGTCCGTGATTTCCAACAAGAATGTCAAATTTGGATTCGTCTGACCATAAAACACTATTCCACTTTGAAATAGTCCATTTTAAATGAGCCTTGGCCCACAGGACACGACGGCGCTTCTGGACCATGTTCACATATGGCTTCCTTTTTGCATGATAGAGCTTTAGTTGGCATCTGCTGATGGCACGGCGGATTGTGTTTACCGACAGTGGTTTCTGAAAGTATTCCTGGGCCCATTTAGTAATGTCATTGACACAATCATGCCGATGAGTGATGCAGTGTCGTCTGAGAGCCCGAAGACCACGGGCATCCAATAAAGGTCTCCGGCCTTGTCCCTTACACACAGAGATTTCTCCAGTTTCTCTGAATCTTTTGATGATGTTATGCACTGTAGATGATGAGATTTGCAAAGCCTTTGCAATTTGACGTTGAGGAACATTGTTTTTAAAGTTTTCCAAAAAATTTTTACGCAGTCTTTCACAGATTGGAGAGCCTCTGCCCATCTTTACTTCTGAGAGACTCTGCTTCTCTAAGACAAAGCTTTTATAGCTAATCATGTTACAGACCTGATATCAATTAACTTAATTAATCACTAGATGTTCTCCCAGCTGAATCTTTTCAAAACTGCTTGCTTTTTTAGCCATTTGTTGCCCCCGTGCCAACTTTTTTGAGACCTGTAGCAGGCATTAAATTTTAAATGAGCTAATTAAGTGGATAAAAGTGTAAAATTTCTCAGTTTAAACATTTGCTACGTTATCTATGTTCTATTGTGAATAAAATATTGGCTCATGTGATTTGAAATTCCTTTAGTTTTCATTTTATTAAAATTTAAAAAACGTCCCAACTTTTCCGGAATTCGGGTTGTATATAGCAGACAATGTAATAACCCGAAAAAATATTTTGCTACCTAAAAGTTAAAGTTTTTGTGTCACGCATGCATGCATGTCTATTTCCCTCATATTAAATATAAAACGCATGTGGACTGATATTTTTCCAATGTCCGGGCTCCTTTATTAATGGAGTATATAAACAGACGTTTCAATATATTGGTATTAAATGCATTTTCTGAGAATTTATATTTCACGTTTTTACTGCAAATTACTGCTCTTTGGTCCATCAGTGCTTGAGTCACTGATCACATTAGAATAAAATATCTCATAATAAAATACAAAATTGACTGATTTATGAATGTATATGCATAGTTCTCATCAGTCGGAAATACAGATAAACGCTTTCATTTGTTGTATTTTTGATCCTGAAAGAAAACAGAACAACAAAAGAGCGAATCATACCACCATCTGCAGTCGTGCTTCAAGTCGAATGCACCCATTTTTAAATCGTTCACAGCTGAGCATCGCGAGAGGCGGATCTGCGCCAGAGCGCACATGAATGAGCTCACAAAGTCATTTTCAGATGCAATTAAAAAAAAAACCTGGATAGCCTAGATTAGGCCCATATTCACAAATGTGTTAGCTATGGAATGAAGACATTCCGATTGTCAAATACATGCAAGTGGAAGTGTATTGTTGTTTAAACACCTTTATAACGATCGCGTTAGTGGAGCTTATGCGCGATATAATTTTATGACACAAATTTTGAAATGTAGGCTTAAATCAAACACATTTTAATTCATATTCTGTATATATATAAACGGAAAACAAAAACAACGAAAAGAAAAACAGCTGGCTGATCTTTTACGTCTGTTAACTATAGCCTCTTTCACACAGTAATACCAGTAAATTGCCGTAAAATTACCGGAACGACTTTACCAGTAAATTCAAAAATGCGCTGTTCACACAGTCAACAACATTCCGTCTTTTTGCCGGAAAAGCACCATTCACACATCCATTCCAAAATACCGGTAAATTCTGTGACGTCATTAACCTCTAAACAGCTGCGCTCGTATTTTTAAACATGGAGGGTAATACATGGTCAGTATTTCTGTTGATGGTTTCATTTTTTGTTTCAAACTTTAGTATTCTTGCAACTGCTTTTGTTACAGAGACATCGTAATAGACGACTGGTTTGAATAATTATACTCACCATTAATAGTAGGCTACACCTGATGCTGTCGGGAGCTGACCAATTTAGTGAAATTCGTCTTGAAAGGATTAATAGCACAATGAAGTGGCGATTGTAAATTGCAGCCTGTAAGACGCGCGACATGGCAGAAAAGGTGCGTTCACAAATGTAAACTATATGCTGATCCAAATTAATATCAAATAGGCTATCAGCGCAGATAAACAGTTCTGCGTTCAAATTGAGTTAAAATATGTTGCAAAGTACCGGAAAAAAGTAATTACCATGAATGTGACAGAGGGAAATAGAAAAAAAAAAATATATATATATATATATATATATATATATATATATATATATATATATATATTTGAATTATTTACTAATAAACTAGTGTTTTCTGAGTCTGTGTCCCAAGGATTAAGTTGCCTGACTTGTCATCTCCTTATTAGACACGCATTCTATATGGATTATGATTGTAATAAAATAGTTTTTTTGTTTGTTTGTTTGTTTTTATTATTTCGTTAAGTAGTAATTTAAAGCTTTCTACTGATATATGTATCATGTCTGTGAGGCATGTATTCGCTGAGTTTCGGTTTATTTTAGCGCTCCTGTTCAAGACAAGACGGCAGAAAGCATGTTTATTTTCTTTTTATTTTATATTTCTTTATTTTATATTATTATCTCGCTGGCACCTTTATGTCCCAAAAAAGCGTGCTTTATCTTGCAATTTCCGCACAAAATATTCGATATAGTGTATTATATGGGTTTAACGTTAAAACATCGTTACATGCTTGAACTGTTTTATATCTTTAGATTTTATTTTAGACAATTCGTGATGATTTGAGAAGGCTAAACTGATCAAACAGGCTATGATCAACTCTCCCTCTCTGTGCTGGCCGCTTGTTACTTTAAAAACAAAACTTATAGGCCTGTTTAACGATCAAAAACTGCTCCAAACATACAAAACTGAACTATTTTAATAGCTGAAACAGTATAAGCTGTTTTGGGAGAATAGGGAAAAAGACGGACTGAACATCCTCAAGTGTGTTGCGGGGCAAACTGAAAGTTGATGCCGAATGTCCAGCACTCTTCTCCACTGCTCCGACTTCACGTTTGTACCCTATGTGTTTTTCCCTAGGTACAAACTAAAATAAGTTGTAAAACTTAAAAGTTTTTATTTTTTATTATTGTGTTCGGCATGATGGGTCGCGTGCAGAGGTGGGTAGAGTACCCAAAAACTGTACTCAAGTAAAAGTAAAAGTACTTCTAGAAATATTTACTCAAGTAAAAGTAAAAGTACTAGTCTTGAATAGTTACTTGAGTAAGAGTAAAAGAGTATCGGATAAAAAAATCTACTCAAGTAGTTAGTTACTAGTTACTTTGGGTCATATATACTGAGCCTATTTTTATTTAGATATATAGATAAAATGTATGTTATGTATGTGTGCGTGTATAAATGTATATATTTCATCAGCCTTTACTCCAATTTATGTAATTTATTATAAAACCCTGTCTGTTTACTTAAGTAACAGATATAGGTGTCATGCCATAACATATTTTTAATACGACTGACTTTATATTAAATGTGAATTTAACATTGAAAGTTAATGTGATATAAATATTGCTACTAATCTTTCATTGTTCAGAAAGAGAACAAATAACATTTACATTATTAAAGATAATTTTCACTGACAGTCTAGATTTCAATCACTCTCAGAAACTCCCATTAAAATCACTGAAACTGTTAACACTGTGAAATCAATATCTTAATTAAAGATTCGTACACACATCTGCACTTTGTTGTTTCTGACGAGAGAATTCGCCAGAAAGAGGTATTCAGTCAGTGAGCGAGTGAAGGAAGCACCAGCATTTTAGCGATGACTCATCTGAACACCTCTGATTGGCCAATGCTTTAATAAGCTCAAAGGAATCATGTGTGATTGGTTATAATGCGCAGCGCTGTATAAACGCATCTATCTCTGGCTCAGCGCCAGCAAGCAATCACAGATCTGAATTTAGCAGCTGATGATATGACTCGCTGAACGTACTTGCACAGGTGTGATTGTATTAAAATTAATAAAATCTTAATCGGCTATTTTTTGTCTTTTGGAAGCTGCATTCAACTTGACTCCCCTCTGTTATAAGCCACACACATACAACAAACTAATGTCACAGTGGTATCGTGTACTGTAATCGAATGTAGCCCAAGTTATTACCTGTTAAACAGTAGACAGCACACGCGGTGTTCATCTAATAAGGATCTCCATCGCTAGCAAATAATAACCTTTGCAGATTTCAATTCAGTGCAGTTCCAGCCACGTTTTCAACGCTCTTTCTGTTCTTAAACGTTACAACTCCGAGTGAACCACTTCAGATGCTCAGCGCGTGCGGCAGGGAACTGAACGACTCATTCAAACTGATTCATGAACCAATTCACTCGTTTGCCAATTGGTTTGATCAAGCCTTTGAACAGAATTGACTCAAAAGAATGAATCATTCGCGAATGTGCATCGCTCATTGTCCAGAGAAAAGTAGACGCGCGTTTGGAATAAACTGAAGCATTATAACATTTATTGCATTAAGATAAAGTAACGAGAGGAGCGTCGCCCACAGTAACGAAGTAAAAGTACAAAAGTACAGATTTTTCCCCCAAAATTTTACTCAAGTAAGAGTATAAAGTACCCATCTTTAAATATACTCCGAAAAGTATTCGTTACCCCAAAAAAATTACTCAAGTAATTTTAACGAAGTAAATGTAACTCGTTACTACCCACCTCTGGTCGCGTGTGATTTCATGACGTGCAGCGGGTTGAGATCCACTGGTTTAGAGCTACAGGATTTGTGGAGTAGCAGGATCCCCAAATAGATTGACAAAATTCATAATAGGAACAAGAAATACTTCCACTACTACTTCGTTTGTGATGGTCGTCTATTTTTTAGATATTAAGACGCAATGTTTTCAGTTTATTGATGACCTGACTTTGTCCTGTGAATGCATTGCTCTCGGAGACAGTTGACAGTTATTTTATCATACGTCACTGCATCACTAGCAGTTCCTCTCAATTGACGACAAATTTCTTCATCCGCCGGGATAAGGAGGAGCGCTTTAATTTCACTGTCGCTTCAGTTGGATGACATTTATTTAATTTTCTTAAACGGTGCGTGAATGCGTCACATTGTTATGATTGGCCCGGAGTAGACGTCTTACGTCACCGCGTTCTGAACTCGTACGTACTCATACCGGTAATTTTCCTTCTGTGTTCACACAGAGCAGAATTCCGGCAACTTACTGGTAATGTTACAACTTCTCATACCGGTAAATTGCCAGAACGAATTTACCGGTATTTTTTAAAAGATCCTGTTCACACATGATCTCTTTACGGCAATTTACCGGTAATTTTCCGGAAAAGTCTGTATGTGTGAAAGGGCTTAATGACTCATGCAGCCGTTCGCGCGGTTGTGATTTTTTAAAAGTGGAATGTAGGCCTATTTTTACGTTTGCACGTGACTGTTTTGAACCTGTGTTTAGACCCGTGTTTCCCCTGTGTCCGACCCGACCCGCACCCGTACCCGACACAGTTGGATATTTTTCACCCGTTTCAGCCAAATTTGCGGGTCACCCGTCGGGTACCCAAACCCGTGCAGGACTCTACATTGTGCTTATACAAATTACTCCAGTTTAATTGCTCTAGTAGTCTATCACTGTAATTTAACTGCTCTGAAACTTTTTCAAACTCATATTTTTCAGTTTGCTTCGGGCAGGAATTCCTTAAGTGTGTATTAATTACTCTCCAGTCTCCATCAGTATATTGGTATCGAGTCGATCATCCGGGCTTCGGATGCATTGTTGCCAGATTGGGCTTCTTTTGGTGACGTCAAACCGGGGGGCGAAAATGTTTGGGACAAATGATAAAATCATGGGCTACTTTTTGATTCCCGTAAATATTTCATATTAAATATTTCAGCGCGAAAGTCGCTCGGGACAGATGGCGGAATGTATCATTTGCAAGTGCTTTTGAGTCTTAAGCCCCATTCACACCAAGAACGATAACTATAAAGATAACTATAAAGATAACTATAAAGATAACGATATTAGCGTCCACACCAGCGAACGATATTGTCTGTGTATTCTGAGTACACGTGTGTCTGCTGCTTTAAATCCTTGAGCTCGTTACAGCAGGATTGATTCTGATTGGCTGGCAATGTTTTATCGTTCATCAGGAAAAAAAATCGTTCTGAAAGTGATTCCAACGATATCGTTTCTCTGTGCCTTTATCATTATAGTTGTGGTGTGGACTCTGCTATTCTTTAATATTGAGAACGATTTTTAGAACTATATCTTTATAGTTATCTTTATAGTTATCGTGCTTGGTGTGAACAGGTCTTAACAGTTAGAGTGAATCATATCTTAGAGTGACAGCAACCTAAACAAACATGCTGCTGTCTGTCTGTCACTAATGTTTATTTATACATTTAGGACTACCAGTGTTATTTTGAAGTTAAATAGATTATTCCGTTTCTGTGGTATTTCTGTACTGTTATACCTAACTGAAAAACTTAAAGCACGGTTAATTTTAGCTGTATCATGTTATTGTAGCCTATTTGTTGGTGGCATTGCTGGTCATTTATCTATTTTTATTTTATTACTGTTTACTTGTCTTTTTTTAGTTAAAATTAATTAAATTCAGAGTTTGAAATCAAAGTTCGTTTTAACTATCTTCCTCACAATATAAATATTAATCAAGAACATTAGAAATTGAAAAATATAAATATGTCACTGGGTGACAAAACATTTAGGTTGGATGATTGTAGTTTAAAAATATGTCTAAAAATACTCTAAACCCTCCATAACAGCCACCTAAAGCTCGTAAAACGTTTAAATCGGCGTGTTTTATGCTGTCGTCGTGCTGGAGGTCTTCAATCCAATCTGGCAACACAGCGCCGGAGACGCAGCAGGTCACGTGACGCTGCTGCTTGTGACGCAGCGTGAGTTTCTTTCAGTCTGTGTTTAACACACACACACACACTCACCCGACTGGACATAAACAATAATGAGGGGCCTTTGTGTTGCGCTCATCCCTGTATCTTACAGCACTAGCTGACTTGAGTCGTGTTTGTTATTGAGTGTGTGGCGGCTGAAGCGGCGCGGGAGTTGGCGGGTGAGTTTGTGTTTTATTGTTACACATCGAGGTCACAAACATTCATTACAGCAGATGAACTGCCCTCTCAAAAGTGCCTGACTGCTGCTCTGTGAGTGAGGGAGTGTGTGTGTGTGCAGTGGCGACAGGAAACGGGTGGAGATGTAGTTTGTGGTTTTTAAATATCTGATCATATTTCATAACACCAGTATTCATAGAAATTAAAGTTTGCCTCGATTAATGGCGCGCGTGCGTGTGATCAGACTCGCACAACATCTATGTGAGTAACTAGTGCAGAGATCAGTGACACCTTCAGACAATCTGTTTTGAACAGTTTCATCTTGAACTTCATTTATATTGTAGATCACTGGGTTGGTTATTAATTTATGCATATGTCCATCCAGTCAGTGATCACTAGTTTGTATTAATAATCGCAGCTCATAATAAATTGCTGGCAGTGGATGCATCTAGTTTCTTTTTAGTGATTGACCCTTATATCAGCATATATCAGGGTGATATGTGGTCACTTTGAGATTATAGCATTGGTCAGATCGACCGATAAACCAAACTCTTTAGTTTCCCCATGTGTCAGATGTTGAAAATCGGCCAGTAGTGTTGTTAATGATAAATCAGTTTGGATCTTCTCATGTAATGTACTGTTTGTTTAACATTTTACCAGTGTTTATTTAAATCTGCCATTAGTTTGCTATTATTCAGATGCATTATACCCATTAGTGAATATGTGGTCAGTTTGAGATCACAGCATCAGCCAGGCCTGCGTTTCCCAATTATTATACGATCAACTCAGTCTTACCAAGCTTTTGGGAAACAGCCCAGATTGACCAATAAAACAAACTTTTAGTTTCCCCATATGTAGTGTTGTTAATGTTAAATCAGTTTTAAGCAGTGTTTATTTAAATCTGCCATTTTTAACAGATCTTATATTATATATAATTTTCCCCCATTGGGCGCCCTGCTCTATGGCATCGACTATCAGGATCTGTCATTTGACTTGTAACATTCATGAATGACCACCCATAGACCACGCACGGCCTGTCTGATGTGAACACGCAGGCCGTGGTGTTTGACTCGAGGAAACCTCCTCAGTTAAAGCTCACAGTCAATGAAACCATGCTCTTTTACATCTCAAACACACACTTACATCCGTCACCCTCATAACAGCTCTGTGTGTTGAGAACGACAGTCAGATCAAAACATTTGATTGGGTTTAACCTCTGTGATTTGTTTTCTTGGAGTGCTATTATGATTTTTCTTACGACTGTAGAAAGAAATAAAACCCTAGATCATCAGGGAAAACTAAATCAAGATGGGAACAAACCCAGTTAATGGCTCTGTTAGTGTGTCCTCCTGGTTTTCTTTCCTTTCCCTCTTCCAGGTGGGATTACTGTAAATCTATCCCCTAACAGAACCTGGAGCCGTTCCCTTGTCTCGGTCCCGAGCGTGACCAGGGCTGTGTGTTCAAGCAGCTCTGGTCAGCTCGAGCTGGCACTGCTCTCTCTTGCTGGTTTGGAGACTGTGATGTCAGCCATTTTAGGTTGGACAGCAGAGCGTGTGCTGTGCCGCCATTTTTTTCCCCCCTCACTCGTCCATTTTTAACTGAGCCTTAACACCTTAGGCGCTGGTGACATTGAATCTGTGCCACTCTGTTCAGAAATTTATGCTGTATTTGCACAGTTGAAGTTGCATTTTCAGTAATAATAACCGAGCAGTATATCAAAAAGCAATGCATAAAACATCCTGCACCTTCTGCAATTTATGGGACAGCGTTTGTCGACAAGAACAGTTTTGGTAGAGCTGTTTCACTGAAATATCTCCTTGAAGGCAGATTATATCTGGGATCTAAAGTCTGTAACATTTCTTGAAACCCATCCTTCTCGACTGATTGAATAGGCAACATAGACCTTGCAATAAAACTTGTTACAGAGTTTGTAATCGTTTTCCACTTTTCGCTTTTTTTTGTCATATGGTGTTTTCTTTGTGAATGTTTCTTCCAAGGTCTGTTGTGTCTTTTCTTTTGCAGCAGTGCTCTTCAAACTGTGTTTTGTGTGTTGTACAAAGACGATGGAAGAGGTTGGTTGTGGCGCTCTGCTTTACGGCAATGTGCATGCGACAAATTGTACAGCTGGGCGACTTTTGCTCGTCTTTTTTGTCAAAACCAAACCATCTCCAGGCTAAAGCAGTCTCGCTGTTAGCACTTCTGGCACTGGTTTTGAGGATGACTGTGTATTTTGGCTTTCTTGGCTCATTTTTGTGTTGTTGAGCTCGAAGCTAGATAACAAGTGACTGAGTAACATACGCACGGCACACTGACGTAAGACGTTCACCGTTCACAGTTCACCGTATTAATGAAAATGTTTTAGTTTGTACTAAAAAAAACTTTTTTCTAGAAGTTAAAAAAAGCCCTGTTCGTGTTCGGAGGCTATTCCGGTGGATCTCTTGGGAAAAATGTATTCCATCTTTTGGACTCATTATACAACGCAATTTTCAAATGATGCAATCACGAACCTCGCCACTTGAGGATGCCACAGACATTTAAGAAAAACTTTTTTTTCCGCAAACAACGCATATTTTGCCTTTTCTAGCAGCTATTTTATTAATCGTACATCGACTTTACTCTTTACGTTTTTGGATTGTTGCTTCAACTAAGAAACGTCATAACACACAGGAAGAACTCCGTAGTTGTTTTGCAAATTAGTAGCAGCTTACTCATTGAGGAACGATCGTGATATAAAAATAAAACAAAACAAAAAACATAAAACACAGTCAAACAAACCCCCACATTATTAATATCGTTATAGTGTGCATTATTTGTTTTCTCTTTAACTTCCTTCAGCTCTTTTCATGTTTGGGAGGTCGGATTGTACAAATTATGAAATACTCGATATCCCAATTTTGCATATCGTCCAGACAACAATTTTGATATTATCGTCTAAACGATATATCGCCCACCCCTATTTTCAGAACGTTTGACCGATTCTTGATTTTTAACTAGTCATCTTGAGAATGTACCTACAACACGATTCAAGTAACTTTTTCTCTATTAACCCTCTAGTTAAAGAAAAATTGGTAACACTTTAGTATAGGGACCAATTCTCACTATTAACTAGTTGATTATTAGCATGCCTATTATTATAATATTGGCTGTTTACTAGTAATTATAAAGCACATGTTCTGCATGAGCATAGTCTACAACCCTAACTCTGCCCAACACCTAAACTTAACAACTACCACACCAACTATTACTAAACAGCACATTAGGAGTTTAAGGCAAAAGTCTTAGTTAATGGCGAGAATTGGACTTCAACATAAAGTGTGTCTGAAAATTTGATTCCAAGTGCACTGCACATGATGTAAATGTTAAACAAATCACTTATTAAATATCTTTGCAGAAAAGATGCATGCACTACATCAACAAAGTAAAATTGCTTTAAAAAAATCTCAAAAGTCTAGATAATTCAAATTCCAAATGACTGAAGGTATAACAGCAGTAGATTATCATTAATTATACATGTTCTGTAAAAACAGCAGCAGCTTTCCGCCTGTCACCATAATGCAAACATGAAATATCAGACATGCAGTAGTTTAGTTTTTTTTTATTTGATAGCACTGCTTTTCAGTTGTTTTTTCTGTGAACATGGATGCACTGGGCTCGCATCTCTTTCATGAAATGGCAGTCTACGTGTCGCTCAAGCTAACTGCCCACATCGCATCTTTGTCGAAACAAAAGTGTTCACAGAGAAAACATTCTTATTGGTAAAAAACATTGGTACTAGAGATATATTCTACTGAGGGCATTAATCACAGATCATTATTCGTTTCTCTTTACTGTTATCCGTGCCATATTGTGTCTAAAACTAATGTTTGGTAATATTCTTATTCAAAATCATGATTCCTCGATTTATAAAAAAATTAAATAATGGCAAAACGTTAAATTCGAATTAATCGATACAATCGGAAAAATCACCCAGCCCTAAATGCATGTTAACGTTACTACCAAGAAACACCATTTGGCACCCACATGCATTGGTGGCTTTGAGGAGGGAATGAAGGGACGCCATGTTGAAGAACCGCACAGATCATACACAGTGGAACAGGATCAGGGACTGCTCTCACCACTCACAGCGTCTGGGAAAACAAACCAGGGCAGGCCAGGGACCTGGGTGACCACTGAGCCAATGAGTGCTTCAGTGCGTTAATTCAGTGTGTGTACGTGAAACAGAGTGTGTGTGGGTGGGGGTTACACACCAGTGGTGCTGACGCGACCCGTCGTCTCCCTGCGGACTGGGCTGAACTTGATGAGGGAGAGCCAGGGAAGGGGAAGGGAAGGGGACATGTGTTTTCACCAAAGCAAACGTCACAGATAGAGAATAGAGTCTAACCCCAACTGCACCGTAGCCATGTTTATCGTGTTTACTGGTCGCGTTCTTATAAAACACCACGTGGTTCAGAATTGATCTGTTTAGGCACTATTGTGTCCTTGTTTATTTACATGTTCTCCAGAGAGACAAAGATGTCCTGTTAGTCCAAAGTGATGACTGTCTACACGGCAAAAAATGATTTTCTTTCTTAGTATATTTGTCTTGTTTTCTAGTTTAAATATCTAAAATTGGCTGAATCAGGATGCATTTATTTGATAAGTAAAATGACTCCAGATATTGTCTTGTTTTCTAAAAAACAAAAAATCTAAATATTGTTAGTTGTTGCTCAAAACAAGCAAAAATATCTGCCAATGGTGCAAGAAAAATTATCTTGTTTAGCCATTCGATTAAGATTATTTTTCTTACGCTATTGGCAGATATTTTTGCTTGTTATGAGCAAAAACTTTATATAGTCAATATAGTGGTTCATCAATGCATGATTTTAAATTACAAATTTTTAACTTTTACATGTGGTCCGCCCAATACATTTTATATTGTATATTTAAAGCGTTTGATAATTTTTGTGCAAACAAACTGGGAGACAGTTCATATCTTAATGCTCGATGCAGACGGCAGCTTGGCTCCCAGGTTGACCACTTGCTAAACAGCTCATGGTGGAACATTCCAGAGACGAGGAGGAGGAGATGTGGGGGGTAACGGCTCTGTGATTGTTGGAAGAGGGTGGAAAAGGGTGTGTGTGAGGGGGTAGGGATGGGGAATTGGTATCAAGGCAAATAATTCCTTGCTGAAACACCTCACTGCTTCCTGCGACAGTTAATGGCCCCCAACACATGTGCACACACACATGCTTGCACCTCGGCCCAAACTTAAGGACCCAACCCCCACTCGTCTTCTCGTCCTCAGTGTCTGACCAGTGTGATGGATGTCAGGCCCGCCTACCACACAAACCTTTTGTGTTGGTTATGTGACCCAGCAGCGTTGGCAGGGCCATGCCCCCTTTTGCTGAGCCAAACCACAAGCTGCAATGAAGGGCATTTCCATTTTCTGGGAAAAAGAGGATATCATGGCAGTGTAAATCCTTTCCACACTGAGCGCGAGAACGCGAAACGAACATCGGACGTGATGATGCGAAAGTGAAGTGACATTCAGCCAAGTATGGTGACCCATTCTCAGAATTTGTGCTCTGCATTTAACCCATCCGAAATGCACACACACAGAGCAGTGAACACACACACACAACTGTGAGCACACACCCGGAGCAGTGGGCAGCCATTTATGCTGCGGCGCCCGGGGAGCAGTTGGGGGTTCAATGCCTTGCTCAAGGGCACCTAAGTCGTGGTATTGAAGGTGGAGAGAGAACTGTACATGCACTCCCCCCACCCACAATTCCTGCCGGCCCGGGACTCGAACTCACAACCTTTCGATTGGGAGTCCGACTCTCTAACCATTAGGCCACGACTTCCCACGATGTGCGCTGGAATAAAATCTGCAGATTCCTATGGATGCTTCCACATAGACCGCAAACATCCACTGACCGAAAATACGTTTATTTTTTAATCAGTCGAACAAATCTTTTCAGTTTCCCAACGTGAAAACACGGGCCGTCCAATAAGATTTGAGCATTACATCACGTGGCCAGAGCAACTGCTGTTACCCAAAAGGTTGACGTGGTGGCGCTAAAGGCTCTGACTGTATTGAGCACGAGCGTAAAACATTTTCAACCAACATACAAAGAATATGGATGTCGAGATGTTTTTGTCGTTGGCGTCTATATTTATCTTCATACAATATATTTCTGTAGGCCTGTATGTTTAATGCAGCTCATGGTATTATTATAACAAAGGATGTTTGACAAATGCCAAGCAGGTAGCTTTCAGTCCATTATAACATAATGATTGCATGTCTGCCTATTATAGAATCCAAATACATTTTTAGATCACAATATTACAAGCACTCGAGGATGGTTTAAAGTTTATATTGAGAAAAGGATTATGTAAAAGCCATATACAAGATACATGGGCTGAGGAGGAAAAATGCATTGCTGGTTGGCGCCACCTAGCATGCATGCGTGAATTACCAGAAGGCGATTAATCGTTTCGTGCATAAAGTAATAGTGATTTATATATAGTTTTTGCAAAATAGTTATGACGTCTTTTCTGTGGGCGGAGCATATGGTGGTAAAAATTACTATGTCTACAGTCTATGAAAGCCTTGGAATAAAATATTTTTTTATTTAAAAAGTAAATTTGAGTATATATTTCACATTTCTGACTTTATTCCTCGCAATTAATCTCTTAGAAGTGTGAGATTATATCTCACAATTCTGATAAGAAAAATCAACTCGTCACTCCCCCTTTTTTGTATCTCACACTTCTGGCTTTTTTCCTCATAATTTACAAACTCACTTTTGTTGAGTTAAATTGAGTTTTAACGTCCGAACTAGGATATTTAAACTTGTTTTTGCTAGGGGAAAAAACGTCAGAACTGTGAGATAACATAGATTGTCAAATGTTATAGGTTTAAATAGTATTTCATACTTTAACTTCAGGGCTCATGCAGTATGTCCTCTATGAACAGTATATGTGAATATTATGTAGACCTATTGTGTAAATCAAATGTATGCTTTAAAAGTAGAGTAATCATAGCAGGTGTTTCAAATGGCGTATTTGATGACCATATTCTATACAAATGATCTGTATTCTGATTCAATTCAAAGTTTATTTTTGTATAGCACATATAAATCATTGCAAAGCAACCTTACAGAAAATTAAGTTTCTACAATATTTAGTAGAAATAGATTCTGACATCCAAAGGTACAACAGTACTTTTTTTTTTTTTCGTGGGTTTTACCCGTCTCCCTCCACCTGGTTATGTGCTTTTCTGCTACCATAATTAATGCTCAGCTGCAAGTGATGTATCTGTGATGTCTACTCCAAATAGGTCTATATGGCTTGCAAAATTCTGATGTAGTCAGAATATATGATTACTCTATAATGGCCATCCGGTGAATAATACTTTCGAATCCTGATGTTGTAATTATAGCATCTACCAGCAGGGACTAACTAGACAGTGTTATCAGACCAAACCTTTCCTGTGTCCCTCTGTGACATGGTAGAATTGGAGAAAGCTGTATTGCTCTTTTCAGCTTGGTTAATGGTCCTATGGTATTTTCTTATAGGAAATGTGTTCTTGTTGTCATCATTGTGGTCCTTTCTTGTCATATGTTTTGCCTTTTGTGGCCCCAAATCCCTTTCATTTGAAGGGTTAACTTGCAACTAAGAAATTGTCCTGCCCTATTCCTGTGTATGTTTGCCTGCTGCAGTCTAAGATTAGTGAATTGAAAGTGACCTATATTTCTGGTAGGCCATGGCAGTCACAGTTATTTGAATCAGAAATTAACTCCAGTGCTTTTTCCAGTGTTGTTGTTTAGTCAATACACTGTTGAACATTTGGATGTGTGCATGTTTTCTCACATTTGTGGTATGAAAATCCATCGGGCTTGATTGATAGTACGTCATTCACTTAAAACAACAAAAGTTAAACTTTTTCTGGGAGGGCATGGGGTGTGAAAATGCTCCTTAAACAGAATGAGAGGCTTTAAAAGCCTCTTTGAAAGTAGCTCAGTCATCAGAGACAGACATAAAAGCAGCTCTTCTCTTTTGTACTGTAAGTGAAAAGACATTTAATGATAGAACGTCAATAGGTAGTTTTTGTTATTTTAGTGTAGTAACTAAATTGATCTTGATTTCTGTGGTTCTTAAAATCTGTTGTTTTTTTTCTTTACAGATGCTCTGATGTCTGAAACCATTAAGGACATTAAATACTGATGATAATGTCCATCAAAAAGTTCTCAGTGGATGTTCAATAAGAGTGGATAATCATCATTAATCAGGACTCTCACTGAAGACTACGTAGACAGAACCATGGCTAGCAAGAGGAAGTCCACCGTTCCGTGCATGATTCCAGTAAAAGCCATGCATCTGCAGGATGACTTTGAGCTGGACAGACTGTCCCCTTCAACCAAGGACATTGACTTTTCGGCTACAGAGGAAGCAAGTGGAAAAAGCAGTCAAAGTTTGGATGAGTCCTCTGGGCAAGAAGCAGGTGATACCCATAAAGATGGCGGTATTTACACTTGTAGGCCATGTAACTTTGAGACCCAGGACCTAAATCTTTTCCTTGATCATGTCTACAGCGGGCACCCAGATTTCCGCATTGACCCTTGTTTTCTTTGCGTGGATTGCGGGATTAATGCAGCAAAATTTGAGGGCTTGGCCCTGCACAATGCCCGTGTCCATCCGAGTACAATAAACACCACACTTCAGCTCAAAAAGAAGGACGATACAATCATAGTAGAGCAGAGTCTTTGTGTGGAACCTTGTGAAAGCACTAGCTCTAAAGAATATGAGATATCCATCACCAAGACACCAATCATGAAAATGCTGAAGGGTAAATCAGAACCCAAAAGGATTGTAGTTTCCCACCCTGCAACTGATGACCCTCCCCCTGTTATTACCAAAGTGCTGGAGAAAAGTGACTCTCCTGCAGTTACTGTCACTCATGTGCCCACTATTGTACACAATGGAGCAGCCAGCAAAGTCGCCCTGCCGTCGGCCATACAGATCGTTAATGGCTCTGGGGCTTTGCCCATGCTGAAGACAGCTGTTACACAAGTCATATCCGTCGTGCAGAACAGAAGTCTCAATCAACAATCTGCTCCAATAACGGTCTCCTCATCCCACTCCTCTTTGGCATCCTCATCATCACGTACTAAGAATCTTCCAAAAGTAATGGTCCCCCTGAGCAGCATTCCTACCTACAACGCATCCATGGACAATAGCAGTTTCCTAAAGACATCCTTTAGCAAGTTCCCTTATCCAACCAAGGCTGAGCTTTGCTACCTTACTGTAGTCACCAAGTATCCCGAGGAGCAGATCAAGATCTGGTTCACAGCACAGAGGCTGAAACAAGGAATCAGCTGGTCTCCAGAAGAAATAGAAGATGCCCGCAGAAAAATGTTCAATACAATCATACAGGCAGCACCTTCAAACAGCCAACAGCAGAGGCACACCCACCACACCACTACTCAGCCAACTATCACAGTTCTGGGCACAACCGGCATCCCTCATATCTTACAAGGTAGCCTTGTTGGCCAAGGAGGGGTGATTGTCACCCAGCCGATGATGGCTAATGGAATTCAGGTCAGCAGTGCCCCTGTTGCATTAGCAGTTACACCTAAACCTCAGGCTGCTGCAAAGCCGATGATGCAGGCCAGACCTGCCGCAGCCCTGGTAGCTGATAAAGGAATCAGTATGGTTTTAGGCACTGTTGGTAGCAGCAGTAGTGGAAATTGCAGTAGCAGCAGCAGCAGCAATGCTAGTACTAGCAGCGGTTCAAGCAGTATTAGTAGTACAAGCAGCTTATGTAGCCAGTCTAGTGTAATCAGTATTGGTAGCAGCAGCCCTGCTAAGTCAAATAGCAACAGCAAAGTTCAGGTCAATAAACCGGGTACTAATGCCACTTGCATTCAAAACAACGGTAACATTGTGAAAAGTGAGGGTACAGGCAATTCTGAGGCTAAAAGCAACATCAACAACAAGGACATTGTTTCAGCTGCGAGTACCAGTCCAGCCACGACCTCTGCATCTATCACTACAACAGATACCGCCGTACCAAGTAAATCAGACTCTCCTATCTCTATGAACTCTCATAAATTCTCTACCACCAACTTCCTGGACCCCAGCTTTAACAAAACCAAAAAGTCCCAGGAACAGCTGGCAGCCTTAAAGGAGAGCTTCCTTCTTAGCCAGTTTCCTAATCAAGAGGAAGTAGAGCGACTAATAAGCCTAACAGGTCTGTCTGTACGTGAAGTACGGAAATGGTTCAGCGACCGCCGCTACCACTTCCGGAATCTGAAGGGTTCAAGGTCAAGTGGCGGAGGTCAGACTGTTACAGCTAGTGATGGCATTTCCCAACTGGATACTCTTGCTGCTGTGGACCTGTCGGAAAACAGTACAACCCCAGAGAGGCCTAAAACCCCCCAGCAGTCACCTCTCAGCCCCTCACAGACATCATCCCCACCAACTCCGACACGGCGTCCTCCACGACCCCCGTCGCCAGATTTCACGGCCATACGGTACAAAGAGCGAGAGCCCCATCAGGTTCGTGCTTTGGAGGCCAGCTTTGCACAGGACCCAGATCCATCTAGTGAAGAAGTTGACCGGCTAAGAGCAGAAACAAAGATGACTCGCCGTGAGATCCACGGTTGGTTTGCGGAGCGACGGAGGAGGGTAGCAGCAGAGAAGAAGAAAGAAGCTGAGAGGGCAGTAAGGGAAGATAATCTGGTGGGAGAAGCAGAGGAGCATCGAATAAACAAGGAAAAAAACTGCAGTGAGGAGACCTATGAAGCTGAAGATTCCTGCAAGGAAACAAAAGAAGACATAGAGGAGAAACAGAAGGATGAGACCAGTACTGAGCCGAAAGTTAACCCTATCAAAATCAATCTCAAAATGCTGAAAGTTACTGAATCTAATGGAAAAGGTGACCCCGAGGGCAGTCTACTGAATGAGGCTACAAAGGTGGCACAATCTATCTCTCAGACAGCTGTTCCTCAGACCTCCCCATACAGAGGAAAGAAGACGCCGGAACAGCTCCATCTGCTGAAGCAAGTCTTTGCACGCACCCACTGGCCGAGTAGTCCCCAGTACAATGAGCTGATAACTAAAACGGGCTTACCGCGACCAGAGGTAGTACGTTGGTTTGGAGATTGCCGCTATGTCCTGAAGAATGGCCAGCTCAAGTGGCTTGAGAGTTACCAGACCATGGTAGATGAGGAAGACTTTCAGAAAGATAACATTAGTGTCCTAAAGGAGCACCTAGACAAATATGGTAAACTAGATGAGACTAAGTTGGAGGAGATTGTCAAATCAAGTGGGTTAGGTGAGGAAACAATCCGGCGGTGGTTTGTAAATAAGACACCAATTTTATTGGTGGAAAGGAACTCTGAGAGCACAGGAGGTGTGATGACTGAACCATCATCTGCAAGCCCAACTGAAGCTGCTCCAGCATCACAGCATCCAGACCATGAAGATGTAAAGGTGGAGCAGTCAGGAAGCAGCCTAATCTCTAAGGATCAAACCAAGAAGTCAATAGTTGAGATATCAACAGATACTAAACAGGGTGATTAATGTTCAGCCTTTTTAGCCATTTACTTTATATCTTATTTGAAGATGGGATTATTCCTTAGATTATTTCCAGTATGAGGTTGTTTTTGTGTTTAATACTTGTTTCTTTTCGCAGAGTCTGACTGAAGAGGAGAGTGGATGTATGAATGAATGTGAAGCGATATCAGACCATGGGATTACAGCGCACGTGGCATTTAATAAAGATAATACTTTAACAGGAGCACTAAATAACATCTCTGCAAAAACAAACAAAAAAAAACTCTTCCCCCAATAAATATTGCCTTTTTCTCCAAGAGTTTCTAGCTGTCCCACTGTTCAAGACATGGTTCTGGATTATAAAAGGTCAGGATGCACCCCTTCTACAGCCAGCTATTTTTACTATTTGGATAGGATAGAGGGGAAAACAGACCTTGTCTTTGTGAAGTGATAAACCCCAGTTGAAGTCCATGGAGAAGATTTTCTTGGATGTGTATTTTTCTTCTGGGGAGGAATTACCATTTTTAGGGGACTTGGGGTGGTTCAAATCGCAAACTGCACAGCTCTCATTGAGCCCTTATGTATTTCTTAAAATATGACTGACATAATTGCACCTAAAGAGAGGTCAAGTTGTATGCTGTAGGTGAGTATCAATACCACAGCACTTTATTCCCCCTGAAATGTCATGGAAAGTAAAAAAAACCCATAAAATCATGATTTGTGTAAAAACAGATTCACCAGTGTGAATGCTTGGGCTTGTATGATTTTTACAAATATTATTTACAGAATAAATTTAATATTAAAAAAAAGTCCATCACGTTTTCATTGTTGAACAAGTACTTTATTCTCAGGCTTGATTATGTTACATATGAAAAGCAAAATTAAAACATGTACTTCCAATATAGCATAGGCACATTACAGAAAAGGCTTGGTTTGTAAATAAGAACATTAACAAAACGCTGATGCACGAAAGCATAGAAAATGGCATACATGTCCAACAGGGAATCTTTCGTTGATGTATACATACACCAAGGCACATGAAAGATGATGCAAGAAAACAGAAGAAACTAATTTACAGACTGGAGAAGGGCTACAGAAGTACAAGGAAAGGGAATAACACTGAGAACAAATTGAGGGAATGTTGGCTAATTAGGAATAAATGTAAGGGAACTTGAGCAAATTCCCTCTGAAGGACTTTGGCCTCGTCTTTTCCTCTCAAAGCTCAGGAAGTGATTATGGTCCCCATGTCTTTCTGTAGTATTTCTAGATTGCATAATGCAATTTGGTATACACTAGAAAAAGAGAGGAATTACAGAATTTATGCATGCATCCAAATGCGCAAACTGGTTGCTTGAATTGCACACATCCCTCCATGTAAAAATGCCCCTTGTTGACCATTTTCAAGTTAGTTAGCATTTCTGTTTATGCCCAGTCTGGGGAAACTGAGGAGTAAATTCTTGAGCATCTTTCAGACTCTGAGCTGTCATGCACAGAACCAAATAAATACGGTGACAATACTGCCATAACATAGCAGCCACAAGGCAAAAAAAAAGAGGGGGAAAACGGCAAACAAGTCCTCCATGGTCACCCTGCTCCATAAAAACACACTTGGACCCCATGGTCAAACGGAGAGCAAGGTAAAGCATCAGTGATGGGGAAAAAATGTAACAGCATCACAATGGCTTCTCTCATATGGCTGTTAGACACTAAATGATTCCCAGATCTAAATAGCACGTTTATGTGTGCAGTTCAGTAACAACTCAACCTCTACCGGCCAAACAGGAGAACTGCATGAAATTATCAGAGCTACAAAAAATATGGCCTTGTTTTACTGTACATCAGCTGTGAATATGAGATTTAGCAGTCTTAGCCTGTTTATCAATCAGTGACGGTCTGTATTACGGCAATACTATGGCAGAACACAAAACTAAATGACAGCTTGGCACAAGGTATACATCTACAAGACTGACGAAAATGCCCTTACTCCTGTGTCCACAGAAGAAGAAAGAAATAAAACGTATCCATAATATTTTCATAATTATTTTGATGCTCAGGTTGTTCTACTAACCCAATAAACTGAGACAGAGTTATTTTGGTCCCAATTTTTTGTATAAACCACCTGCACGGTCTACCTTTGGCTTTCTTTAAACAGACATCATGGTTAACGCTACTAAATCATACATAAAATGTCCTCCTTATTTTGATCGGATAAGACAAAACATCATAAAAAGCCTTCAGGAACAAGACTTCTCAATTGCTAAAATGCGGAGAAACGGTAAACGATAAATCACAGAAATTGTGTTCTGAAAAGAGATGGTCCGAGTTCTGTAAACTAAATACACAACGTCTCTGATGCTCCCGTAGCCTGAAAACCCCACCTGAGCTGTTTGTGAATTAAAGTCCACCCGTGCAGACTGGCAAAACATAAAACAAGGAGAGTGATATTGCTCTCTGGTCACTTGATAACATCGTAACTTAATTAAAAAATAAAGGTTGTTAAATGTAGAAGAATATCTTCCTGATGCTCAGACAGCGACTGCTTCAATAATACCTCCCATACTCACCTTGCTGTCAAAAAACAAAAACAAAACTCAAGAGCATCCTGGGACGTGTCTTACAGTTTAGTCCAACTCGGACAGAGGAAAGAGAAAGCGCAAGAATGTGAGAAACACAATTTTAAAAGGCCAAGCCCTCATGTTCAAACAAACTCATAATAAAAACAATAACATTATCAAACAGATGTTTAAATAATAAAAATAATCAATATGAAATAAATGGAGTGAGAGGCTCTTTGAGAGCAGATCAGCTGCAACGTTTTCTAACCGACAGCAAAATGGGGCGCGCACGCACATTTATATATTTAACGTATATATATATATATATATATATATATATATATATATATATATATAAGCCAGAAAGATAGAGTAAAGAAAAAGTATTATTACTCCATAAATGTTAACCTGGAATCGGTTTCAAAGTGATGAATGATACAGCCCACATTGGTCTCGTTGTCGAGTCTCGCGCTGCATCAGAACACCCCCGTCCCGTCCGCTGCAGGTTCAGATTGTAGCTAAGCAGACAATTGTTTGTTTCTGTCCATGAGCCGCAGTTCGTTCATGCCCCGCGCGGACTGGAGTGGGAGGGAGTCGCAGAGAGAGGGAGATCTGTCCGAAAATGCTGGCGATGACGATTTCCACAGAAGCGGTTTCACGGCAGTCCTTGACATCATCAGCTCTGTGGGACCCTCGTCACTGGCCTTACGTCCGCTCCGTCTGTCCATCGCACGCACAGCCGATCGGGTTACGCTCGGTTGTCGGCGCTGACGCGAGCCCTGCGGAGCCTGCGAGAGAAAAGATAGATCACACACATAAGAGCTCAATCATTTAGCCTGACTTCTGATCATCAGCATTAGATGTGGTCCACACTGCAGCTTGCGCTTGACCAGAAGCAGCCACTCAGACAGGAAGAGACCATCTTTAGCTTGCTGAATTATACCAGCCACGCATGTAATGATTACCGGTTTGACAAGAAATCATGATAAAATTAACCACGGTTGGTATCACTTTTTCGTATTTTAAAGTATCATTAAACCTTGGACAGCTGAGGATAAACAAATACTGTCCAGCATAAAGCACTGTTTTCAGTAACAGTCTCACGTGAACGCAGCACAAAAAGTTATTTCGTTTTGTGTGAAAACATGGCGGAAAGCTGGGAGATTTTAAAAGAGTGATAAGGGAATTATACAAATGAATATATGAATGAATTAATTATATGAATGTGCCTCTGTAGGTTCTGGCTGTCTTCAGAAAAGACTCAACGCTAGTTTGTGTTCATCTTCGCTCCATGTAATACCGAATAAAGTAGTGTTTTATTCGCACTGCTGCTTTGTGCACGGAGGTTACGGGAAACAGCTGTGATCCTGCTGCTCCATGAGCGCCACCTGCTGTCAGAGAGCAAGTCATTTTATTTGCTGATTTTAAACATAAAACTTGGTGAAATGATTGGAGTTGGTACTTTTTGAAAATTCCCAGCACATTTTAACAATACCGTGATAATACTGATCACTATAATCATAAGAGATTTTCATGCCGTTACATCTCTAGTCGTAACACTGATTTCAGATTTATCGGCATTAAATGTCAAACAGTAATGGCAATTCATAGGTTGAAATATTGTTTATATTACATAGTTCATTATTGTTGGCATGAAAATGAGTGAAAACTAATAGTTGAGCATCACAACACCAGAATAATGACTTTCGAAGCTCTAGACTAAACGTTAAAATGCATTTACTCATCTCACTGGCACAAAAACTGATTCGGTATTCCTCAAAATAAATAAATAACAGTGAAAAGCAAACTCAAAATATGATGCAAATCTGCAATAATGTTAAATATCATCCTTTTTTTAATTCCATTTTATTTATTCTTGTATTATTTATGCAATCCATAACAGCAGCGCAGCTTGAGCTGGACCCTTTACTATACAGACGTGAATTTACATTTCCTTCAGCCTGAGGCATATTCACTTTTGGTGTGAGAGGGCTTTTACGTTAGACAACAATATAACTTTTTATATTAAAACAAATAATCAAGCCCAGGCCGGATGAGAAAAAGTAACACTAAAGTAATTTGTTTTTGTTTTTTTATGAAGGTATGATGTTCATTCTATTCAGGAGCAGTTTCTACATTTCATTAACGTTTCCTGTTAGTTTTGTGTATTAACCATGGTAACTGTCGGTTCCATAACCCAAAAATGCCAATGTTATTTTCACTTTGTGTTAATTTGTACTTGTTTTTTTATGAAGGTATGATGTTCATTCTATTCAGGAGCAGTTTCTACATTTCATTAACGTTTCCTGTTAGTTTTGTGTATTAACCATGGTAACTGTCGGTTCCATAACCCAAAAATGCCAATGTTATTTTCACTTTGTGTTAATTTGTACTTGTTTTTTTATGAAGGTATGATGTTCATTCTATTCAGGAGCAGTTTCTACATTTCATTAACGTTTCCTGTTAGTTTTGTGTATTAACCATGGTAACTGTCGGTTCCATAACCCAAAAATGCCAATGTTATTTTCACTTTGTGTTAATTTGTACTATTAAATAACTGTGGTGGCTCATACCAACTTAATTGTACAAACTAGTTTGGTCCTTGCCTTATAGGCTGTCTATTCATGGGTATTAGTCATATTCTTACAATTTATGTGTATTTAGGAAAAGGGGTACATTACATTACAAAAGCTGTTGACACACACACACACGACCATGGGAAAATGTGGGTCTCATGGCCAAACCAGTTGAGAAGCACTGATCTATTGCATACTAACGTTATATAAGGACGTGACTGGAGTACCAAAATCACAGAACTCATTCAATGAACAGCACATTGTGTGAACTAAACCCCATGAGCCAGGAGAGACCCTCATTCAGTACTGGACATTCAACGGGTCATTCACGTAGATCTGGATAAGTTCAGTTCATCGCTCTGAGGCCATGTCTGCTGGAAGCCGCTTAGTCCTTAACCAAGGTAGGACACCACTTTTATACTTTTAAAGGGTCATGAAACCCCAGACTACTTTTTCTGAGATTTTAGCAGAGGTGTTGTGTTGCACATCACAGAAGACAATGTTAGCATCCATTAATCTTAATTGTTGGAGAAAACTTTAACTTTTGGTTAATTGTAAGCTTTTTTTGAGCCATTTTCATCTTCGGGGTTTAAAATCTACATCGTGCTGACATCACAATTTGTGACGTGGCAATATGGCAGTGTCTATTAAATTATTAATGAGACTGCGTGTTCTTATCCTAGGAGAAGACACTTCACTTAATTATTCAAACCAGAAACAGCGTGTTGATTTGCTATGACAGACACTTCACACTGTGAGACAGCGTACATTAACTGAGAGAAACCTTCATGGATTGAAGAGGAGTGATTGTGTTTGCTTTGGTGCCAGGTACTGTACCCAGTGGAAAACCCCCCAGAAGTGAACCATACCATGCAGTGGTTTTTTGTTGAAACTTCTGTGAATAACTTGCTGGTGCAGACTCAAGGGTTAAATGTCGCACGTGATCATCTTAAAGTCGCCATGAACATGAAATTCACCATCTATTTTCTTTTACAGATCTTATTGTGAATGATTTCACCCATGCAAGTTTAATTTTTTTAATTTAACTTAATTAAAAATTAGTCCTCCAAAAGTGCCCCAATTAATAGTTTTTTGAAAATGACCTTTCATGCAGTGTATAACAGCTCTATGTGAATGAAAACATCCTAAAGTTTAAATCTGAAAGTGCACAGTGCATAAAGTGATTGTTTCTCAAAAGAAAGAGTCGACTATGAATAATTTAAAATAGCAGTTTTTAAAAAGAATCCCAAGCGGTTTCATGTTGATCTCAACATGAATCATTAGCATATTTCCCACCCACTTGTTGGTCTTTCCTCATTGCTCTGAATGAAAATGCTAATTCATTCTTTGAGCTAAGTGCTGCTTTTGGAGCAGTAAAAATAGCAGTTTCCCTGGTAACACTGTACACAAAGCAGCACTAGCACAAGCTGCAGCACAGGCATGATCTAACCGGACCAATCACTGCAGATTAGCATCACACAAAGGATGGGTTTGGTGAATCGTTGAGCCAATCCTTTGGGAGTCCTTGAGCAAATAAGGTAAAAATAAATGCATATAAGACAATAAAAGTGTTTTTTGACCTTGCCTGCATGTCAACCTGTTGTTGGGGACTCCCTAAACTAAAATTTGAACCTTTCATAACCCATAATAGGGGCAACTCCAGTGCTGCAAGCTTGCATTCACATCTCAAAATCCAATTAACAAACTGATGCATTAAACAAAGTCCCAGCCCTACATCTTTCTCTTTTTCAATAGCCTGTTACACTTGGATGTACGCCACAATACAAATAAAAAGCTCTGTCGCTTAAATAAAAGACAACAACATGCATCATAGGGCTGGGTGATAGGAGCAAAAAATTATAATTTTTTTGGCTGATTAGCGTTATACGGTATATATCTCGATATTTTATATTTTGAATAAACATTTGAAATTCTACATACGTCACATTTATTGTCCAACTACAAATATTTAAGCAAAATGCATATTTTAGTCAGTTATTGCGCTCTTTTTTCATTGAGTTCATTGAAGTTAAGGTGCTAAATGTTAAATGCTAAAAGTGCATTAAGGAAAACAGCTCATCTCAAACACATTAAACAGCAGGAGTAGCGTCTCTGTCAGTGGCACACGCAGCGTTTCTGAGAGCGGCGCTTTAAACTCAAACTTTAAACTATAGGCTACTATATCTTACCAGTTTTTAAAGGCCTTAATATGAAGCAAAAATTAATTATGCAGCAGCTCAGACTGTGTCCTCCACTATATTGTCAGATGCGCTCATATCAAACGACTGTATATCCTATTGCTTCATACCGTATAGCTTATAAAAATTATATCGATGTATCGTACAAACTCGATATTCCGCCCAGCCCTAATGCACCTTATAATTTGACAACTGAGCATCTTTAGTCCAAGCGTACCTCCTGCTCTCGTGGTCCAACAGCGCCTCCTGTGGCACTCTGAAGTCCTCCAGCGGAGACTGGTAGCGGGCCTCGATCGAGCCCTCGCGCCCGCGGTATCCCAGCACCTGGCCCGGGGACGAGGGCAGGGGGGACATGGAGGACACAGAGGAGACGGAGCTGGTGTCCCCCATACGCTCACGGCCCACCTGCATTGCTATGGCCATCGCCCCTGCCGCCGAGAACGGACTCAGCATCTCGCCGTTCTCATGCTGCAGAAGAAACCAGGTGGCCATTATGATACAGCCTATCAGGCCATGAATAAAGTGTGTTTGCACATGCTGTGACGCCCACCCTTCCTCTGACGATGTCCATGTGCACCAGCAGAGACGCCAGCTCCAGATCCTCACTGTAGCTGTTCTTCAGCGGGACAGACCGGTAGCCTACAGATGGACATTAGGGACATTGATTTTTCTTCCCCTCATCCTAAAGACCTTGATTAACTAGTTCAGGTGTGTTTTATTAGGACTAGAGCTAAATGGTGTGCTCAAGTCCTCCTGGGAAGTTCGTATTTACGAGTTGAAGTCATAATTATGACGTCTGGTGCATTCAAGTCACTTTGGTCAGAATAAAATGGCAATTTAACTTTTCTACATAAGATTCACTTTTTTTTATGAACATCTACAAAATGATGAATAAATAATGTATATCGTGATTTAGCTTTTTTCCATTTTTATGAAAGTGATGTAAACAGATTCATTATATGTAGTTTATTTGCAAAAACATAACTATTTTTATGATGTTATGTTTTTATTGTGTTGGTCAGCCTAACCCTAACGCGATTTATCTAATCAAAATAACCCAGCTGCAGTGTGATTGAGATTAATTGGAATGCACAATGAAAACAACAATTACTGAAAATGGTTTAAAAATTCAGTTTTTTACAAATGAACTCTTCATATATTCAATATTAAAGGGATAGTTCACCCAAATAGCAAAATGATGTCATTAATATCTCACCCTCATGTTGTTCCAAACCCGTGAGACCTCCGTTTATCTTCTGAACACAGTTTAAGATATTTTAGATTTAGTCCGAGAGCTCTCAGTCCCTCCATTGAAGCTGTGTGTACGGTCTACTGTCCATGTCCAGAAAGGTAAGAAAAACATCATCAAAGTAGTCCATCAGAGGGTCAGTTATAATTTGTTGAAGCATCGAAAATACATTTTGGTCCAAAAATAGAAAAACTACGACTTTATTCAGCATTGTCTTCTCTTCCAGGTCTGTTGTGAGAGAGAGTTCAAAACAAAGCAGTTTGTGATATCCGGTTCGCGAACGAATCATTCGATGTAACCGGATCTTTTTGAAACAGTTCACCAAATCGAACTGAATCATTTGAAACAGTTCGCGTCTCCAATACGCATTAATCCACAAATGACTTAAACTGTTAACTTTTTTAATGTGGCTGACACTCCCTCTGTGTTCAAACAAACCAATATCCCGGAGTAATTCATTTACTCAAACAGTACACTGACTGAACTGCTGTGAAGAGAGAACTGAAGATGAACACCGAGCCGAGCAAGATAACGAAAAAAACATTGACTCGTTCACGAGTCAAGAACCAGTTGCATCGATTTTTGGATCACCAGTACTTCTTTCGGAGAGTTCGATTCAATAAACCGGTTGAAGAAAACGGTTCACTGGTTCTTTTGTGCTCGACGTAATGGCGTCATTGGCGATGATTGCCCTTGATTCAAGCCTTCGGTTTACCGGCGCTCATAACATTAGCTCAGAATCAGTTCAGAATCAATCACCAAAAGAATCAGTTTGATTCAGACGCTCTGTGTGTCGGTCTGCTTCACGCTGAATCACACATGCGCAGTATCATCAGCTCCTCGGTTCTCGAATCGGACACGTCTGACAGAAACGGTTCTTGACTCGTGAACGAGTCATTATCTCTCTTCACAGCAGTTCAGTCAGTTTACTGTTTGAGTAAATGAATTACTCCGGGATATTGGTTTGTTTGAACTCAGAGGGAGGTTCAGCCACATTAAAAAAGTTAACAGCTTAAGTCATTTGAGGATTAATGCGTATTGGAGACGCGAACAGTTTAAAACAATTCAGTTCGATTTGGTGAACTGGTTCAAAAAGATCCAGTTACATCGAGTGATTCGTTCGCGAACCGGATATGACAAACTGCTTTGTTTTGAACTCTCTCTCACAACAGACCTGGAAGAGAAGACAATGCTGAATAAAGTCGTCGTTTTTGCTATTTTTGGACCAAAATGTATTTTCGATGCTTCAAAAAATTCTAACTGACCCTCTGACGTCACATGGACTACTTTGATGATATTTTTCTTACCTTTCTGGACATGGACAGTAGACCGTACACACAGGTTCAATGGAGGGACTGAGAGCTCTCGGACTAAATCTAAAATATCTTAAACTGTGTTCAGAAGATAAACGGAGGTCTTATGGGTTTGGAACAACATGAGGGTAAGTTATTAATGACATCATTTTGCTATTTGGGTGAACTAACCCTTTAACTGTATAATAATATCATATTTTGTAGATCTAACATATTTAGTTTTATTGTACATGACAAAAAATATTTTTAATTATTAATTTAAACAAATTTACCATCAATACAGACGCTGCATATCTATATATAATAGTCTCTGTTGTTTTTCCCACTCGTAAAATTACTTTACAGTGGAATTCATGTGCGTTCAACTCGTAAATACGATCTATCCAATCGGACATAAAATGCACCACAACTCTGCAATAAGGCTGCACAATAAATCAAAATTAAATTGCATTCATGATTAGGCAAAAGCAGCTAAACCAATGATTTAACAGGCGGACAATAAGTGAAGTATTTTTTACTGTACTCAAGTAAATTGATAAACTATCTGTAGTTTATCTACAGAAGATATTTTTCTTTGGAAAACTTTACTTCACTACATTCAAAAGCATAATGTCATACTTTTTAGTGCACTACATTTCATAAATAAAAGTTTTTGTTAGTTTTACCTTTAATAGGCAAGAACATAAAAAATTTAGTACTTGTACTCAAGTAAATCTTTGAAATACTTTTACTTGAGTACAAGAAAGTAATAGATTTAAGTTTTAAATGTAGTGCTGTCAAACGTTTAATCACGATAAATCACATCCCAAATAAGTTTGTTTACACAGTACGTGTATAAAGTGTATACTCATTTATATATAAAATAAAATAATTATATAAATGCATATACTTGTAAATATTTTCAAAATACATTGTATGTGCATGTGTTTATCTACAGTATATATATATATATATATATATATATATATATATATATATATATATATATATATATATATATATATATATATATATATATATATAAATTATAAATACACACATTATAAATAAACAGTACACACATATGTAAACAAAAAACTTATTTTGGATGCGATTAATCGCAATTACAGCTTGGCGACACTAATTAAATATGAAACAGTGCAGATAAAAATACAATATTATACTTTAGAATGTTGTGAAATAAAGGTTTCTAAAGAAAAACAGTGATAAAGTACAGACACGTGAAAAGTACTATTAAAGCAGAGTAAAAATACTACTGTCCACCTCTATTTAATATACAAGACAGTGGCCCTCCAGGACTGGACACCCCAATTTATTTAGAGCACAAAAGTGGTCATTCTTTTGCGAGCCGTACCGGTTTTTAGGCAGTTGATGGGGAACGTTGCCTGGGCGAGAAAGTTCTGGTCGTTGAACATGTCTATTTCATAGACCACGAAGCGCAGGAAGGCAAAGGAGGGATTGCACACGGTGAATCGGAAGGGTTTCCTGGGCCAGGTGGGCTTCAGACCGTTGTCCGCTGGGAGTAGAACAGGGAACTCTTTTAGTGATCCCGCATACTCCTACAATGTGGTGTTGTTGTAAAAGATTTGCATCTGCACCTCACCTTCAGAGTCCGTCCTCTGCTTGGCGTTGTCATACTCTGCTCCACAAACTTCAATCTCGATGAGGGGGCAAACGATACCTCGACCGTGTTTGGGCAGGTGGCGCGCTCCCAAAACCTACAAACACACCAAGGTTCAGTTTCCTTTCGGGCGAACAGAAGCACGGACCAAACACTGCACATGTCTTTTACTGTGTGTTTGGCTTCTGGCTGCTAAAACACACTGCAGAATCTTTTTAGAATGTTCAGTCGCTAGAATCTTTAGTGATTTTTTAGGAATCAAAATGACAAAAGAAGTCATCAAAGAGAATTTAAGACCAAAACAAGAACAAATATCTGCCAATGGGCTGAGAAAAACAAAGGGAAACATTACGTTTTACAATTCACACTTTTTACTAACTATTTAACCATGACTTCAGCATAGTTTTGTAGAATTCGAAATCATGTGATCTGGAGAGCACTGTCCATTTTCTTCCAGGTGCTGTTATAAGTCAGTGTGCGTTCACGCTCTAGATTCTCCGTATTAAAATTTTTTTTCTACACATGAAATATGAAAGCAAACAGACAATATCTACAAAATGATGATGATATATTTTCTGTATGTGTTTTGTATGCAGCTCATGGTATTTTTATAACCATAAAGGATATTTATGACAATACGCAGTGTGGCGTTATTAAACATATAGTACAAAGAGTGCTTGCCTGCCTTTTATAGAATCAAAATCAACTATAGATCGCAAACGGAAGTTATTTCCAGCACTTGATGATGGTTTAAAGTGGGTTTTAAACAAATAAATTACATACGTTTTCAAATGTGGCTTGATGCTAATTGTACTTCGGTTTATATTTTAAGATGTTTTCTTGTAAGCATTATAGATAGTTTGTGTTTCTGGTGTAGAACCCATCTTTATTCATCTTATTTTGATGCCTCTTGAGCCATATGCATTGCTGGTCGGCTCCTGCTAGCGTGCAGGTGTGAATTAGGCGATCAATCGTAATGTAAAAGCAGTGTTTGTCTGTGACGGTCCTGGTGCTCGGTGTGAGACGCTGGGGCTGTAGTCTGCTGTAGTGCAGCATGTGTGTGTACCTCGATGCAGAGCGTGATGGGCTCCACTGCTCTCAGAGAGAGCCGGTCAAACGGGTCGAAGCTGTCGTCTCTCATGATGGGCGGCTGCAGCACGTAACCGCTCCTGCCGTTCAGCATGAAGAGCGCCTGATTCATCTGCATCGGCTTATCTGCAGACAAACCAGAGAAATTACGGTTTTACAATCAAAGACAAATGTTGTCGAAGTTATCCATCAAGGTTTATCATTCCTCCAGGGTTCCCACTCTAATGTCTTCCACTGACTAAAAAGCTGAATTTCCATGACCTCTAATTAAGAGGAAAAACAGACAGCTCCCTTGCCCATATTTGATAGCTTGATAGGAGTTTTACAAACTTTACATGTAGCTTTTCTGTCATCTGCTTTAAACACCCAGTCTTTGAAGTGCTCATTTTGTAGGCTCTTTGCATCTTTGTCTTAAACAGGTACAGCCTGATGACCTCAGTGATGACCTCAGTGATGACCTCAGTGATGACCTCAGTGATGACCTCAGTGATTGCCAGTTGATGAGCAGGAAGGGAATAAACTGGCACTGAAAAATAGCCTAACCATAACAATAGGCAAACCTGAGAAAATGTTTTTATTTTTATTATATATGAACGGAAGCTAAAATTTAAAGTGACAAACAAAAACCCTCCTGATATTGCATGACTTGGACAAAAACATTTAAAATTCCCTGACTTATAATGTCTGGAAAAGACCTTTTAAAATTCCATGATATTCCTGAAATTCCATGAGGCGTGGGAACCCTGTTCGTAAAATAAGCAAAAAAATCTATAATATGATAATTTATTAAAAAACAGTAACTGTTGTTTCAATTGTTGTGACAAGAATCTTTCTAATAAGAAAAATAAGACATTGCATGAACAAACAAATGTACAAAGAATCTTAACAGTGTTGTTGAGAGAGCGCCCAAGTCTTACTCTGTCCAGCGAGAGCCTGTGCTCACCTGCGGTCTGGAAGTTGAGGGCCACCAGCTGACTGCCACACAGCCACATGGGCAGCGGGTCGTAGTTGGACGAGTCCAGGCGCTGGCCGCGAGGGTAGATCCGCGAGAGCTGCAGACGGTTGTACTGCAGGAACTTCTTTCCTTTGATGCGGTTCACATACTTCTCCGCTTTGGTCTCGGGAAACGAGGACATGTCCCGGAAACAGGCCCGCTCCGTCCCGATTTCTGTGAGAGACAGAAGAGGCTTTCAGCATTTGTGTTGAGGAGCTACAGGGCATTTCATACTGAAGCAGTGTTTCCCCGTCCCTGTTCCTCTTCCCAATCAAGAACACCCGATTTGTGACCCTGGACCACAAAACCAGTCATAAGGGTCAATTTTTTAAATTCAGATTTATACATCATCTGAAAGCTGAGTAAATGAGCTCTCCACTGATGTATGGTTTATTAGGAGGACAATTTTTGGCCGAGATACAACTATTTGAACATCTGGAATCTGAGGGAGCAAAATAAAATCTAAATACTGAGAAAATCATCTTTAAAGTTGTTCAAATGAAGTACTTAGCAATTCACATTACTAATCAAAAATTAAGTTTTTATATATTAACAGTAGGAAATTTACAAAAGATCTTCATGGAGCATGATCTTTAATTAATATCCTTATGATTTTTGGCATAAAAAAGAAAAATGTATAATTTTGACCCACAGATTGTATTGTTGGCTAGTGCTACAAATATACCTGAGCTAGTGAGGACTGCTTCTGTGCTCCAGGATCACAAATTGGAAAATGTTTCATCTCTCATTTTTTAGTATATGTTTTTAGTTATTGATGATTCTGGTTAATACAGGATATGGATGGAGCTGGAGAATCAAATGTTTTTGAGGGATCAGTGAGTTTTAAAACTATGGGATATCTTACTGTCTTCATCAAAAGGAACCGGTCTGCAGTAGATGACCAGGTCTGACAGCTCTAGAGCAATCTTCTTTCTCCTTTCCATCATTTTACCCTCCTCAAGCTGACAGAGAACAAATAATCATTAGTCATAAACAATGTCATACAGTACGTGTGTCAAAAGCAATCATTTTTTTTTAACAAATCATCAGTCATTTCAAGCATCTGTGTCAGAAAACAAAAAAGTAGGAAACCACATTAATTTAAGATAAACTTGATCACAAGTTTGTGCTTAGTGATGGTGTCGCATTACAAAATGAATTACGGTCTTTTAGAATAAAAAACCTTTTATAATCTTGACAAAATGCATATGGTTGGAAAGGTCTGAGTTTATTTTGTGACAGAAGTAATATTGAGAGACAAATTGAAACATTCGCCACAGAAAAACCCCGATGGCTATTTGTGGTATAGCACCTAAACAAAATTGCACAAGGACCTCAGTTTTTTTGTTTGTTTGTTTTACCAACTTCAAATTTGGAACATCTATTTTGTAAAATGTTTAATTTGATATAAAATATAAAAATAAAACCGTTCAGTAAATTTTTACAGTAAATTTTTTATACCTTTATTTTATTTTAAATTATTTCACTTCTGCAATAATCTGCTGACTTTTTTTCTTTTTTTTTTTAAAGAGACAAACCTTAGGTCAGTATTCAAAAGTGTTCATGAATTATAACACATTATGTTTAATTAGTGCACTTTCATATTTATGGTGGGGGGTGACCGTTAAGAGGTTTAGCATCCAGGAAAGCTCAGCAGAGGTTTAGTAACAGGTGGAGACAGTCAGATTTATTGTGTTACTGGAGAGGAGATATGGTCTGGGAGCAGACCTTAGCTTCAGAGGTCATGGTGACCTCGCGGATCTTTATCACCCAGTCCTTCAGCTCCTCCTGTGAACTGGCTGCGATGTCCAGCACCGGGCCGGTGCGAGGCAAAGCCACAGGCACCAGAGAGAAGACGAACTGTCTGCTGCCCTTCCCTTCTGGCCTGACCACTGCAGGAGAGACAGCATACATTTAACACAAGACAACATGAGCTACAAAAAGCTAGTTTTATGGTCTTCCCCTGGGGGAAGATCGCTTTAACCTGCAGACTAAAAAAACAACCCGCAGAAAAAGTAAAATTAGCACAGCTTTGTGGTACAACCGCAGACTTGGCATCCCTGATACAGCTACTGCAATCCACTTGTTTCTGTTCTGAAACATGATTTTTAATAATGGGGAAAAAATATGGCAACACAGTCAATTTAATTTATGGCCAAAAAAGTCTCAATATGAAAGGTAACTGAAAAGGCGACAACTGAAAAATTAAGGGGGTTTTGGTGACTTCAATGGAAAAGGAAATTAGTTTCAGTTTTATCCAAATGCACTAAATCTGAGAATAGGTAGGTAGATTGATAAATATGCAGAAAGACAGACAGACAGACCATGTGTCTGTGTTTGTGTCTGTCGGAGTCTGTGTGCATGTCGGAGTCTGTGTGCGTGTCGGAGTCTGTGCATATCTGAGTCTGTGAGTCTTTGTCTGTGTGTCTGTGCATGTCTCTGTCTGTGCATGTCTTTGTCTGTGCGTCTGTGCATGTCTCTGTCTGTGCATGTCTGAGAGTCTGTGCATATCTGTGCATGTCTGAGAGTCTGTGCATGTCTGTGAGTCCGAGAGTCTGTGCATGTCTGTGAGTCCGAGAGTCTGTGCATGTCTGAGAGTCTGTGCATGTCTGTGAGTCCGAGAGTCTGTGCATGTCTGTGAGTCCGAGAGTCTGTGCATGTCTGAGAGTCTGAGCATGTCTGAGAGTCTGTGCATGTCTGAGAGTCTGTGCATGTCTGAGAGTCTGTGCATGTCTGAGAGTCTGTGCATGTCTGAGAGTCTGTGCATGTCTGAGAGTCTGTGCATATCTGTGCATGTCTGAGAGTCTGTGCATGTCTGAGAGTCTGTGCATGTCTGAGAGTCTGTGCATGTCTGTGAGTCTGTGCATGTCTGTGAGTCCGAGAGTCTGTGCATGTCTGAGAGTCTGTGCATGTCTGAGAGTCTGTGCATGTCTGAGAGTCTGTGCATGTCTGAGAGTCCGAGAGTCTGTGCATGTCTGAGAGTCTGAGAGTCTGTGCATGTCTGAGAGTCTGAGAGTCTGTGCATGTCTGAGAGTCTGTGCATGTCTGAGAGTCTGTGCATGTCTGAGAGTCTGTGCATGTCTGAGAGTCTGTGCATGTCTGTGAGTCTGTGCATGTCTGTGAGTCTGTGCATGTCTGTGAGTCCGAGAGTCTGTGAGTCCGAGAGTCTGTGCATGTCTGAGAGTCTGTGCATGTCTGAGAGTCTGTGCATGTCTGAGAGTCTGTGCATGTCTGAGAGTCTGTGCATGTCTGAGAGTCTGTGCATGTCTGAGAGTCTGTGCATGTCTGTGAGTCTGTGCATGTCTGTGAGTCCGAGAGTCTGTGCATGTCTGAGAGTCTGTGCATGTCTGTGAGTCCTAAAGTCTGTGCATGTCTGAGAGTCTGTGCATGTCTGTGAGTCAGAGAGTCTGTGAGTCCGAGAGTCTGTGCATGTCTGTGAGTCCGAGAGTCTGTGCATGTCTGAGAGTCTGTGCATGTCTGAGAGTCTGTGCATGTCTGAGAGTCTGTGCATGTTGAGAGGTTGAGAGTCCGTGCATGTCTGTGAGTCCGAGCATGTCTGTGAGTCCGAGAGTCCGTGCATGTCTGTGAGTCCGAGAGTCCGTGCATGTCTGTGAGTCCGAGAGTCCGTGCATGTCTGTGAGTCCGAGAGTCTGTGCATGTCGAGAGTCCGTGCATGTCGAGAGTCCGAGAGTCCGTGCATGTCGAGAGTCCGAGAGTCCGTGCATGTCGAGAGTCCGAGAGTCCGTGCATGTCGAGAGTCCGAGAGTCCGTGCATGTCTGTGAGTCCGAGCATGTCTGTGAGTCCGAGAGTCCGTGCATGTCTGTGAGTCCGAGAGTCCGTGCATGTCTGTGAGTCCGAGAGTCCGTGCATGTCGAGAGTCCGAGAGTCCGTGCATGTCGAGAGTCCGAGAGTCCGTGCATGTCGAGAGTCCGAGAGTCCGTGCATGTCGAGAGTCCGAGAGTCCGTGCATGTCGAGAGTCCGAGAGTCCGTGCATGTCGAGAGTCCGAGAGTCCGTGCATGTCGAGAGTCCGAGACTCCGTGCATGTCGAGAGTCCGAGACTCCGTGCATGTCGAGAGTCCGAGAGTCCGTGCATGTCGAGAGTCCGAGAGTCCGTGCATGTCGAGAGTCCGTGCATGTCTGTGAGTCCGAGAGTCCGTGCATGTCTGTGAGTCCGAGAGTCCGTGCATGTCTGTGAGTCCGAGAGTCCGTGCATGTCTGTGAGTCCGAGAGTCCGTGCATGTCGAGAGTCCGAGAGTCCGTGCATGTCGAGAGTCCGAGAGTCCGTGCATGTCGAGAGTCCGAGAGTCCGTGCATGTGCCTGAGTCCGAGAGTCCGTGCATGTGCCGGAGTCCGAGAGTCCGTGCATGTGCCTGAGTCCGAGAGTCCGTGCATGTGCCTGAGTCCGAGAGTCCGTGCATGTGCCTGAGTCCGAGAGTCCGTGCATGTGCCTGAGTCCGAGAGTCCGTGCATGTGCCTGAGTCCGAGAGTCCGTGCATGTGCCTGAGTCCGAGAGTCCGTGCATGTGCCTGAGTCCGAGAGTCCGTGCATGTGCCTGAGTCCGAGAGTCCGTGCATGTGCCTGAGTCCGAGAGTCTGTGCATGTGCGCGAGTCTCTGTGCGCGAGTCTGCGAGTCTGCGTCTCTGTCTGCGCGAGTCTCTGTCTGTGCGCGGGTCTCTGTCTGTGCGCGTCTGCGTCTCTGGCTGCGCGTCTGCGTCTCTGGCTGCGCGTCTGCGTCTCTGGCTGCGCGTCTGCGTCTCTGGCTGCGCGTCTGCGTCTCTGGCTGCGCGTCTGCGTCTCTGGCTGCGCGTCTGCGTCTCTGGCTGCGCGTCTGCGTCTCTGGCTGCGCGTCTGCGTCTCTGGCTGCGCGTCTGCGTCTCTGGCTGCGCGTCTGCGTCCCTGGCTGCGCGTCTGCGTCCCTGGCTGCGCGTCTGCGTCCCTGGCTGCGCGTCTGCGTCTCTGGCTGTGCGCGAGTCTGCGCGTGCGTGCGAGTCTGCGCATGTCTGAGTCTGCGCGTCTTTATCTGCGCGTCTGCGTGTCTGAGTCTGTGTGCGAGTCTGCTTCTGTGTGTGTGTGTGTGCGTGTGTGAGTCTGAGTGTGAGTCTGTGTCTGCGAATGTCTGTGCGTGTTTGTGCAAGTCTGTGTGTGTCTGTGTGTGAGTGAGTCCGTGTGTGAGTCTGTGTCTGAGTCTCTATCTGTGCATGTCTGTGTCTGTGCGTAACTATGAGTGTCTGTGTGTGTGTCTGTGTCTTTGTCTGTGAGTCTGTATGTCTGTGTGTGTGTGTGTGTGTGTGTGTGTGTCTGTCTGTGTGCGAGTCTGTGTGTGTGAGTCTGGGTCTGTCTGTGCATGTCTGTGTGCGTGTGTGTGTGCGTGCGTGTGTCTGTGTGTGTGTGTTAGTGGGTCTGTGTAAGGGTCTCAAACATCTCTTCCCTGATACACACTCTGCATCAGACCAGGAGCACACACTCACCGATCTGACAGGAAGACACGTCCACACTTCCTCTCAGGAGATCTCCCAGAGGACTGTTCTCTGTGGCCTGCTGAGCGAGAGCGAGAGTGAGAACAGGGGTAAAGGTCGGAGCCCAGAGCGTCTCTGACACAACACAACAAACACACACGCGCTCCACTCACAGCTCTGTCAGGCTCGACGGCTGTCGGGCTGATTTCCTCAACGTAATTCGCAGGGAACCACAGCTGCTTCTTCCCGCCATAGTCTCCCTTCCACCTGAGCGGGAACAAAAACACACAGTCCTCATGGTGTTTGTGAACCAAATCAAGACCGAAAGAGAGAAATGGGCTCCAAAAATAAACACCACGCACCTAATGCAGGTAAAAATAGGCTTTGGCAAATAAGTTTTATCATCTGCCAATTTAAAGTCCTGTGATTGTCATTCTGATTGGCCGTCAGTGCTTTTAATCAATGCTTTCATCAGCTGAAGGAAGTTGTTCTAAAAATCATTTCTATTAGAGATGTTATGGTATGAAAATTTATTAGCATGATTATAAATGACCAAAATGATCATGTTATCAGTATTACCATGTTATTGATAGAATGTGCTCAAAATGTTCAAAAAGCACTAATACATAAATCATTTCACCAAGTTTTATATTTAAAATCAACAAACAAAATGACTTTTTGTTTGCAAAAAAAAAAAACATTACGTTACCAAAGATGTCCCGCCCCTATATATCAGGGGTACATGTATTCATCATGTTATAGCATTTAATTTACCTCAGCGTGTCAGTGTTCACAGCTCATTAGTTCATGCGAGAAATTAAGTCTAGAGGAGCATTTCACCAAATATTACACCATATACTCATTATATTTTACTAAAGCTGTTAGCCTTAATTATTTAAGATGATCTATTTATCATGTTAATTATCATGTTGATGATCTATTTAAAAACAAATAATAATTAAATTTAAGCTTGGGTTAAGCTGTTAGGCCTAATTGTAACCTTATAATGTAAAAGGGCTCCCTATAGTTTTAAGCATAAGTTGAGGTAGATTTTTATCTCTAAGAAAATTTTAACTATAACTGAATGTATTTAAAGAAAGAGCAATATATAGCAATAAATATATATATATATATTAGGGGTGTAACAGTTCACAAAATTCACGGTTCGGTTAGATACGATACACTGGTGTCACGGTTCGGTTCGGTACGTTTTAGATAGAGCAAAAAGAAAAAATTGGCAGATAAATTTCCTTGATTTTTAAAAAATGTTTTATTTATTAAAACTAACAAAGTATTTTTTTTTTCTACATTGAACAATGATGGAGCTATTCTTTACCCATCTTCTATGGTGTTTTCTTAGCAGCATACTGTATAAAACAAAAACAGCTCCTTATAAAAAAAAATGAAAATGTTATATTAGTTATGAACAAATACAAAGATGTAACTTGTTATATGAAACTCTATAACTCTTTATATTGAGTGTGTTTTTACTCAATTGGTTCTCTATAGGGCTTATGTTTTTTGGAACAAAGCAGGAATTACGGTCTGTCTGAAATGAGCTCGTGAAGGAATATTGTAACGGGGCTCAATTACATTAAGCATGTTCTTAAAACCTACGTTTTCCACTACAGAGTAAGGCGCTCGCTCACTCAGTACGTGCTGAAGGCTCGTTGCAAAATGGCTAATGGGCCTTTCACACAGGACGCGGTATGCGCGGCGCTTGCCGCTGGGTTCAGCGTTGCCCTTCAGATACAACGCGATTTGCGCTGCGCTGCGCTATGGCGTAGGTGGAGTTTTAAAAACTTTTAGCGGGAGCTCTTTCAGTCTGTTGTTCCTCCTTTCGGTCAGCAGCAAACATGTATCTGTCCCGTTGTAAGAAACGAACGATAGCGCTAGTCCTGCTGATGAGAATTAAGAGAGAAGCAAGACACAGCTTTCCTGACGATGTCCCTATACTACCTCAAACTTGTATCGTACAGCTCAGGAAATTCTGACACACACAGTACTAGCCATTCATCCATTTTGATTTCCGTGCTTGTTTGGATCCCCCGATTCTATTGGTCGCGCTGGTAATCGTCACAGAGCGCTGCGGCAAAAGTTGAACTATTTTGAACTTTGACCGCGGCGTGCACGCAAGCACGCAAATGATGCGCACCGCTGCGCTTGCGCTTTGGTCGACGCAGCAACAAAACGTACTTGCGCGGCGCAAGCCATTGAGATGAATGGGTTTTATAGCGCAGCGCCGCACATACCGCGTCCTGTGTGAAAGGCCCATAATGCGTTTAACAGACCAGAAATAGAAGATCCTCCAATAACCAACAGGTCTGGTGTTTGGGTGCACTTTGGATTCCCTGTAAGCTATAATGGTGATGATAGAATGAAGTGTAAATAGTAAGGTCTCATATCCGCGGCTATAACGTAAATGTAGCCTACCAATCGCCGTGGTGACGTCTTTTTCCCTGTTTGAATCCGTTGGAAATGTCTGTCTAAATGCTGCGGGGATAGTTTGTTGCATGTATGTTTCTCCTTTTTTCCGTCTTTTCCCAGATACTGACACACTAAGGTGATGTCGGCGTAAATGAGTTGACATGTTTCAAGTATTCCCGCTGGTGTTTTTTTGTTTTTTTTTTGTATTCCCGCTGGTGTACCCTAGATGCGACATATCGTTGTTTTCTTATCCACCACTCTCTTGCCATCACCATTATAGCTTACAGGGAATCCAAAGTGCACCCAAACACCAGACCTGTTGGTTATTGGAGGATCTTCTATTTCTGGTCTGTTAAACGCATTGGCCATTTTGCAACGAGCCTTCAGCGCGTATTACTGAGTGAGCGAGCGCCTGACTGAGTAGCCTAACATTAACATATAAGTTGGTGTTTTTTTCTTCTTCGGGGGTGTCAGGGGCGTTGCCTGTTACGTCGTTTGGGTTATTGGGCTACCTTGTTGAACGCATATCATATTTCACAATTATTATTTTTTTTCCAAATATAATTAATTAGTCCAACGAACCGTTCGGTCCATAATGCGTACCGCGTACCGAACCGAAAGCCTCGTACCGAACGGTTCAATACGAATAATACGCGTATCGTTACACCCCTAATATATATAAGGTTTTTTCCCCTGCTGTACCAAATAATACCAAACCATGACATTAAAACCGAGGTGCATACCGAACCGTCATATTTGTGTATGTTACACCCCTAATATTTACATTTCTCTGAAACTGAATTTGCAGCTGTATATTGAGAGTGTTGTACTCACCAGCCTCCTTCCTGTTTGTCCACGTTCTGAATGATGGCGCTCTTACTGAAGGAGAGCTCATCATCACGCTGGGCTTTATATTCATACATGGCTCGTACTGTGCACTGCTCACACACACAGGAGCGTCACACACCAAACCAAACAGTACCAGAAACACGCTGTACATGCAGAGAGAGCAGAGATACCTTAAACGTGGGCATCTGATTGGCCTCCACGTAGAATCCAGGGTTACGACCCTCATACAGAGACCCATAATCAGGCTCCTGCATACAGACCAGAAGAGAAAGAGCTTTCACTCAAAAACCAACAACTGTAAGGTCTAACTAACAATCAGTAGGTGCATCTGTCAACCAAAACCACAACAATACACACATCTAGTGCAAAACATGCGGGTTCTTTCAAATAAATGCTACCTTATCTGTGTAAACCCAGCTAAAGGCAAATTAACTGTCCTCTACCTAAAATCATCCTTCATAATATGAGGAGAAATGTAACCTTTATATATGTAACATTGACTGAGTAAGGTCATGTCAAAGATTGAAATTATAGTGAAATTAATGGTTCACGTACATCATGATTAGATTTTGAGATGTTAGATGAACGAAGGTCTCACGGGTTTGGAACGACATGAGGGTGAGTTATTAATGACAGTTTTCATTCGGGGATTAATTAACCCTTTAAGTTTAGGTATGGGGTGGTCTTGCAGAGTAAGGCATTAATATGTGCTTTATAAGTACTAGTAAACCACCAGTATCCTAGAAATATGCAGGCTAATAAGCAACTAGTTAACAGTCAACTGGAATCCTTATTTTCTAAAGACAATATTCAAGAATCTTTGAATATTGCACTATTTATGAGTCGAGTGAATGAATAATAAATCGAGGGAACGCTATAGTAATCGTGTGCACGTTTTAACACATTGAGGGAATTAATTAGTAAATCGTTTACACGATTTAGCCTACTTTTTTTTTCCTGCATGTCATGTGTGGGGCTCCGTAACGCACATATATTACGTGAACCAATACTATTATTTTGGATGTGATTAATCGCGATTAATCGTTTAACTGCACTAGTTTCTACATGCGAGTTGTTCACCAGTGAGTGCATTGAATTAATTATCTAATTAGTTGCCTTTGTTTATTAGTCTAGAAATCCTTAAAGAGACAGTTCACTCAAAATTCTTTCATTCTGTTCTCATTTCACACCAAAACTGTACAACTTGCTTTCTACTGAAGAACATGAAAGATATATATATATATATTTTTGTCCCTACAAAGGAAGCCAATGGTTTGGTTCACAAGACTCTTATGTGTCGTTTTAAAATGTCTTGTTTTCAGTTCTGAGGGCGAGCAAAGTGTTGAGAGATTTTTCATTATTAGCTTAGCTCGGTTGTTGTGAAGGTGACTCACAGCAGTGCCGATCTTCTCCAGTGTTTCCTCGTTGATGGGGTAGCGCAGCTTCATCTTACGGTACAGTGGATGTTTCTCGTAGTAACTGATTAAATCTACTAAACTGTCAAACTCTGAGGTGCCCAAAACCACCGTCTGTCCCTCCTGCTGCACGCGGCAGTGCTTTATCTTGCCCTCCGCCCTGAGAGAGACAGAAGAGAGTGAGAAGAGCTGCAGAGACACAGTTACACATGAGAGCAGGAGTCTGGATCTCACCGGAAGGAAATGGCGAAAGAGTTGACTTCAGTTCTCTTCCTAACGAGGAAAGCCCCGTCACGCGGGACTCTCATTAGCATGTTTTCAGCCTGACTGCGGGACAGACTCGCGTGATACCACCTGCACAGAAACAAACAAACAAACAAACAAACAAACAAACACACACACACGCTCAGATTAGACGAGGCGGGACAGAAGCAGCACACACACCCTGCTCAGAGATGCTCTTACTGCACGAAGAAGAGACGGTCTGCATCACTCACTCCTGGAGAAACCCTATTCACTAACTACATTATAGTTTAGAACATTAAAATTCCTTTTATTTTAAAATAGTTTTCATTAGCTTTTCCTTAATATTTTTGTGCATTATATGATTGAAAGCGGTGCAGAGAAAGCATTTAGTGGGCATTCCTCGACTTTATGCAAATATTGAGCGACAACCAATCGCTGTGAAAAGATGATGATTAAAAGGCAAGCAGGGTGTAAACATGGTTTTCAGAGGCGTGCTCTGCCGTATATACATACATATATACACACACATACATACGCTGGTCATATAATTAGAATATCATGAAAAAGTTGATTTATTTCACTAATTCCATTCAAAAAGTGAAACTTGTATATTATATTCATTCATTACACAGACTGATTTATTTCAAATGTTTATTTCTTTCTATTTTGATGATTATAACTGACAACTAAGAAAAATCCCAAATTCAGTATCTCAGAAAATTTGAATATAACTTAAGACCACTACAAAGAAAGGACTTTTAGAAATCTTGGCCAACTGAAAAAGTATGAGCATGTACAGCACTCAATACTTAGTTGGGTCTCCTTTTGCCTGAATTACTGCAGCAATGCGGCGTGGCATGGAGTTGATCAGTCTGTGACACTGCTCAGGTGTTATGAGAGCCCAGGTTGCTCTGGTAGTGACCTTCAGCTCTTCTGCATTGTTGGGTCTGGCATATCGCATCTTCCTCTTCACTCTTCACCATGGTCCTTAAACCAGGTACTGGTAGTTTGGCACTGTGTGCAGGGGCCAAGTCCTGTTGGAAAATTAAATCTGCATCTCCATAAAGTTGGTCAACAGCAGGAAGCATGAAGTGCTCTAAAACTTCCTGGTATACGGCTGTTATGACCTTTGACCTCAGAAAACACAGTGGACCAACACCAGCAGATGACATGGCACCCCAAACCATCACTGACTGTGGAAACTTTACACGGGACCTCAAGTAACATGGATTGTGTGCCTCTCCTCTCTTCCTCCAGACTCTGGGACCCTGATTTCCAAAGGAAAAGCTAAATTTACTTTCATTAGAGAACATAACTGTGGTCCACTCAGCAGCAGTCCAGTCCTTTTTGAAGCGAGACGCTTCTGACGCTGTCTGTTGTTCAAGAGTGGCTTGACACAAGGAATGCGAAGCTGAAACCCATGTCTTGCATACGTCTGTGCGTAGTGGTTCTTGAAGCACTGACTCCAGCTGCAGTCCACTCGTTGTGAATCTCCCCCACATTTTTGAATGGGTTTTGTTTCACAATCCTCTCCAGGGTGCGGTTATCACTATTGCTTGTACACTTTTTTCTACCACATCTTTTCCTTCTCTTCACCTCTCTATTAATGTGCTTGGACACAGAGCTCTGTGAACAGCCAGCCTCTTTTGCAATGACCTTTTGTGTCTTGCCCTCCTTGTGCAAGGTGTCAATGGTCATCTTTCAGACCACTGTCAAGTCAGCAGTCTTCTCCATGATTGTGTGGCCTACAGAACTAGACTGAGAGATCATTTAAAGGCTTTGCAGGTGTTTTGAGTTAATTAGCTGATTAGAGTGTGGCACCAGGTGTCTTCAATATTGAACCTTTTTGATGATATTCTAATTATATGACCAGCACCTGTGTGTGTGTGTGTGTATGTATGTGTATATAAATATATATATATAACTTGTTATAGAACTTGAGTTTTATTGCTTTTTTGTTTGCTTTTATTGTCCTATTGTAAGTGGCATTAGATAAAAGCATCTACTTAATGTAAATGTAAGTTATTTGGATCATCATCTGGGTCAGCTGTGGACGTGGGACTCACTCTTTGCTCTCGTGAGCGTTGGTCTGTGGCACTGGCTCGGTCAGCTTCATCTCAAACTCGTTGCAGCGCAGAGGCACCTGCTGGTAATGTGTGATGAGCGCGAACAGCGTGTCGAACACCAGGTTATCCGTCAGGTAGAACTTGGGGTTGCCGGCCTCCTGCCGAGAGTGAATCCTGCAGTGCTGAACCCGGCCGGACCGCCTGAGCAGAGCAAACCAGCCAAACACAACACAAACACATCTGAACTCACAGCCACTTCACTCTCAGCTGCTAGCAGTGGCAGATTTTTATTAAATGCCATGTCAGCATCTTAGGCTATTTTCATGAAAAAAAACAATAACAAAAATTCAAATATAACAAATACAATAAAAACCAGCAAATAAACAAGTTATATTGCGACATCTGGTAAATACCACTTGATCGAATCAAGTTTTAAATGTTTGTTTGCTTGTTTGTGTTTAACGTCATTCCAGCTTCTGTGGCTACGGCGAGAAATATTACGGCTGAATTATATCATGTCTCTATCATTTATTTTTGCTAAAAACTTCAAAACTGTGGCTTAACTCTGTTCAAAATCTCTTCAAAGGCGTTTCTAGTTTTGAGAGAGATTAAAGATCAGTGTGAGGTCTCCAGCCGCTGGAGGTTACCAGAAGGAGAGTGTGTAGTCTCCCACGAAGGTCTCGCTCTCCCGCACCAGGAAGGAGCCGTCCGGCGCGCCGGTCTCCAGACAGTACTCCGACAGCAGACGCTCGGCGATCTGACGCCCGTCACGCCCAGCTCCCAGCTTCCCGTGAAACCACTTCTCCGTCACATGCTGGTCCATGCCGTTACAGATCTAGAGGAGGAACCACTTGGCATCAGCTTCCAGAAGAGATCAGATGTGCTAAAACATCAGCCACAGTTAAATCCAGACTCAAAACTCATCTGTTGAGCTGTGCATTTACTGAATGAGCACTGTGCTACGTCCAAACTGATTGCACTGTATTTTATGTATAATCATTTTCTATTTTTAATATGTATAATCATTAATCAGTTTTTAAATCAAGGCTGTTTGACCTTGTTGTGATCATTTTTTAGGATTATTTTACTTCCTTATATGTAAAGCACTTTGAATTACCATTATGTATGAATTGTGCGGTATAAATAAACTTGCTCAATGACATGCGTACGTTCAGAGAGAAACCACTGCCAGTCAAACACTTGGGATCAGCAGGAGTTTAAATGCTTTTTAAAAGAAGTCTCAAGTCTGCATTTATTTGATCCAATTATTATTATTATTTTTTTATATTCTTGCCATTTTAAATAAGTTTTCTATTTTAATTAACGATTAATTGAACCACCCCCCCAAAATATTTATTATGTATATATAAACACACATCCAGAACTTTTATTTTGAATGCGATTAATCGTTTGACAGCACTAATTTGAACAATTTATTGCTGTGAGGTCAGCATCATTCCTCCAGTCTTCAGTGTCACATGATCTTCAGAAATCATTCTCATATGAGGATTATCAGAGTTGGAAACAGTTGTACTGCTTAATATTTTGGACCTGTGATACTTTTTTTCTGTATTTTTTTTGATGAATAAAAAGTTAGGAATATTTTTTCAAAATAGAAATCTTTTGTAACAATATAGGTATTTACCGTCAATCTGTATCTATTCAACACATCCTTGCTGAAAAAAAGTACTTATCTCTTCAAAAAAAGAAAGTGACCCCATACTTTTGAACAGTAGTGTATATTATTATAAAGATTACAAAAAAAAAAAAAAATGCTGTTCTTTAACTTATTTATCAAAGAATCTTGAAAAAAAGTTTCACAGATCCCCCCAAAATATATTATTCAACACAACTGTTTCCAGCACTGATAATAAATCAGCATATTATTATGATTTCTGAAGATCATGTGACACTGAAGACTGGAGGAATGATGCTGAAAATACAGCTGCACATCACAGGAAAAAATTGCATTTATTATTAAGTATATTAAAAATATTTAAGTATATTAAAATAGAAAAACTACTTTAAATTGCAATAAAAAATAGATTTTATATAGATGCAGATAATAATGCAAATAATGCAGCCTTGATGAGCAGAAGAGACTTTAAAAATCATTACAAACCTAACTGATCCCAAACTTTATAAATTAAAGGTATATATATATATATATATATTTATATATATATACACACACACACACACACACACGCACACACACACACACACACCTCTATTTTAATTTAACTGAATCGAAAGCATCACAGGAAGTTCTCAGGACACTACCGAAACTTGGGGCTTTTGTGTACACTGTGTTAAATTAACACCAAACGTACATCTACAAGATTTAAAGGTACCCTTTAGGGAACACACATTCACTATTAACGTTTTCCCTCAATAAACTTCAAATTTGCTGCTTATTAATAGTAAGTAAGGTTGTTGTTGTGTTCCGATTAAAGGATCTCAAATATGATCATGCAGAATAAGGTACTATTATGTGCTTTATAAGTACTAATAAACCGCCAATATGCTAGTAATGTGCATGCTAATAAGCATTTAGTTAACAATATGGAAAGCATCTGCTGTGTTTATGCGATGCACTGATTTAATAAAAGTGTGCATCGGATGCAAGTTACCATTTGTGTCGCAATGCATCGTTTCTAACATATTTGCATCAGTAAAAAACTATTTATATATAATTACTAGTGGATGAAATATCTTTAATTGTTTAGAAAGTTACCAATAATCAGTAACCAATATTTTATATGTAGATTGATTTCTCCTCTCTAAACTTTCTTAGACGTGTTCAGTCATCACTGCTGCGGCGTGAATATGAAGCATCACAATACTACTGAGACCTGAGGAAAAGCCTTTATCAAAGGGATTAAAGTCCTCAATGTCGATCATGGATCAAATCGATCCACCATGGCAAACCCTGATTATACTGTGTCTGTGCTGTTTAATGCATCGTAGACATTGTGTTTTCCTCAGTGCATAACTGGCATGTCACAGCTATATTCTCCATCTGTAAATGTTAGAAAGTCATGCAAATATATCCATTTTGCTGTCAGGAATTATGTAAAAAACGCAACTATGGCACTACTGAAAACTGCAGTCAGGTTAGCAGGGTTGCTGTTATTCCTGAGATTGTGTTTTCCTCACCTCTCTGTGCTCCTCCTCATCCTCGTTCCCTTGATTACTTGACGTCTCTTCAGAGTAATAGATCTTATTGCTGGTCAGGACAAAGAAGTGAGGATACCACTCCTGTGAAGACAACAGTGAACATTCACGATGAGCCTCAACAACCTGGCATCAGCTTTAACTACGCAGTCTGTGTGCGATCAGATGCAGGTGCGCTCACGTGGTTGATGGGATCCTCCAGGTACAGGATGCCGTTCTTGATGGAGTTGCTGATGTCGTTCTCGGAGTAGGGCGTTGAAGACGAGACCTCCTCGTACGCACTTCCCTCGGCTAATTTCTTGTGCTGAACACATCAATCCAGGCGCTCAGTTGAGAAAATCTTGACATAAGTAGCTACAAAATGGCATTTCCTGTCATGTAGCCAATGGGCTCTCACCTTGATCAGGATCTTCCTCTTGAGCTGATTGGGCGAGGGCAGACCGTCGGCCGAGATGTCCACCGCTTTGGTCAAGAGCATCTCTCCAAACACTTTCTTAAAATAAGTGGCCATGTTTCTCTGCTGGACAATACTGCAGTGGTCCTCGATGGAGAGGATGATGGGATATCTACGTGCAAACACATCTAACGATGACTACTGCGTAACATGCATTCAGAAGATTCCCTTATCAAAACATCACACACGCACACACAGAACTGCCACACTCACTCAGACGTAACGAAGGCATGTTCTTTGATGGTGTGAAGCACATCGCAGAACTTGATCTTGGTGGTGAGGGTGTGACCGTGGTAGATCACAGGCATCCCATCAGGACCGTCCCAGCAGTCCACTGCAAAAAGAGCACACACACACACACACACACACACACACACACACGTCACAGCCTGCTGCCAGACCAAACAAAAAACAAAACAAAAAATGAAACTAAAACAAATGAACCAAAAGAAACAAACTAATGAAACTAAAGCAAAAAATAAATCAAAGAAACAAACTAATGACACTAAAAATAAACCAAAAGAAACAAACTAATGACACTAAAAATAAACCAAAAGAAACAAACTAATGAAACAAACAAATAAACCAAAAGAAACAAACTAATGAAACAAACAAATAAACCAAAAGAAACAAACTAATGAAACTAAAGCAAAAAATAAAATCAAAGAAACAAACTAATGAAACAAAAATAAACTAATGAAACAAAAAAAAAAAAAAAGAAACAAACTAATGAAACAAAAAAAACAAAAAGAAACAAACTAATGAAACAAAAAAACAAAAAGAAACAAACTAATGAAACAAAAAAAACAAAAAGAAACAAACTAATGAAACAAAAAAACAAAAAGAAACAAACTAATGAAACAAAAAAAAACAAAAAGAAACAAACTAATGAAACAAAAAAAAACAAAAAGAAACAAACTAATGAAACAAAAAAAACAAAAAGAAACAAACTAATGAAACAAAAGATAAACAAAAAGAAACAAACTAATGAAACAAAAGATAAACAAAAAGAAACAAACTAATGAAACAAAAAAAACAAAAAGAAACAAACTAATGAAACAAAAGATAAACAAAAAGAAACAAACTAATGAAACAAAAAAAACAAAAAGAAACAAACTAATGAAACAAAAAAAACAAAAAGAAACAAACTAATGAAACAAAAGATAAACAAAAAGAAACAAACTAATGAAACAAAAGATAAACAAAAAGAAACAAACTAATGAAACAAAAAAAACAAAAAGAAACAAACTAATGAAACAAAAGATAAACAAAAAGAAACAAACTAATGAAACAAAAGATAAACAAAAAGAAACAAACTAATGAAACAAAAAAACAAAAAGAAACAAACTAATGAAACAAAAAAACAAAAAGAAACAAACTAATGAAACAAAAAAACAAAAAGAAACAAACTAATTAAACAAAAAGAAACAAACTAATGAAACAAAAAAACCCAAAAAGAAACAAACTAATGAAACAAAAAAAACCAAAAAGAAACAAACTAATGAAACAAAAAAAACAAAAAGAAACAAACTAATGAAACAAAAAAAACAAAAAGAAACAAACTAATGAAACTAAAGCAAAAAATAAATCAAAGAAACAATCTAATGAAACAAAAAAAAACAAAAGAAACAAACAAATAAATGAAAAGAAACAAACATATCAAATTAATCAAACAAACAAGTACATAAAATTCTGATTTATTTAAAAAAAAAATTATTCCAGAACCTAGAAACTAAAACAGCAGCTAAAATAATGTAAATAAACCATGTACTAGAAGTGTTGTCTGTTAAGTATATTACTAGGGAAAAGGTCAAAAGAAAACTTTTGTAATACATGTTGCTCAATACAAAATACCTGTATTATCGGCATGTTAAATTCAAGTAAAATAAAAAAAACATCAGAAATATTTAAAGCATTCATCAACAGCAGTGTGGCACATTAATAAAGACTAGCTGAGTGTTGCATTGAGACTCACACTCGATGCATCTGCAGCCCATCCGCAGACAGCGGGCATACGCCTCCAGAGACGACTCACTGGAAAACTGGTCTCCCGTCAGATAGCTAAAAATACAAGCACACACACGTCAGGACCTGTCTGATTACTCCATAACACACACATCAGCGCTGACACACCTTACTCTCAGGATCAACAACCTCTCACCTCTACTACAGCTCATAAACCACACCGATATTCTTCACAAACAAGGATTCTTTCCATTCTATCAGTCTTTAACCACCTCCACTTAAACTACCTAACAGCTTTATAATCTAGTTACACCAGTTAAACACAAAAATCTACCTCGATTGTTCTGGAGTCACGAAAGAAACCACATGCTAGGATTTAAAATCAATTATGCACTCAAAGCAAAAGTATTCAGACACTCCCCAACATCCGTGTCTTTCTATTCACGTTTACAGGTTACTGACAGACACACAACACACTTTTACAGATGACTTCTCTTTGTTCAAGCTGCCTGTTTTGTTGGTTGTTCAACATTACATTAGTTTTGCACGTTAGGAAGCCACAACTATGAAAGCACATGTACGTTGTCCAGACATTTATTTGATAGGCTCATTTACATAATTATGGCAACACACTTAGATTTTGTGTCTGTGTGTGTGTGTGTATATATATATATATATATATATATATATATATATACGTTTACACACATGATAGTTAGAATGTAGGAGGAAAGCATTGCACAAAGTATGCATTCAAATGGAGATGGTTTTATGCTAACGAGAATATTGTTTCTCATTTTATTTGTGGAGGAATCATGTCATACTCTAACTAATCAACCAACCAGCCAGTTTCTCCATCATGTAAAATTTTGGGAATTTTATTTTATTTTTAGGCATACACTTTTATGCTAATACATATAATGATGCATTATAAATACTAACTAACAGCCAACTAACCAACTCTTTCTCCATCATCCAACTGTCTGGCTCAAGGGAGATTCATTTTATACAGTAACTAACTAGTCCTTTCTCCATCTCCGACCATTTTGGTTCTTTGAGGGCGATCAATTTGATATTCTAACAGAGCAACATACAGTGGTGGCCAAAACTTCTAGAACACATCACAAACAAATCTGAAAACATTGATCTTTTTTGCAATAATTTAATTTCATAATGTTCATGAAACATGCAGATGGTTGCTCTGAGCACAACATGCTTTATATCAGATGAAGTGAGTCGTACTGTTTTTATCCACTTTAATATTTTTGATATGTCCATCTTTTGCAGCAATTACAGCAGCACATCTCTCTGACAGTGTCAGTATATTTCATAAGAACTTCAACACTAGTGTTATCCCATGCCTTCTGAACTCAAGCCAAAGGCTTTCCTTTGAATCTACAATAGATCTGTCCTGTCCATCTTTGAGGGGCCAGTCCATCATGTCCAATGTTCCAGAAGATTCCTTCCATCGCAGGTAGAGCCGCAAATAGTTTGTTTTAGGGGTATTGTAATGGACAATTCAACAAAACAACTGAAACCTCTCAAATATGTCACCACTGTACCAACAGACTAACCGACCAACCTTTACCTATCATCTAACATTTTGGTTGTTTGAGGAAGAAATAATTTATACACTAACAAACAAACCAAACAACAAACCCTTTTCTCATTATCTAACATTCTGGTTCTTTAAGGATGATAAATTTTACACCCTAACAAAACTGACCAACTAATAAAACTGACCAACTAATAAAACTGACCAACCAACCAAATAATGGACCGACCAACTACCTACCTAACCAATGGATGACCAACTAACATGATGAATGAATCTAATTGATCTAGAGACTACACATTTCGGTCCTTTATCCGTCTGTTGATAACTTTTCTGAGCTAGGTACTTGATACCTGCAGAGAGACTTTTAATGAACATACAGCTTCTTGATTGATCAGCACTGTATAACTACTGAAAACATAGTGAAAAGACAGCAGCTGGGTTGTTTGCTCACATCAGTGTGTAGTTTAGAGGGAGCGCTGGTAACTCCTCTACTCACGTGTTGTGGGACGAGGAGATCCAGTAGTGGGACAGGGGGTTGTTCATGTCCTCGGGCCTCACCTGATCCAGCTGCGAGTCCCAGATCGTGTTCTCTTTAGAGAACAGATACGTGAGCAGCTGAGGACCCCAAAACATGACGCTTCGGTTAAAATCATCAAGTAAGCAGGAGCAAGTAGCCTGATTAACACTAACACTGGCTTGGAGCTAAACACCAGTTTTCATGAAGGGGTACAAGAAAACACAGAAAACTGTTAAGGGAACATTAACTCAGAAAAGTGGTTGTAGAAGGAGAGTGGGTCAAAGTAAATAGAAACCAAATGGCATATTTAATCTTTACTTTACAGGAGTTCATACATAGCTACATATATTGTTTAAAAACAATAAGCTTGAATAAATAAAATGCATTCAGATCTCAATATGTATGAAAATATCCACTCCAATTAGCTACAAAAAAATAAAAATATGAACACAATAACATGTATATAAGCTACATCTTTATGAAATTTCAATAAATACACACCTCATTGAAATAGTTCTTTGAAACAGTAGATGGAAATTCAACAGCAAGTGATTAAGGCCAGAAAGAGGCAAATCAAACACAGATCTGAGGTCACAGCAGGAAGTGGAGATGTGGGTAAAGCATGGCGCTTGAAACTGCACAGTTATTGGTTTCTTTCCCAGGGAACGTAACAAATGTGTACCCAGAATGCACTAATCACTTCATGTGTCTGTAAACGTCACCTCGTCTTGATGAAAGTATGGCTGCTCGATCTCTCGCAGAGGATCCTTCAGGTAGTGGAACATGAACTCCTGCACCTTGTTATTGTCTGTAGCCCAGAGCTCCTGAAGACACACACACACACACACACACGTCTCTAGTATAGATTCTGTACCAACAACCACACGCCACACTGTACTATACAAACAACAATACATCTGTCCAATTAATGTGTACACAGCGTCTGGTTTTGTGTGTGTGATAAGATGAGAGGTGAATATCTAACCTTCTGATGTTCAATCAGGAAGCTCTGGAAGTCCTGCAGTGAGATCTTCTGCTCTGGTCTCTCAATAAGACTGAGGAAACACAAACACACAGATCAGTGTTACACTCCAGAGACTTCAGATCAATTAAACTTGGTGTAAAATACAATAAATTACCATTTACTAATCGGTCATGATGTGACTGTATGTCACTTTCACTTTTTCCACTTACTCACTATATATATATATATATACACACACACACACACACTTATTTTTTTAACTGCTGAATAAGACCTATAAGTAAATGCACATGCATATTATATAGCATATAACACCGTATATAATTATTTCAATGACATTTTATGGATGCCTGTTTCCACTACTGAACAAAAAAAGACAACAGCCTAATTGTCACAATTCTGAGAAATAAACTGAAAAAGATGGGTAACACTTCAGCTTAGGGTCTCTTAACCTGTTGTTTATGAGCATGCATATTACTAGAATATTAGCCATTTATTAGTAATTAGCACATATTAATGCCTTATTCTACATAACCTTATTCCACCCAACACCTAAACTTAACAACTACCTAACTAAGTATTAATGAGCAGCAAATAGGCAGTTTATTGAGGGAAAAGTTGTAGTTAATAGTGAATAAGTGTTTGCAAAAGATGCAAATACCTTGTTTTTTGTTATTGAGAAATGGCCTTCCATGAATCCCAATCAATTCAATCAACTCTACATTATGTATCCCTAAATTCAGTTTTACCCGTAAATCCATCTTATTATGGAAGTTTTAAGTTTATGGAGTACTGAGTAAATACGGTTTCATGTTATCTGTAAATACTTTATCGTATACAAGTAAAATAAGAGAGCGGGTGTGTACCTTTGCAGCAGTGGAATCTCCATCTACAAAAACAACACAGAACAGAAAGATGATTATGTGAATAATGCAATTCATATCTGATGCATTCGTGACAACAACCATTTCACAACCACTAGTGTAAAACACCCAGATTCACGTCTGGAGCTCAAAACCCCAAACATATATAGACAGAAATCAACTAATGTGCTATCAAACAGCCACACCGGCCACAAGTGATGCAATCCACACACACACACACACACACACACACACACAGCTTTAAGTGCATGGGTCATCAGTGCCACGTTCGTCTCTGTGTGTGTGTGAGAGAGCTTGAGTGTGGCCTAATGGCTGTCAGACATGGATCTTGTGGCTTTTTAAAGGGCGAGTATTGATGTGAAGGCCTTTTGAGAAGCGGGGTGACTGATGGGGTTTAAGTGGCTTCCCTCAGCCCTGCTCCACCTGCATATAAACAACACATTCAAATAAAGGGACTCACTGATTTCTGTGCGTCAAACATCAGGCTGCGGTACAACTGCGCGAAATGACTATACGACACATCTCCATTCCTCAGCTCTCCATCCTAACCAAGATATTACATGAAAAACAATGAATGATACATTTATGATCACACTCTTTCCTCTAATTACGAATGCATTGGTAATACAGATTAAACAAATACACAGACAAAATATTACTGCAGTTAACAGTGAGAGAATCCAACCGTATAACAGCCATTATACAGTGAACTATTACTCCTGCAGCGATCGGAGAGAAAGAGCATGAGTTACCGGAAGTTTCTCCCGTAAGAACCTCATGTTGGGAACTCTGTAGTTGACCTGGCACAGCATACTCTTCAGATCCTTACAGGAAATTCTGCAGAGGAACACACAACGTTTGGGAATGTGGTTATTAATACAGTTCAGTGCTGTTAGCCTCTTCATCAGTAGATTTCAGTTGATTTATTTACTACTTTGTGTAAATTGTATTTATTTATCATATATAAACACACAGAGACACTGTCGGTATGTACAGGTGAAGAGGCACCTTTCCAGTGTGAGTGGAAAAGATTGTTCATTTCTGCAGTGTACGGCATTTCTTTGATTTAGTCACAAGTGATCGGACAAGCTGGAAATGGCATGTTATCTCCACAAGACCACCATTTCATCCGAACGCAGCTCCTCACACAAAGATCATGTGTCTTTGAACCACTCTCGCTGTATTTACCTTCAGTGTGTATGTGTAGGAGTACACACACACACACACACACACACACACACACACTCATGCTCTGAGCTTTGTTTCCTGCTGCAGGATGTGCCGTCTCTGAGCTCTATTTACCCAACAGGAGTGTGTGTGTGTGTGTGTCTGGCCTGATAAGGACTGGTACCTATGAGTCAGCCATTTCTACCCTTAAAACACACACCTTACACATATCGCAAGAAAGATGAGATTGAAAGATGAAATGAACCGCTATGGCAGGAAAACAGCTCAAACGCGCAGCATCTGCTGTAGAGATGGTCATTTCCAGAAGCTGTGCGCTCGATTACACTGATATGAAACGTACCTGTCTTCTCTGTTACGATCCACTGCGTAAAACTGTTTTCTCAGCCACCTGAGTTCAGCAAAAGAGAAGAGAAAATACAGGCCACTTTAATGCTCACACTTGACATCTGTGACCCTGGAGCTCAGAAGCAGTCATCAGTAGCTCAGGGATAGTAGAAATAGACAACAATACACTGTATGAGTCAAAATTATTGAGTTCTTTTATGCCAAAAATCATTAGGATATTAAGTAAAGATCATGTTCCATAAAGATATGTTGTAAATTTCCTACCATGAATATATTAATTTTTGATTAGTAATATGCATTGCTTAGAATTCATTTGAACAACTTTAAAGGTGATTTTCTCAATATTTGGATTTTTCTTTTGCTCCCTCAGATTCCAGATTTTCTAATAGTTGACTCTCAGACAAATGTTGTCCTCCTAATAAACCATACATCAGTGGAGAGATCGTTTATTCAGCTTTCAGATGATGGAGAAATCTCAATATTGACCCTGGTTTTGAGGTCCAGGGTCACAAAAATGAACCCAAAGCTTGATGGTTTTCATCAGTCGATATCTACAGGAAGGGGTGCATGTAAAGGTCAAAGGTCACCTCTCTATCTGCAGGGGTGTGGGGGAGCGTAGCGTATCGGACACCAGCCAGGTCAAGCCCTTCACCCACATGACCATCTCCTCGTCTGAGGTCGCTGCAGCGCAGAGAGAACAACAGCAGCATGAATACACGTGTGTGTGTGTGTGTGTGTGTTGGTGTACAGAGTCGTGGTTTACCTGCCAGACTGAGCGCTTTGAGCCGAAACTCTGTCCCGTAGAGGATGACGAAGCAGTGGGCCTGGTCCGGCCGGGCGCTCGAGTCCTCCACATATCGCTCAAAGTCTCGTGACTTCTGGCCCATGCGGATCTCCTTAATCTCCCGAATATCAACTGAAAGAGACATGAGAGACGGACTACAGTAAACAGAATAAGGATTCAAGTGCAAGTAAAATTTTTTTTTTTCAACAGAAAAGAAACATTTAGGTTTTTACTGAAGTATTTTAACTAGTGTGAATCTTTGGGTTGATGCGGAATCGATTCAATTCAGGATTTAAAAAGCTATTTTCAGAAATTCAAAGTAATTGGATTAAATTCACACACTACAGTTTAAAGGTTTTTTAATGTTTGTGAAAGAACGGTCTTCTGCTCAGAGGCTGCATTTATTTGAACAATAATACAGTAAAGTAAAACAAGTATTATTGTGAAATATTATTACAGTTTAAAACAGCTGTTTTCTATATGAATCTGTTTATTAGCAATGTTGAAACAGTTGTGCTGCTTCATATTTTGGCGGAAACTGTGATTCGTTTATGCTTGAATGATGATTTGAATTGAAAGTTCAAAAGAATAGCATTTATTTTAAACAGAAACCTTTTATAACTTTAGAAATGTGTTTACTTTTGATCAATTTCATTTAGGGATGTCAGGGATTAATCGATGATCAGTTAATTGTCGATAAGAGATCGATCGATTAAGGCTGTCGATGGTCTCTTAACTGATGTAATGTTGGTCTGCGTGTGGTTCATGATCAGAACATGTGCGAGCGGCTGTGAGTGACGCTGACCTTATATAAATGCATCATCATTCATTCACAGTGTACTAATTAAGCTTTTAATGTGATTTAAACTTTAAAAGTACATTAAAATAGAAACAACAAAAGTTCTTCAACGTGAAAAGCAATAGAAATGTAGTAACTAAAGTAATTTCTTAAGATAATCGTTTCATATCATGGGCTTTGCAGGGCTGCGGGACACAGGGCAGATTCATTCCTAGAACTTGTTAATTTGTGGCAATTGTCCATGTTTTATTAATTTTGTTTCCTCAATAACCCATGATTTAACTGAAATAAGGGAACAAATTCATAAATCGAACGAATTCTTAATTCATGAAATCTTTCATTTCCCTTCCCATGTTTACCACACACAGTAAGAGATGCGATTAAAAGTGAAAGATAATAAAATAAACCTGCAAAATTAAAGCGGTAAGACTGTGAATTAGGAAAATAAACAATGCCTAAATGTTTTTGAATTTGTGGAAATTCGTGCCCAACCAGCAAACCAGAACAAGCCACATTAACGAAGGCTATGGGCTCGAACGGCATCCAGAGGCTTGGTCACGATCTAACATTGTCCAGTTAACTTATTATTCCTCAAATAAACAAAGCTTTTATACCACACTTGGCATAATCAGAGCCTATAATTTGCAAATAATTCAAAACAGCAATTAATAGGCTCTGTGACTGACACTGACAATACGTTTTCCCAGAGCATTCACTGATGTCACTAAACGGTGACGCCATCATTCACAAGTTTCTGCATGGACTTCACTAGGGCACAGGTTCTCAAGCCCTGGGACAAAATGGGATGCTTTAAGGAAAATATATAGCCTATATAAGTAATAGGCCCAACATAAAAATAACAATTTGTTTTCATAATTGTTTTTTTTTTTAAATATGTGAAATATATCAGACTTAATGAAGATAACTGATTTAAAACAGAAGTGTGGCGGCGCTCCATAAGTTCACAGAAAAAAAAGGATGACAACACATTCTGTTTGTTTGCTTTATTTTACAAAAGCACAAGATCTTCTGTTTTTATTGTGAGTGTGCACAAATTAAAGATGGATGCGGTTCACTTACTGCGCAGCAGTCACACGCGCACCACTGTTACGTTTGGGATAATTTTATTTTAAAAGTCATAATGTCAGTTGAAAACCAACAACGAGCACCACAAAACCATTTAAAGAGGCGCGTTCAGCAGTCTACGTGCCAGAAAACAGTCGACAAACGAAATGACCTCAGACGTATGGCACGTTCTCTTCATTTGATCATAATCACATCTATTCATTTTATAATCCTGCTACTAGCATTTTATTCAGACTAAAACCCCTTTAATTCAAGTGAGAAAGCATTTTGTGTGTGTGTGTGTGTGTGTGTGTGTGTGTGGCTTTTGCACATCCGGTCATGCCAGTGACTGCTGCCTGCAATAGACAATTTTTCAGCATTATGGTTAACGATTAATCGATTAATTGATCATTAATTTAAACAATGATCGATCATGGAAATAATCGATAATTTACATCCCTAATTTAATTCATTCTTGCTGAATAAAAATATCACTTTCTTCTCAAAAAATAAAAAGAATGAAATGTTACAGACTAGTTTTGAACGGCAGTGTAGTTCCATTAATTTTATATTAGATTCAGTACTGGTTAACAGGACAGGATTATTGAAATAATTCCCCTAATGTATCTAATGCAAAAGCAAAGCCACTTCACCAGCTTTCTGCAGAGAAAATGACAGGAACCACATTACTTACGTCTGGAACAAACAGTGTGTGAGTCCATGAGACAGCAGAGTTACACTTCAAAAAACAATTATAGTTTTATAATACAACACATGTGACCAGTAACCTGAGCAAAACACCACAACATGAAACTGTAACATCATGAAAACTCATTTTTAACCCACATTTAGCAGAGACTTTTATCCAAAGCAGCTTGAACTGCTCTCGAGCTATACATTAGATCAGTTTCAGAGAAACAGTGCTGCTAACGCTCTTCTGTCTCAGCTGCGGGGATATTACTTTTATACTTTCATTATTACTATTAGGGTTGCAAAGGGGTGGAAAATAACTTCTCAAAAATAAAATCCCTGGAATATTCCAAAAATCCGGGAATGTTTCCAAAATGTACTGGAAATGTTCCACCTTTTTGCAACCCTAGTTAGTTGGATAAAAGCGTCTGCTAAATAAAAATAATGTACATGTAGATAACAAAACTAAATTAAAATATTAAAACAAGCCCCAAATCAAATAAGTAACACAAATAAAAGAAATCTCTTCACATAAACAATAAGGCTTTGTCTGTGCTCTTTCCATTTAAAATTAGAGGCAACCACTGGATTTTAACCATGATCCAAACAAAGATGCAGCATACATGCAACATGAGCAGTTTTTAATCTAAATTAGATTGTATAATTTAGAAATTTGAAGCAAAAACAGAATTGCTTGACTTCAGTTTTGTATAACTATAAATAAAAAGTATCTGCATGAAACAGAAACTGCAAACGAGCTGAACGTGATGCAGATTCACTCTCTGCCAGCAGGTGGAGCTTACAGTGTTTCCTTGGTTACCGCTGTAAACAAAGCAGCGCTGCACTTATGAACTTTAATATGCATTATGCAGAGACAAGATGAACAGAAAAAACACCATCTAAACTCTTCTGAAGACAGTAAGTTCCCTCAGACATACATTCACAAACTCCTGCCCCTTAATGAATCACGATTTGTTCAGCATCTCAACCGATTTTAATCGTCACATATTTTAATTGACTTTCAACCAGCTCGCGGTTAATCATCACATTCCTAAAAATAACAGAAGTCGCCAACTAAAAATGACAACAATGGCAATGGGAACGTTTTGATTAAGGCACATTTTTGAAATTTCAAAGGCCCCATCATGAATATTATGGACTTGTGCCATGGTAATTACACAATATTTTTGGTGTACGATATAAATGTGATCATTTAACGCCACATTATTACATCTGTTCCCATCGCTGAACATGATCCTGCCCCAGGAGGACAGGAAGATAATAAACACCTCACATGCTGGATGTGAACCTGCCTCACCCACACAAGCACCACAGCGCAACACGCCTCAGGATAGCCCAAAACTATTCGAGCAACACTGCAGATTACCAAAAAGGACATGAAAAGCTGTTTTCTTCTTAATATGTTTAATAGTGTAAGTGGAACATGAACAATGATGAACAACAGGTTATGTTAAATACTGGTTCTAGGGCTTTACGTAAGCCTGAGAGATAAAAGTGCAACACTTTAGAATAGAGAACACTTATTCACTATTAACTACAACTTTCCCCTCAATAAACTCCTAATTTGCTGCTTATTAATACTTAGTTAGGTAGTTAAGTTTCGGTGTTGGGTAGAATAAGGTTATGTAGAATAAGGCATTAATATATGCTTGATTACTACTAATAAATGGCTAATATTCTAGTAATATGTATGCTCATAAACAACAGGTTAAGAGACCCTAAAATAAAGTGTTTTACAAATAAATAAAGACTAACTGAACTGCAAACGTGCCAAATGAAAAGAAAAAGTGGCTTTGGTGAGTAAATAAAATGTTTTTACTTAGTTTTTATATATATATATATATATATAAGTTCTGTCAAACGATTAATCATATCCAAAACTAATGTTTTGTTTACATAATATATGTGTGTGTACATTATGTATATATAAATACACACACATACAGTATATATTTCAGAAAGATTTTATGTGTAGATTAAATATTTTTTATATATATATTACAAGTTATATGAATCTAAATGTAAATAAATATACAAATTTTTTAAATATAGCCTTTATGTGTGCATGTTTATATATACATAAATATGCACAGTACACACATATATATTATGTAAACTAAACGTTATACTTTTGGATGCGATTAATCGCGAATAATCGCTTGTCTGAAAAAGACACCAAATGACAACATTTTTCAAGACGACTAGGAAGAAACTGAATCTCGAAAGTACCACGACTGAACGAATCAAAAACAGAAATAAACTGTGCATTAAAGAAAACCTATGTCACAACAACACGGCTTCTGTCTCTAAGAAATATTTATGGCTGCTGCTAAATTCAAGACAGAGTCGTGTGTGTGTGTGTGTGTGTGTGTGTGTGTGTGTGCGTCCCGTTTCTCCTCTCGCTCTTTAACCGCACTCATCCTGTGCTGCTCTGACAGAGACACAGGTGTCATTAAATAAGACTCAACACCAGCTCCATCTAGCTTTTTAGTAACACTCATTTCCTCATAAAGTCAGGTCATAAACCGTGAATCCGGCAGAACACAGAATGAAATCTTCATTATATGCGTGTTATTCTGGTTCTCTATGGTGACCGTTCTGCAGTAACGACAGCGTTTAGTAGAAACTAATCAAGTTTAGTCTGTAAACTGTAAGACAGAGTGACACTTATAGAACCCAATACACTCATATTTAATGATATTATACTGCTCAGGGTTTTCAAGAGGTCTGAAAACGTCAAATAAAGCAATAATCCCATTAATATTAGAGCAGCTACGGGTCGTTGATAGGCACGGCGTGGCTTTCACAAGGCTGATTACTTTTATAAAAAGATTACGACAGATATAGCTAGCAAGGTTTCATAACACACAGACATACTGATATCATGAGTTCACAGGTGTGTGTTCACAAAATATACTTTATAAGAACTTAACTAATCATGATCAAGTATCAGATACAAGTACAAGATTTTATTTGATTTTTTTCACTTAAATATTTCTATTATTCAAATTAAATTCAAACTCTGAAAGAGTAAAGGGAAAATGTCAGTAAAAACTAGACCGTTAAAACCACAAGAGCATTCAACAAATAAGTAAAAACCACGTCTATGTATAACGATTGTTTAAAAGAAAACTTAAAACCTTTAAAGTTTTCTTCATTGTTCACATCTTGAATATTTTCTGACTTTCTACAATAAAATCTGTTTTAATCAGTGCTTACAACACACAAAATTCAAAACTTAAATTAATAATGCATAACATTTTGCGCGTTTTATTATTATTTTTTCTGAATTCTTTGTGACATACAAACTCAGCCTTTTTGCATATTTCCAACATTAAGGTAAAGCTGTTATGTAATTCAGAATCAGACACTAGATATCGACAGAGATGAATGGAGCTTTGTTTGTTTAATTAAAAATTTAAATCAGCCAGTAATGTCAAAAGTAGGCATTAAAACTAAACGTTCACATTTTAAATGATCATCTAAAAGCAAAATATTTCAATGTTTGCACAAAGGAGCAGTAAGTTATAATAAAGTATGATGGATGATTACAGAAAGAGTAATAATTGATTAAAATATCACTTGATGTACTTTATGACCTTTGGTAATTTAACACTTCTGTGATTTGTTTCTTCCATTAAATACAGATAATACGGACAAGTTAACTTTAACTTAATACACACACAAGAAGAATATCGTGGCACAAGAAGTAATTTCCTTAATTTCTCATCTTATGAGTGTGTTTTAACATAACCTGACACAAACCTCGTGCTTTGTTCTTTGCACTGATAATCAAATTCATTTGAAGTCATTTATTTCTAAATCATATCAGGAAATAAGATGGCTTGCAATGACATTTGATATGACAGATATTGTGCGAGTAAGACATGATTAAGTAATCATAATCCTAAGCTTAATGGCCATAAAAATGTCCTTAATGAGACCAATGAAGAAACTAGTCAAATCAGATGAAGCATAGTTGAGATCTAAAGCCTTAAATCAAAAACACACACTTGAACTAATTAACTTCCTAATTAAGTGACCCCAATCATATCTACTTTAGAAGTAGAAATATAATATCAGTGCTGTCAAACGATTAATCGCATGCAAAATAAAAAAAAAGTCTGTTTACAAATATATATGCGTGTATACAGTATAAATGCACACACATGCATGTATATATTTCAGAAAAATATGTTATGTTTATATATTAATATAATATAAACATATAAATAAATGTAAATATTTGTCAAATATATGCTGTATGTGTGTGTATTTATATGTACACAAACAGTACAAACACATTATGTAAACAAAAACTTATTTTGCATGCGATTAATCATTTGACAGCACTAATGATGTTTATTTTTCATTTCTAGTCTCTTAAATGATCACAAATGTTTTAGTTTCGTGATGTTTGCGTGATCTTTCAATGGTACAATGAGCTTTGGATGTCAAAAGACCAAGGTAAATTTGCTTTCAAAATCAATCTGATCTTTTGGTTTACATCCATCAGACGATCAGATCAGACGATTTCCCAACTACCAATTACCAAGAATTTCCACTAACGCATGATCTATGTAGTACAAACCATTCATCTCTAAACCAAGACTTTATTTTAACAGAAGTTTTATTTGAACTTCTTTAGATTAAGTCTCACTAAAGACGACTTTCTGACCCAAATCCACATGAACTAAATGAGTGAGTTTCTCTTCAAAGTTTGGTTCTGATTACCTCAAGTCGTCAGACTCTACAAGAACAAAGTCCTTGCACAACACCCAACACACATGACCTCAGTCAGCAGGGCCAGATACTAGTGTCCACATCTGCTCCATCTGTTTCTTTTTATATGATAAAGCTAGGGAGTACAAACACAACAGTCCTGCGGAGGAAGCCCCTCTCTGAGACACACACACGCACACGCACGCACACGCACACACACGCACGCACACGCACACACACACACACACACACACACAGGACAAAGGCGGTTGGGGCTCAGGTTTGGTGCAAGAGAACTGCTTGACAATTCCAAACAGGGCAGCAGGAAACAAGCACAACCGAGAGTCTTCCTGTCTCACAAACACACACACACACACACACACACCTTAAGAGAGAGTTTAACCACAGGAACATCCAGGAAAACTGATTAAAATGAAAATCTCTAAAAGCACAGTTTGTCCAAAGACGCGAACACAACACACCTTTGGTTACTGTGAGCTTTATTAACTGCTGATTCTGTGATATCGGAGCGTGAAGTTGGGGGAACGTTTTGGTGCAGATCCAACTCGGCTTACAGACCAACCAAAACATTCATAAGTGAGCTTATCTGATGTGCTGAGGAGGAGTGACACACTGATTATCAGTCGAAATAAAGAAACATGTTAGCACGATCATTTGAGCATGGAGACCAAACCAAGCGCATCTGAACTAGATTTGCGAGTTCAAATCTAAACGTCACCTGCCAGAGAGCGCTTGAAATGGTTTTAACTGGTCCATACAGCTAAACAGCATTCCAAAACAACTCTCTTTCATATCGCAAATAAAGCAGCGCTTTTTAAAGATCAGTCACCTGTGTCATTAACAGGGGTGGGAATCTTTGGTACCTCACAATTCGTTTAGATTACGATTAACGATGCATCAAAATGTTTACATACATCCTGTACATCTATTAGGGGTGGGAATCTTCAGGCACTTCATGATCCGATTCGATTCTGGGAGTCACCATCCAATTCCAAAACTATTCTTGATCTACATTTTTTTCCCAATTAATTCTTCTGCTGTGCAAATACATCTTTACAACTTTACATTTTAAACAAAAATGCATCAGAGAATCTATTTTTTCACCCACCCCTAGTCATTAAAGGGGTCATATGATGCGATTTCAGGTTTCCTTTCTCTTTGGAGTGTTACAAGCTGTTTGTGAATAGATAAGATCCCTAAAGTTGCAAAGACTAAAGTCTCAAATCCAAAGAGATATTCTTTATAAAAGTTGACTCGTCCACACCCTCCTAAAACGCTTCATTTAAGCACGCCCCCACAAATCTATGTCACAATGTGGGAAGATTTGCATAACTCCGCCCAAATGTTCACGCAAACAGAAGGCGTAACTTTTATTCTCGCTGTAGTATTGTTGCTGCCATGTCGTGGAGATGCTGTGTTTCGTTGTGAAAGTGAAATTACTTCGTTTGGTCTTCCAAAAGAGGACAACTAGAAATCAGTTGTTAAGTTAAATTTACAACACTGATCCAGAACAGTTCAACCCAAATATTCAGATGTGTGCAGAGCATTTTATGGACGACTGTTTCCTGGGAGAGTAGGCTACAATGAGCACAAAGGCTACGTTTATGCAGCGCAATATGCAACGCAATATGCAACGCATAATTACACAGTATAAGTCATTATAATCAGTAATTATGTCACCACTGGATGCAACAAATTGGCGCGAAAATTCACAAAATGTGACGTCATGCGCGTTCTCGTCTACTTGGGATTACAACCATACGGCACGCCAGCCATTATAGTAAGCAGCGGCAATAGTGTTTTCAAATGGACTCTGCGGATGGAAAGAAGCGACCAGCCTCCAGCACAATTCAGACACCCACGGACACTCCTCGTAAGTAAAAAAATAAAAAAAAAAGAGCGTGCGCACTGAGAACGAGCATGAGACTGGCTGCAGTTCCTCTAACGGCCACTGGTGTCAGTAACGGTTAGAAATTTCAGAACCTACGCAATGCTCCTTTAACATTGCATTACAAAAAATAAAATGTTCTTTTTATCAGCATCCTATGACCCCTTTAAGATCCTTTGAAAGCATAAAGATGTGGGCTAAATGTTACATGAAGAAAAACATAGATATTGATAGATATACTGTCAAAAAATAATTCTACAGGTTGAGTCACCATTAAAACACACACATACACACACACACAATGTGTTTGACAAACATGCCAACATCAAACAAAACCAAAACTTCACTAATATGGTTAACTAGTAGGAAATGAAAGTCATATTTCCCCAATAAAAAGTACCATGCAAATGTCGGACCTTCCAACTGTTTTTGACTAGATATGCTCGCCCAAAACTACAAATGCTAAAAATATTTGCCCAAAACCAAACTTTTGTTTAAAATAAGTTGTTAAAAAGTCAAATTTCATTAGCACTTCTCCTGTGGTGTGTCTCCATGAGATAACACACGTCAGCTGAACCTTGACCCAAAATATGTAAAATACCAATAATACCAATTATTCATTTTGCTAAATTAAAACTTTAATATTGGTTTCAATCAAAAAGAAAAAAATCCCTTTATCACTACTCATGACCAATAAATTATGATGACTGGATATTTTTAACATTAGTTTGTAGTTTGTGGACTACATTGACAGCAAGTCATTTTAAAGTCTGGATATATTTAAATAGAATAACTGATATTCTCAATAGCCATGAACTTTCCCCATGCTGTTTTAGGATTTTATTCATTTTAATGACTTTCTCAGACCTGGAGTCACGGTTTTAAAGTAGGTTGATATTTACAGATCTTCAGTCTGATCTCTGGGCAGATTTCCTGTGACCATGAGAGTCCTTATAGGAGAGAAAATAAATGAGCATATGCTTCATATAACACATAATTCAGGTCCAACCACACCTAAATATCATGACTTCAACAACCTTGAATGCCACACATAGTAGAATCTGTTAAATCCTTACATTCAGCAGAGCAGCCCTACCAAACGCCTGATTTAAGAGCGTCACATTCATCTTCAGATGCACTATTACATCTCGCTGAGGCTCACTGGCTGGTTTTTTTCTCTTCTGTTTAGTGTGGCTGATGCATCCGGAGCAGAGCACAGCTGTGTGTAAGACATCCCGCCGCAGGAAAACAGCAGCGCCTGCCCTACAATCAGTCCTGAGACGAGCAGTATACTGCTGCTAAACGCGTTTAACCTACTGTCGGCCCAAAACAAAACCATTTGTTGTCACCAAAACAAACCAATTCAGTGCATCAAACGAAAATCACAGAGAATCCGGAGGCTGAAGATGCATTCTGAGGCTGTAGAAACCTAAAACTGTTATACTTTACGCAAATATCAAACCAAACGGTAACACTTTAGTAAAAAAACCAATTCTCACTATTAACTAATTGCTTATTAGCATGCCTATCATTGACATATTGGTTGTTTATTAGTGCTTATAAAGCACATGTTCTGCATGAGCATAGTCTACAACCCTAACTCTACCCAACACCTAAACTTAACAACTACTGCACTAACTATTAATAAACAGCACATTAGGAGTTAATTGAGGCAAACGATGTGGTTAATAGTTAGTGAATGACGAGAATTGGAGCTTAAATTAAAGTGTGACCAACCAAACATTCAATAAAACTAAAAGCTGCTGAATAAGTGAATGAAGCTCTTGATATGAAAACTCTTTAAGTTTCCCAAACAGAATATGCTTGTATAAACACGAACCACTATTAAGCATATTTACTAAAAGCTAATGGCACATTCAAAACCCAAACTGTGGTTGTGAATTATGCAAATGTAATACCAACCAGCCTTTTCTGAATCCATAATGCCAAGCACTGATTTATCATCCACCAATCTGAATTTAAACAAGCCTTAACTTACTCTCGCCCTCGATTTTATCCGTTCCTCTGGTCCAGATGATCTGCCGGGTCTCCAGCTTGACTTGAAACGTCCGTCTCTCCGGCCTCTGGGACTTCTTGGAGTAAAAGAGGGTCAGGACAGTGCCCAGCTCCAGATCCCGGTACAGATTGTTCACCTCGGTGTCGCTCAGCGTCCAGGGCACAGGGCCGTTGGAGGAGAAGCCCGCGGTCGCAGCCATTTCCCCTGTTTGTTCTTCAGTTCCTTTCCGAATAATTCACAGCCTCCCAGGCCTGATGAGGACACCTACCAAAATAAGGAAGAAAAGGGCATTAGAAAAATCACAAAACAGCATTGTGAAATAGTAGCAAATAGTATGAAAACACACAGAGGCCTGCTCTGAGATGCATCCGCATGTGTCCTTTTAACTTGGACTTACTGGCCTTTTTGCTGGTTATACAGGCAGATCATACATTACAGAAATATCTTATGGTGAATGTCTGATAGGTAATCAGCGCATGAAATGCATCGATTATTATTATTATTATTATCATAACATATAAATTAACAACACATATCATAAGAATCAGATTAAATAGAGTTGTTCTAATATTATTTAGTTGAATACAATCAATGAGATCACTTTATACGGATGCAACCAATGCAAGCAAACAAACAAACAAATAAAAAAAAATAACTGATGCTTATTATTACTAATAACAACAACAACAACAACATTTAAAATAAAACTACACATTTCTAAATTGTTTCAACACACCGATCAGATTTGAAAGGCTACACATGAGATGCATTAGTTCAGATCGGAGCGTGTATATCGTTGGCACCGATGATGATGATGATGATGATGATGGTGATAACAGGTTTGTTTTGTCTTACCGTGTTTGGATGCAGCTGGATCTCCAGGACTCAGTAAAATCAGAAACACAACGTCCAGTCTGTCCGCGATCTCAGCAGCGCTCATGTCGTCCTGTGCTCCAGATCAGACGCGGGTTTGTCGGATCCGAGCGGCGGCGGTGTGAGGTCTGTTCTCCGCCATGAGCTCAAGAGTGAGAGCCAGAGCCCTTCCCCCATCAGCCGATCCTTCCAGCGCGGCGCAGCGCAGCGAAGCTCGGCCTCTTAAAGACACAGCGCCGCTCTCCACTCACCGCTGGAGCGCAGCGCCGGCGCAGTGTGCACCCTGCTCTCTACAATACTATACTTGCTATTGTTGACAGTGTGTATATTATGCACAGTATTTGAATTTCCTGTATGAATTGGACATAGATGACCTAGGCAACATTTGGAAACCATTCCTAGTGTACTGTTTATTCTATACCACACAGTATGCACCGCTTACTGCCTGCTATTTTGAACAAAAAGTATGTGAAACTGTTCAGTATGGCTGTGTTCAGAATGGAATACTGGTTGATTATTGTTGTGTGTACTATATACTGCACAGTATTTCATACTTTGTAAGTGTTAAATAATATTCATTATGGTTCTTTGGAATAGTACAGTACTACAATTCCAGAATTACTATGGCTGCAATATATATATTTATATATATATATATTGTATGTATATAGACACATACGTCTGAAATCACATACTCTCTAGTAGGTACTACATATAGTTTGAAACTTGTTTCAGAGAATGAAATCTGGAAGTGCTACACCCGCCATGTTGTTACTGTCATGTGACCGACCAGCATTTGTTGCAATGCTACTTTTTGCCTACTGTTTTTCGAATATCATAACTTTAGACATACTATTCCTCTGGGCCACTGTTTTTTTTTTTTTTTTTTTTTTTTTACATACTATATATTATGTAAGTATGCATATTCAGACAGCCTATGCTTGAATACAACACTAGTGCACTGCTTATTATATGCTGCACAGTATGCACTGTGTACTACCTAATATTTTGTGTAAAAAGCATGTGAAACTGTTCAGTATGTACTTTTTTTATGTGAAACATAGGCAGTGGTTGTGTATAGAGTGAAATTCTAAGACATAAATAAAATGAGTAATTTAGCATTTTTTTTCTTTTGGTAGTCTGGTCAAGGTATGAAAAACTACTTCTGGTTCACTTACGCTGGAAATGAAAATCTAGTGCTGTGCATTAATTGCATCGTGGCTGCAATGTCATCTGCACTTACTAGCAAAACCAAAAAATGTAGTATTCTACTTATGTGCACATGCAGCACTGGCTACTCTCTTCATATCATTGTCAAACCAGGATTTGAAGTTATTACTCACCACTCAGTGGAGGAAAGACTTCATTACGCTGACTTCTGTGAGGAAACAGCTGATCACTTTATGAATTGACAGTCTGTCCACTACTCCCCAATGTATTTATTATTAAACATTCATTATGGCTGAGCTGTATCGTTATAAGCTTCTCTTGTTAAATATATTTCTGATTCCGAAAACTTCTTTAAAATCATAACCTTTTTTTCTCTTTTCTTTTTTTAGAACAGCATATTCTGCAAATCAAAACTGGTATGCAGCATAATATGACAGCAGACATGCATGCGATTGCACAATGCCCTCATAGGAAGAGGTTATAAACCAAAGCCGCAGGTGCAGATCGCTGCAGTCACACGTTCAAAGCACAAGACACGGAGGATGTGGGTATGACCTTAAAACCTTTATTCTAGGCATATAATGTTAATAAACAAATGCTTAAATAAGGAAAACCCTCTTCAGATGAAGTTTTTCCATATTTCTTCAGGAATGTGTAAATCTGTCCTTTTGATACATAGGGTAGCCTTTTCTTTCTTTCTTTTTTTTTAACCAAATATTGTTTCATACAAGTACCAAGCATTCTGTTTTCATTCCCTTCAGTTTCCCGCGTTTAAGACCCAGTGTCATTTAAATTACATATACATTTCTCTGTCATTAAATTACTGTAAACAATGTCTATATAAATCAACGGACTTAAAAATCCACCTTAAACTAAATTTGGCTTACACTAAGAGTTAATGTACAGTTAAACTGTCAATAATTACACTGAACACATAACCTTCACAAAAGGACTATGTAACCTGTCCTACACTGATGCAAAGCAAAATCAACATTGAAGTTCACATTGTTATACTGCCCAATAAATTACAGAAGAATGACGGAGTGTTTAATTGTGTTATTAATCTTGCATATAACATTTACAACAATGTCTGAGCTCTAACCAGGTACCATATGACTTCAGTTTAATTTATAGCCATTTAAAATATACAAAAAAAGCTGTCTTACAGAAAGGGACCTTTCCTCAATTGGTATAAAAATATCTTTAAGTTAATTTTTTTCTTTTTAAAGTATGTTTAGACACAAAAAAGTGCTATAAACTTGGGTGAAAGATGGATAAAATGTTATATTAGCTGCTTTTCATTTATATGCTTTTAAAAACTGTAAGCAGAACCGTACAAGACTTCAAATTAAATTGTACATTATCTAATAGATTTACATCACAGTGGTCAGAAACATATTTTTCTATTGACAGTGCACACGATGGACTTCTTCATTTATAGATTCATAGTTTAAACAGTGACCAACTGGCATATACAAGTTTTCATATACACTGGTAACTAGTGCCGTGCAACATAAATAATTTCCTTTCGTGAGAAACTGGTATACCACAGCAAATTCTCAAAAATGTAATTTCATAATAAAAAAATAAAAATAAAAACAGACTAATACTAACAGTAATAATGGCTATATTTAAAATCATATACTTTTGGTAAAACAAATTTCTTTGCACACGTTAAAAATGAAAGGTTCATCCCTAATAGAGACTTTAAAACAATTAAAAAGACTACATTCACATTTTGTTGCAATGCATTGTCATGACATTGGTGCCTCTGATTTATATGTCAGCTAAAAACATTTTTTTTCTTTTTTAACTCAGTTTTATACAGAATTTCTCATTTTACATTTTTTATTTACATCCTTTCATAAAGGATATCAGGCGTTGCAGTATTTCATTATTTGTTTCTATGAAAATACAAAATTCATCAATAAATCTGAAGGTTAAAACCAAAGGATAGTAATGACATGAAACAACTACAGCCTTTCTTGAATAGACACATGGTGTTCAGCAAGGCTCAGTATCAGGCCCTCTTCTGTTTTAAAAAAAAATGCAGTATGGATTGAACAAATAACCACTGAACTCATGTAGACCCTCATTTTGAGAGAAACTACTGACTTGCTCTGTATTTTTTACATAATCTTGTGCTAAATCTTCTTGATAAACAATTCATCAAAATAATAACAATAAAAGTTTTAAAACTCAAAGTCTTCATCTGTCATGTCAATAGCCCAGGCAAACTTTTCTCGCTGTGTTTTGTTGTAGATCTTCTCAATGGGAACTCCCCATTTTTTGCACCTGTGAAGGGAAGAAAGTAATAAACAAGATGTCAAGGCTGGAGAAAGTCTCTTTCACAAACACACACTTAGCATGGGTAAAGGTCAAAGGGATATTCTTCCATGCTTTTCCAAAACAAAAAGTCCTCGCATTTAAAAACTTAATGAAGGGGCCATTGTGTCATAGGATGGAGTTTTTCCAAAAATAAGCCGAGAGGTGGGCTGATGACAGTACACACAGAGGCAGGAGTCTGGTTCAGGCACAGACCCTTCTCTGGGCCTAAACCGCCACTACTCCCACCCACGGACATTACATACAAGAGGAAAACCGCCAGAGTCTATTGTTCCCGCCTGCATGTTTTTCCCCTCTTTACTTTGAAGGGACATATGCAACCTTAAAACTCTTTCCACACTAGTACTTTTGCACTAATTCTACAGTAAAGGTTAGACCACTAGAATGAAGTCCAGCTTGCCAAAGTCAATGTGAAAACACAGATATCTCTTACCAGGCGACTGAGATTCGCGGGTCCAGGTAGTTGAGTTTAGATGTGCCTAATGCAATCTGTTTATTCTCTTCACGATCTGTGGCCTGAACCTCCAGCTTCATCAGCTGCTCAGATATCCTCTGCACTGCCTTCTTCTTCGTCTCCACCGTCCTCAACGCAACAAAAACACACACATTTATTAGAGAAAACACGAATGGCTATTATATAACAATCTCTTTATATCTCCTTTTTACTACCTGCGTTAATACATATTGGATCAGTTTCCAGTTTTTCCGAAAATGAAAACAAAAGGTTTAAATAAAAGACTGCTTACTTTTTACTCTTCTCATTGCGAAGCGTCTTGGCATCGGCTTTGGCTGCTTTAAGTTCCTTCTTGGCAGCAGAGAGCTGTTTCTTTTTCTCGTCTATCTACAATACCGATACGCAATTTTTCTGTTTATTGATGACTGCAAAAAGGCCAGAATTCAAATTACTCACTCGTCACTCGTACCTTGGTCTGTAAGTTGTGCATGGATTTCTCAAAGGTTTTTGGTGGCGCCCTCTGGTGGTTGCAGAGAACGGCCACAGCGCGATTCGCTCTGTTATAAGAGAGGATCTTCTCAGGGATGTTATCATCAGCTGTAATATTTAGGATGAAGGGGGTTTTAGGTCATTTAAAGAATTTTGAAATAAAATGGGTATCAGCAAATAATTCATCAAGTACACAGACATGGAGCCGAGGAGAGACAGACTCACAGCTGGTCAGTTCTTTGAGCTGCTGCTGGAGGGTAATGGACGCATTATAAGTGCGAAACACTTTCGCTGTCAACCCATCCATCAAATCCTGGAGATGTTTATTCAGAATTGATGTCTAAAGAACAGAGCAGACAGTGCACATCACATGAAAGGTATTATATTTGCTATGCAAATTCTAAAGCCACTAAATGATCAAAACTTTGCTAAAAGCCTTCAGCGTATAATCATGCCTTCTGTCGTCTGACTGATAGTTTATCAATTTTTAGCAAGAAAAGCCTTTTTAGTATAGTTGTAAATGTGGTTCACGTGTCTTTTTGTTGTGAAATATATACTGATTTTTTATAAATGAAATATTACTCATAATACAAAAGTTATTCTTAAAAGATTGAAATTTACTGGAATGAAGCAGCTTAGGTTTACTTGTTTATACATACTTGCTTTTTAAAGAATCATGTTCAAATATAAGTATCAAATATGATCATCTCTCAGTCCTCGTATTGCATTGCATTACATATTTTGTAATTGAGATAAGTAGTCTGTTATACTAATCTCACTTATTACATTACCAGCTGTCAGAGTTTCACTTTACTTAGTGTCCATGTAAATATCAGCATCTGCACAAAATCACGTCATTTTGCTTAATATGTGTCTGAATAAAACTGAAGGCTTTTTCCCACCTAGTATGAGCTCTGTATTCTACTACATCATACTAAATGAGCCACAAAAGCATACCAAGCATACCGCAAATCCACTGTAGTGGTGTATAAAGGCAAAAGCACAAAAAATTAGTCAGTGTCTGAATACTTCCAGACCTGACTGTATGCAAACTTTTACTTTTTTTTTTTTATAACAGGATTGTTTAAACAAGATGCAAGGCGGATGTTTATGGTGAAATGTAGTATAAAGGTTCAGGTCTTACATTGAGTCGGTCAAACAGATCATCTTTCCCCTGCTTGTTTTCAAGGAACAACTGAAGGTTTTTAAATACCTAACACAACAAAACCAATATATATTCATTAGTAATAAATATTAAAGAACATCTTAAATCTGCAATCGCTCAAAAATGAAAATTCTGTCATTAAATGCCTCGATCGTGTTAGGATCCTTGGTGTCTATGGAAGATCAGAAAGCTCTCGGATTTCATCAAAAATGTCTTCATTTGTGTTCTGAAGATGAACGAAGACTTACGGGTTTGGAACGACATGAGAGTGAGCCATTAATGACACAATTTTCATTTTTTGGGTGAACTATTCCTTTAAATATCACCAATATGCTGCTCATATGCAGATTGTCTCACTCTTTTCTCCACGGGGACTTTGTTGTAGTAACGGATGGAGTCTTTTCCTGGGAAGTCCAGCTCCACCACGTAGCCCTGTCCGTCCATCTGAGGGTGCAGTCTGATGTGCTCCACGCGCAGAGAGCAGCAGCCCACCGTATCTGCCGTCTCTCCCTCGTCCTTCTCATTGCCGGCCCTCAGAGCCAGCTACACGCAAACACAAACACACATCAACAGCTTTTAGTGCAGTAAAGGGTCAACTCAGGCTGTCCTGATGAACACTCGTCTGAAACCACGTCGTGCATTTAAAATCCTTGAATGCACGGCATGCCGTTGATTATCCTGCTTATACAATGGTCATTTGCCACGTTATACACAAGTTAAAATCAGTATTGCTCTTTGCAGAGCAAAATTTGACTGAAAGGGTAAAAATGCTAATGCTAGTGCTAACATTCCAGTGATTTTGCCACCTCATAGTTTGGGAATATAATGAAGCGACCTAGAATCGTTTATTTTATTACAAAAAATCACGAGGAAGCGGTGATGAGTTTATGTGATCGCAATCTGCGATCTCCGACTGTGTGTGATAAAGCAGCACATTAATATATAACGTGATTAAACTTTTGTTTACCAATAGTTTTGCAAAAAAAAAATTTTTTGTGGTCTAATTAAAATCTGGGCCCTGAAGCACATCAAGTCGAGGATCACTGATATATGTTACTAGGTCACACTTTAGATTAGGAACACATATTCACTATTAAGAGTTTTCCCTCAATAAACCCCTTGTTTATAAAGTAGTTGTTAAGTTTAGGTATTAATATGTGCTTTATAAACAGCTAATATTTGCTCCCAGAAAGCAAATGTAGTGAATGTGAAGCCTCGTACACACCGAGATGATCGCCTGTGCTTATCACCTACGTTTTTGACAGGTCTTTTGTGTTCATACCCAAGCAATTTTCGGTGATGATGAGCCGAGTGACCATGCAAATTCACTCCCAGACATTAGACGACACATAGTGAAAGACAGAAATACCCCGCTACACATCAAATCCTATTTGATCTGCAATTCCTCTCCATAACAACTTCCTCTTATCGAGATTGTTGTAGTCGCTGTTGTGTTTGTCATAAAGCACTCTGTGTTCAGACACCACTGAGCTCTTCATTCATCTTGCCTTGATGCATCTTCTTGGTCTACTTACTTCCTCTTCGTCGTTAGGTATCAAGTGTGCATAGGCATCCTTTGTTAAGTCACGAGGCGTTAAACATCGCCGATAATCACGCAATATTCGTCCCGGTGTGAACAAGTCTTAACAGATGATCTAAAGTGGCCTGTGTGATGAAGAGACCTTGTCAATGAAGTACAGAGCGACGGCTCTCTGTCTGATCCTCATCTCTTTACTCCTCCAGTCCTCGCGGTACTGCGCTCGGATGCGCTCCACACTCTTCTTCAGCCGCCGCGCCGTCTCGTACTTCTGCCAGTCCTTCTCTCCCTGAGACACACGCAAAAATCTCAAGTCAGAAGTCCATTGTTTGCATTTCATATGCCAGTTTGTCAATATAACTGCCATTCAAAGTTTGCATTGGACCATTAATCAATTAATCGACTACTAGGATAAAAGTAATAGAAGTCTATGGATAGTCCCCACAATTTACAGAAACAAATGTGTTTGTGTGTGTGTGTGTGTGTGTGTGTGTGTGTGTGTCAGTAAGCAGCGCATTACTATAGAATGGTAAAGCTCTAATGATGGGATTGGGCCTAGTGTTGGCTGACCTTGATTCTGGAGCTGGGGTTGAGCATGATGTATTTGATGGAGCCCTGAATGTTCTCCGTCCAAGACACTAGCCACGTGACTTTATTATCATGACGAACTTCCTTCCACCTGCTGCCTGGAGGCGCTTTAGGGTGGACCGAATCTCTGAGGACAACATACGACGGAGGATCATCATATTCCAAATACACCTAACAGTTTTTCTGCTTGTTGATAAAATTATTTGTTTTAACCTGATAGTGAAATCTAATGTGGAAAACTGACATTCCTTCTGTTGAAGATCTGTATGAAAGATATCATCAGAGTTTGAGCATGACACATCTGCCAAACAAAACAGGATCAGGCCGGCCACAACACTCACAGGAAGCGGTCCTCTGACACGCTCTCAGGATAAACAGCTCCTCTATAAGTGGTGAGCAACAACAACAACAATAGCCTGCTAAATATATGGGCTGCCTCAGGTCAAGATTATTAACCACTAAACTAACACTTGTGAGAAAGAAGTGTGCTTAATTGCATTGTATGTGCACTTGTAGTGTACTTCAAATCTTTACTTGCAGATTCTACAATATTAATGTCATAAAATGCCTTAAAAAACTTAAAAAGAGTTCATTTTCATTATTATGTTTATTAACAAGTGTGCGTTAAGAAGTGTGTGTTATAATAATGTCAAATTAAAACTTGTACATTAAAAAGCATTTTAAATTATCTGTACTTTGTCGAGCTTGAAAGTACACTTATTTTGATGTGTTGACTATCATGCTATGTACTATCCACAGACGGCATTTGAATGCGAGCTGAGGTAAGATGCAAACTGCTAAACATGATGAGACAATTCAGCAATATTTACAAACTGTTTGGTAATGTTTGTATATCTTTATAATTCTACCGTAATTTCATGCGTCTAAGAAAATGTTTCAAAAATCTGTAAAAATATACAAACCCGATTCCAAAAAAGTTGGGACACTGTACAAATTGTGAGTAAAAAAAGAATGGAATAATTTACAAATCTCATACACTTATATTTTATATTCACAATAGAATAAAGATAACATATCAATTGTTGAAAGTGAGACATTTTGAAATGTCATGCCAAATATTGGCTCATTTTGGATTTCATGAGAGCTACAATTTTCCAAAAAAGTCGGCACAGAAAGCAATAAGAGGCCGGAAAAGTTAAATGTACTTATAAGGGACAGCTGGAAGACCAGTCTGCAACTGATTAGGTCAATTGGCAACATGATTGTGTATAAAAAGATCCTCTCAGAGTGTCAGTGTCTCTCAGAAGTCAAGATGGGCAGAGGATCACCAATTCCCCCAATGCTGCGGCGAAAAATAGTGGAGCAATATCAGAAAGGAGTTTCTCAGAGAAAACCTGAAAAGGGTTTGAAGTTATCATCATCTACAGTGCATAATATCATCCAAAGATTCAGAGAATCTGGAACAATCTCTGTGCGTAAGGGTCAAGGCCCGAAAACCATACTGGATGCCTGTGATCTTCGGGCTCTTAGACGGCACTGCATCACATACAGAAATGCTACTGTAATGGAAATCACAACATGGGCTCAGGAATACTTCCAGAAAACATTGTCGTGAACACAATCCACCGTGCCATATCTAAACATGATCCAGAAGCGCAGGCATTTTCTCTGAGCCAAGGCTCATTTAAAATGGACTGTGACAAAGTGGAAAACTGTTCTGTGGTCAGACGAATCAAAATTTGAAGTTCTTTTTGGAAAACTGGGACGCCATGTCATCCGGACTAAAGAGAACAAGGAAAACCCAAGTTGTTATCAGCGCTCAGTTCAGAAGCCTGCATCTCTGAAGGTATGGGGTTGCATGAGTGCGTGTGGCATGGGCAGCTTACACATCTGGAAATGCACCATCAATGCTGAAAGGTATATCCAAGACGTCGTGTCTTTCAGGGAAGACCTTGCATTTTCCAACATGACAATACCAGACCACATACTGCATCAATTACAACATCATGGCTGCATAGAAGAAGGATCCGGGTACTGAAATGGCCAGCCTGCAGTCCAGATCTTTCACCCATAGAAAACATTTGGTGCATCATAAAGAGGAAGATGTGACAAAGAAGACCTAAGACAGTTGAGCAACTAGAAGCCTGTATTAGACAAGAATGGGACAACATTCCTATTCCTAAACTTGAGCAACTTGTCTCCTCAGTCCTCAGAGCTCTGCAGACTGTTATAAAAAGAAGAGGGGATGCCACACAGTGGTAAACACGGCCTTGTCCCAACTTTTTTGACGTGTTGATGCTATGAATTTTAAAATCATCTTATTTTTCCCTTAAAATTATACATTTCTCAGTTTAAACATTTGATATGTCATCTATGTTGTATTCTGAATAAAATATTGAAATTTGAAACTTCCACATAATTGCATTCTGTTTTTATTCACAATTTGTACAGTGTCCCAACTTTTTTGGAATCAGGTTTGTAATTTTAAGTTTCAGACAGACAGACAGACAGACAGACAGAGACAGAGACCAGTAATATAAACCAGTAATAATAATGAATGCTCAGGGACTGACTTGCTGCAGTTGATGATGATGTCCTCGGGGCGGATGCGGCGTTTCAGTTTGCCCATCTTAGGATGATCCCCACGGCCGCGGAACAGACCCGGCGGCTCGATCCGAAAGTTCCCGATCCGCTCCCTGTGGTTGTCCATGACACAGTATCCGTACTCCTGCAGAATGCGCTCGTTCTCTTCTTTGATTTTCTGTAGAAAATTGACTGAATAATAGTCTAAATGTTTTCTGCATGTGTGTGTTTGCAGACAGTGACAAACTAACCTGTTTCTCCGCTTTCGACGTCTGTTTTCTGGCCTCGGATTGTGCTTTAAAGTACTCGTGCATCTCAGTGAAGTCACATTTCTTCAGCTCTGTGATCTTTGACTTCTCCTCTGATGTCATTTCCTTACAAGAAACATTTGTGATACAATATTTCCATCAGAACAATTTCAAATATTTACACATTTCCAGCTGCTGATAAAACTATTCCTGTAAAACTGGCATTTGTGAACAGTATACTGACAGTAATGTATTGGAAAGTGTGTTACCTTCCTCCAATCTTTAAAGAAGTTCTTTCTAAATATGTCTTTAGTTGTGTATTCATGGTCAAGCATTTTTGCATAAAACGTGGCCACTTCCTCTGCACCAGGGCTCAGCTTCATGGCCTTTCCTGTGGACCACATGACCAATATCTGAAGATATCCTCATCATACACCGCAATATACATACGCTGGTCATATAATTAGAATATCATAAAAAGTTGATTTATTTCACAAATCCCACTCAAAAAGTGAAACTTGTATATTATGTTCATTCATTACACACAGACTGATATATTTCAAATGTTTATTTATTTTAAGTTTTATGATTATAACTGACAACGAAGGAAAATCCCAAATTCAGTATCTCAGAAAATTAGTATATTGTGAAAAGGTTCAATATTGAAGACACCTGGTGCCACACTCTAATCAGCTAATCAACTCAAAACACCTGCAAAGCCTTTAAATGATCTCTCAGTCTAGTTCTGTAGGCCACACAATCATGGGGAAGACTGCTGACTTAACAGTGGTCTGAAAGATGACCATTGACACCTTGCACAAGGAGGGGAAGAAACAAAAGGTCATTGCAAAAGAGGCTGGCTGTTCACAGAGCTCTGTGTCCAAGCACATTAATAGAGAGGCGAAGGGAAGGAAAAGATGTGGTAGAAAAAAGTGTACAAGCAATAGTGATAACCGCACCCTGGAGAGGATTGTGAAACAAAACCCATTCAAAAATGTGGGGGAGATTCACAAAGAGTGGACTGCAGCTGGAGTCAGTGCTTCAAGAACCACTACGCACAGACGTGTGCAAGACATGGGTTTCAGCTGTCGCACTCCTGGTGTCAAGCCACTCTTGAACAACAGACAGCATCAGAAGCGTCTCGCTTCAAAAAGGACTGGACTGCTGCTGAGTGGACCACAGTTATGTTCTCTAATGAAAGTAAATTTAGCTTTTCCTTTGGAAATCAGGGTCCCAGAGTCTGGAGGAAGAGAGGAGAGGCACACAATCCATGTTACTTGAGGTCCAGTGTAACGTTTCCACAGTCAGTGATGGTTTGGGGTGCCATGTCATCTGCTGGTGTTGGTCCACTGTGTTTTCTGAGGTCCAAGGTCATCGCAGCCGTATACCAGGAAGTTTTAGAGCACTTCATGCTTCCTGCTGCTGACCAACTTTATGGAGATGCAGATTTCCATTTCCAACAGGACTTGGCACCTGCACACAGTGCCAAAGCTTCCAGTACCTGGTTTAAGGACCATGGTATCCCTGTTCTTAATTGGTCAGCAAACTCGCCTGACCTTAACTCCATAGAAAATCTATGGGGTATTGTGAAGAGGAAGATGTGATATGCCAGACCCAACAATGCAGAAGAGCTGAAGGTCACTACCAGAGCAACCTGGGCTCTCATAACACCTGAGCAGTGTCACAGACTGATCAACTCCATGCCACGCCGCATTGCTGCAGTAATTCAGGCAAAAGGAGCCCCAACTAAGTATTGAGTGCTGTACATGCTCATACTTTTTCAGTTGGCCAAGATTTCTAAAAGTCCTTTCTTTGTAGTGGTCTTAAGTAATAATCTAATTTTCTGAGATACTGAATTTGGGATTTTTCTTAGTTGTCAGTTATAATCATAAAAATTAAAATAAATAAACATTTGAAATATATCCCGGACGAGCCCTCTTCTGTCTTGTGGGGTGGTGTTGGCGCAGTGGATAAGACACATGCCTTTGGTGTGAGACCCGGGTTCGAATCCACTGTGAGACACCAATGTGTCCCTGAGCAAGACACTTAACCCCTAGTTGCTCCAGAGGCGTGCGACCTCTGACATATATAGCAATTGTAAGTCGCTTTGGATAAAAGCGTCAGATAAATGTAAATATCAGTCTGTGTGTAATGAATGTATATAATATACACTTTTTGAATGCAATTAGTGATATAAATCAACTTTTTGATGATACTCTAATTATATGACCAGCGTATGTATACTCATTGTACTTGCTGATACTATTTTTATTTTTTAAAAATTTACAATTTGTGACATTTATTTTCACCTTTTCTAATTAATAAGTTATCTCTTTTAAAAAGCATACTATGTAAACTGAACCTAGTAAAAAGTAATATATTTTAAATACATACGTATAGTTCAAATACATTAACATATTTACTGACATGTCAAGACTTAATAAAAATTATAATTATACTTTATTTGGAATATCACTTGTGCACAATGCACATTTCTTAATATTAAACCTAAAATGTGTTTTAATGTCAATATTAAGAAGGATTGTACAATCTTTGAATAATATTGGTCTTTAAATGCAAGATATTTAAAGTGTACATGAAGTATACTTGCAATAGCTCCACTTTATCACAATCAAATATACTTCAGTATATCTTTAGCTGGACGTCTGCACTACTTCCACACAATTAAAGTGCTTAAAGCACAAAATTAGTTGTTCCAATTTAGCCAAAAGTACACTAAAGGGTATTTTTATTAAATACAGAAATATGTAAATGTATTTTTAGTATACTTAGCATGAAATAAATGTATTTCAAATATATATTAGTATATATTTTTTTCACTATGGTATAAAGGCATCCTGAGAAAATCACCCCCCCCCCCCCCCCAAAAAAAATACAAAACAGGAAACAGCACTTTTTACAGGCAAAGCATCTTAAAGTACTAATTGTATTGGTTGTAAAAAAATTAAATTATAAAATGAAATTATTGGTCAATCTGTAATGATTTTAGTGTTTTTGAGCAGAATATGATAGCGGACAGGTTGGGGGGGGGGGGGGTCAAAGGTCAACCCTCCTCACCATCATAATAAAACCTGATACGGTCTGGCAGTGGTTCATACGGCGGGGGAAACACGGGCCCTTTGTGCTCCAGAAACCTCCATTTGGAGCCATCTGTGTATTTCTCCTCTTCCCACCTGAGAAACAGAGCAGGACACAAACACTGCAGATAGTACGGAGAAACATTAAAAAAATTGTAAAAGTACAAGTTTGTCTCTATTATGTCTCACCATTTCCACTTTTCCTGCGGCTCGTTTTTGGCTTTCTTCTTCCCTCCAGTGGAGTCTTTCTTCACCTCTTTGGTCCTCTTCTTTGGTTTCTTTTCCTGAGCAGGTCAGATCTGACATGAGTAACAATCCAACGCCAAAGTGAAGGAGCAGATAGTTCAGGAGAAAGAGCGATGCATACCTCCCTCTCCTCATAATCACTGTCCTCCTGTTTTCGTCTTTTCACTTTCTTCTCATGGTCCACTTTGACCTTTTTGGGTTTGTGTTCATAGCTGCTTGACAAAGAGAAATATTATGGGTTTAGCAAATGTGTGCATATGCTGAGGATGATGGGAACTGATCTGTATTGCACATACTCGTCTTCCTCCCGCTCTCTCTTGAGAGGTTTCTCATGTTTGATGGGCTGATGATAGCCGTTGTCCTCTTCCACTTTAACTGACAGAGAGCTGAAACAACACATAAGCAGTGGAACGTGCCATTTTACATTACAAAGTAAAAAACCTGAAATGTTTATCTTGGTACATATATAAAATAACAGACTATTTATATTTTCCAATGTGCAAATCAAAAGACTGTGACTCATAAAAGAGGAGCATCGCTCGTCTTACCTTACGAAGCCGTTCTCTTGATCTCGATATTTGCCATCAGAGCTACGAAACTTCACAAGAATACAAATACACACCCAAAAGAAGATTTATAAGCATGCTCAAACAGACACATTATTTCATTCATTATGTTTTGTGGCTGTCTGGTACGGCACAAATAAATAAATCAACCTTTTCTTCTTTTTGCTTTTCTTTGTGCTTAAGCCGCTCTTTCTCTCGATGCTTCTTCTCAGAAGAGCTTCTGTGTTCACTGTAAAACAAATGAAAACCAGATGAGTTTCTCCTTTAGGACACTAGATAAATGAATGTCTGATGATGACTAGTGCCATTGAAATGGGCAGGACTGCAAACTCTTACAACAGATCAATACGCTGAAGCAAAGGTCAACGCATCAGGAGTAATGAAGCTTACAAACCTTGAAACAAATGGTCAAAATAACAGAAGTAATAAAAAGAATCACCTGTTCCCGTTCTTCAAGTTTCCTCGCTCTTCGTCTCTCTTGAGGTCTTTGTGGCTGTGTTCTCTGTGTTTATGTTTGTCCTTGTGTTTGTGTGAATCTGAGCCAAAAACCATAAAGTGTCATAAAGACCAGAGAGAAAACCAGACAGGTTTAGATTCAGAGATGCCATAAATCTCAATGAAACTCATAATAATTCATTTAAATTAAAGGAATAGTTTGCCTAAAATTGAAAATGTGCAGAAAACTGACTGACCCTCAGGCCATCCGAGATGTAGACAAGTCTGTTTCTTCAAATGTAGCATTGCATCATTTGCTCATCCTCTGCAGTGAATGGGTGCCGTCAGAATGAGAGTCCAAACATCTGATAAAAACATCACAATAATCCACGAGTAAGAAAAGCTGTGTGTTTGAATGAGAATCTTCATCATTAAAATGTTTTCAACTTCAAACTGTGGTTTCAAGGTAAAATATAATTGCTTTTTCCAGTGAAAGAATTATCTTGTGTGAATCAGGAGAGAAATATGCACAGATTGAAAACAGTTCAAAACAAGTGTGTGGGTGGACAACAGACTTTTCTTTACAAACAAGACGCTTCTCAAGATATTAACTGATGGACTGGAGTGGAGTGGATTACTTGTTTTTATCAGCTGTTTGGACTGACGGCACCCATTCACTGCAGTGCATCCATTGGTGAGCAAGTGATGCAATGCTACATTTTGGATGGCCTAGGGGTAAATATATTTTCAGCAAATTTTCATTTCTTGGGTGAACCTTTAACATAACATTAGTAAAAGCAATTAGCACCATTGTACACTCTTAACACCCCTCAAATGTCAGTGATATGCAATAACATGATACAGTATCATGTAACTGGCATACGGTAAATGAAACCATTTCACACTACATGATGCTACATCATTATAGCAATTACCAGTATATTACGTGGTTATTATAGGATTGTGTTGCAATTCTTAACTAGCAATAAAGTACCAGAAAGGTACTTTGGTACCCTGTTGCTCCACGTAAACACCATAGTATATAAATATGGTAATCATACATTATGATAGTATATCTTGAGTAAGTGCACCCATTACACTTATCAAGATTTTGGACACTTTTAATTTATATTTAATTCATTTACACACTGATTGGCAAAAAAAACACATTATTACTTAGTGCATGCATCACTATACTTCACTATACTTCATGCATCACTAAACTATACTTACTGCAGTAAAACAGCACATCAATGATCTGGTCATGTACAAACACAATGTGCTGTTCTCATTCAATTCTTCATGTGCAACTTGCTTTTGTGCTACTGTATCATTTAAGATCACCTGAAAAATGTTAGACCACTATGAAACATGCAAAGCGTGATGCTTTGACAGTGCACTAGAGCGTGAAGCCAGTCCAATGACTGCATTATTCTTGCTATTAAGTCCAATTCTTGCTATTAACAAACCATTAACTATGACTTTTGTCTCAATAAACTCCAAATGTGTTGCTTATAAGTAACAGTTGCTGTTAAGTAGATATTGTGTAGAGTTATTTCATGCAGAATATGTGCTTTATAAGTACTACTAAACAACCAATATGTTAATAATAGGCTTGCTAATAAGCTATAGTTATAGTTAATAGGGAGAATTGGTCCCTTAACTGTTAACAATATTTTGTATTTAGTTCTTTGAATGTTCGGGGATATTATGATACCAAATTATATTTATGCAGTAGTTTTAATCCATTTAATGAACATGAACATTTTAAAAAAATCATTCAGAACCATTTAACCTTTTCAAATCATGTCCATTATTTAGTAATTATTATTTTATTTTATTTTTGTATGTGTGTGTGTGTGTACTCCATAGACTGTGTACTCACATAGAAAGTGTTAGAAAGGGTTTTATCAATTTTATACCATTCATGGAGTAAAACAATCTAAAAAAACCTCAACATTTTTGACCGAAGAGCAAAAGAGGGTTTAAAAGAAGCATCCTTTCCAAATAATCACTAGAAATAGCTCAAATAATGTAATTTCATGTATAATCATTGTTTAACATCAGTCCTAGATCAGAACTCAAAGTGACAAATAGATCAACTAAACAAAACAGTGCTTTTATTCCCCGGTTTAGAGTGGGCAGGGTGTACAGTCACCACAAATATAACTTACACGTATTTCAGGCAGTTTGAAGGAGTGTTTAGAGAGTAATATCAGCATACATGAGTTTCAACTGGGACTGTAAATCAAGACTGACTGCCGTTTGCGGTCTTAACTACAAGACTGCATTTCTTAACCTGTCGTTTTGTGTCCACCTATATACTGAATGATTACCATATAACCCAAACCATAGTACTACCATGGTGAATACCAGGAAATATGCCAGTTATACTACATAACAGGACTTGTATGTTAATGTTTTATGTTAACCCCATAGTGAGTGAGTTACCACAGTTGTGTTGCTCACAGAAATATAGCCAAAGCTTCTGTCATATTACGATTTTACATTAGCAGCTGTGTTATTTCGGTGGGAACACAGTGGTACCGGTGCTGTATATGATCGTTATCATCTCTAGAAATGCTGCTTATGTTGAGAGAAAAAGAAAATGGCGCAGAGACTGAGTCCTCACGCATCGTCTCCTCGCTTTCAGCCCGTTATCCTTCGAAAGCGACACGATGACGGTCGTTATCCGCTAACCGAGATACTTCTCTACACGAATGTGCCGTCGGTGTGCGGTATTTCAGGTGTTAAAAGTGATTTCACAGCGCTGTTTCTGAACAATAGACGGACGGGACTGCTTCATCTCACTGTATTTAACTGTCACGAGCGCTTCAGCTCTTCTCTTCTGTTAAAAACACTTACTGTAGTCCTCAGACCCGGACTGCATCTGAAACACACATTTATACAGCATTTAAAGACATGTCAATGTCACAAACGCATACAATCAGAAGATACGAGCGCATAAAGCTTATTGCAATATTGTCCTTTTAACGTTACGTGCAATCTTAACTTTTAGTTTGTCAAGTTTACTGCAATCACGGAGCATTTTTATTGCAGACATTTGCAGATATGTCCTGCGAGAATGGTTCAGTATAGAGAGCATGCTAGACATGGTACCTGGTGCTGTTTGTGTGCATGATCTCCACTCATGATGACACTCTGGAGATGAAGAAGGTGATGATGATGATGATGAAGGTGTAAGCTGGAGATGATGAAGCAGCCGGTGTTTTAAAAGCTGTGACAGTCGTCGAGCGAAGTCTGACTGTGCCGCTACTGCGCATGCGCTGCGTCTGGAAAACACGATCCATAATCACACTCTCCAGGACACACACGCAAACTTTACACTGATCTACACACGCTGTTAAAACTCTGTCGATGACACCCAAATGTGTGTGTGTGTGTGTGTGTGTGTGTGTGTGTGTGTGTGTGTGTAAGGATAGCAATACCAGTAAATTTAGTCAAAAAATACTATAGTTGTTTATAGTAAATACTAGTGTTTTTGTAGTGTATTATACTGTTAATGAATGCTACAGCAAACTGTAATAAACACTGTAGTATGCTTTAGTTTTAAACTGTAGTGTATTGTAGTGCAATATAGCCTACCTTATAGTTTTAGAAAACTTAGTCAGTATTGGGTACAGTATTTTGTTTATATAGTTGTTATATCTTCACAGTAGCTATAGAATTACCACCACAACTTAATTCAACTTTATTTATAAAGCCCCTAATAAAACTACTAAGTTGACCACAGTGGTGTACAGTCAGTTCAATTAAAAGAATAACAAATAACTCAAATAATAATAACAATAACTAACAAAAAATTATTACCCATGAAAAACATGCCTCAGCACTTCTTCTTCTTTCGTGTGTCGTCATCAAATGTCCAGCTCAGTAGAACTCAGCCACGTTCTCATCTCAGGTCCCACGTCGAAGAGGCCGGCCTCCGACGGTGGTTTATACAGTGGACAGGTGGTGATTATGTGCTCAGCGGTCTGCTCTGGCTCCCCACACTCACACACTGCTCTGTCCTCCAGGCCCCACTTCCTCATCGATGCTTTGTAACGTCCAAACCCGGTTCGCAGGCGGTTTAGCAGTCCATTTAGAGTCCATTGCCGGCGTGGCAGATCCTCTCCTTCAAGAGCGCCTCCAGGGTCATAGATTGAACGGTGGATTCGTGAGGGCCCTGCTGACTCCCACTCCTGCTTCCAGGCTGCCGCGAGCCATGCCTCTGTAGACAGGTACTCAGGGATGGACCTGAGCAGGTCTTGTGCCGCCTTGTTGTACGGGTGGCGGGACTTCAGTCTATGAGGAGGCAGTGCTGTTGTGGTGGTATTGTGCAGGATATGCCAGTTGTATCTTTGGGCTTTCCTTGCAAGAGCGAGGGTAGCAGCCTCTCGTCGGAGGCCGGCCGGGGCAATTCCCGCTAATGTTGGCAGATGGTAGACAGGGGTAGATTTCAGGCAGCCAGTTATAGTCCGAAGGGCGTGTGTTTATGGCAATGTCGACTTTCCTGGCGTGTGGGCTTCTGCACCAGGCTGGGGCACAGTATTCAGCTGCGGAGAAGACGAGAGCTACTGTTGATATTCGAAGCACCTTGGCAGTTGCACCCCAGCTAGTACCAGCGAGACGTCGAATTATTGCGACCCTTGATGACACTTTGGCCGTCACTTCTTCTAGGTGTTGTTTGAATGTTAGAGATCTATCCAGGCGTACGCCAAGGTACCGTGGGGCTTGCTGGAACTCAAGGCGCTTGTTATTAACGAATATGTCCTGTTCCCGTCTGGCCTCACTGTTGTTCAGGTGGTAAGCTGCTGCAACTGTCTTGCCGATGCTGAGCTGCCAAGGTGTCCATGTCCTGGTTTAGGCTGGCCTGCATCTGCTCCCATGTTTGTCGTCTCGTCATAATGGCCAGGTCGTCAGCGTAACCATATTTCCAGGATGTTGTTTCCGGTAAGTCGTGGATGTAGATATTGAATAACATCGGTGCGAGGACAGAACCCTGCGGAACACCATTCCTCAGCCTTCTAAGCCTGCTGCATTGACCGTCGCTGGTCTTTAGGGTGAAGCTGCGGTTCGTCACCATCTCAATGATGAACTTCACCATGTGCCGGTCGGGAATGATCTTTAGTAGCTTTAGGTGGAGTCCGCGGTGCCAGACGGTATCGTAAGCGGCTGTGAGATCAAGCAACACTACTCCAGCCTTCTGTTTTTCCTGAAAGCTGTCCTCAATGTCTTGGGTGAGCAGTGTCACCTGGTCAACCGTTGACCGACCGCGCCGGAAGCCAGCTTGTTCCCGTGGGAGTTGAGGGTCCACTATTGGCTCGATACGATTATAGATCAGCCTCTCCAGGGTTTTGAATGGGACGCAGAGCAGTGAGATGGGTGGATGTAATCATGTCCTGGTGCTTTCCCTTGTTTGGTCTTACTCAAGGCAGTCTGGAGTTCAGCTGTTGTAAATTCCCCTGACAAGTTGGCGTCCACACTAGCTGCTCTACACAGGGAAGTCACCTGGTGTGATGTTGTGTGGGCAAAGTTCTTATCAGCATCAGGGAAACAGCTGTTCTTAAGGAGCTGGGATGCGATGGCATTTGCTGTTATTGGGCACCGGGAGGTCGATGGTGTTCTACCTGTCAGCTGGTTTATTGTCCGCCACGCTTTACGGCTGGAGTGGGTGAAGTCAATTGACTGAACTACTTCTGTCCACCTTGACCTTCGGGTGGCATCTAGCTTCTGCAGAAGTACCATTGCAGATTCTTCCACTTCCTCGCTGGAGCTTGCCTGCTGGTGGACATGCAGGAGGTGGCTGCACTCTCCATCCCAGCCCGGGATGTAGTTTGTGTTAAAGCCACGGGGGATGGTTTTCCTTGCTGCCCCAAGGAGTACTCTGCAGTAGGCTGCATACCCAGCGTCCACGTCGGCGTTGTCTGGGTCTGGGAGACAGGATGATGTCTTTTCTGTCTCCTCAGTGAATGACTGCCAATTTGCCTTACGAAAGTTCCATCTCCTGACGGGTTTCCCTGCAACTGGCTGCACCAGGGATGGGACCTTTATGATGGACGGTCGGTGGTGTGAGCGGGGGAACCTATCCAGGACACGTCTCTCTGGCTTTTGAGCCGTGTGCCACACAGCGAAAGCCAAGTCCGGGTTGGTGTGGGTGTTCCAGCGTGCTGAAAAGAAGCTTCTTTTCAGGTTCTTTGGGGTCGAACAGTAGCAACGCATTGGCACTGGAGGCCCATTGGCTTAATGTCTCTCCATTTGGTGTAGTATGACTGTAACCCCAGTCTATGTGTTGGCAGTTAAAGTCCCCTGCATAGATGGCGGGTGCAGGTGCCGGTGGAAGTGATGTCATGGTCAGCATTGATGGTGGGGGCTTGTAGACATTGACAACCGTTGTGGTCTGCACCTTAGTGGACAGCCATTCGATACTCGAGCCTGGTGGAGATTGGCCAGTGGCTGTCCAACTAAGGTTCTTCCTTACAAAGGTTGCAAGTCCATGCTGTTTGCTGTGGGTAGACCCAGCAAGCTGGAAACCGGGCAGTTTGAGGATGTTATCACTGTCACGGTGTGTCTCCTGGAGGAAGACGGCTGCTACTTTGTGGGAGTCAGCGAGATTGTAGATGACTTCCATTTTGGCGGTGGTAAGGCCCTCTACATTAAGTTGAAACACCGACAGACCTTGGTACTCGATGGTCGGGATGGTCACTCGTCCTGACATGGATGCACCATGTCCCTTCGGTCTCTTGCACCTCGGTCTGCCAGCTAGATGATGACTGGTTGGCGACATTAGTTTCGCAAGCTGGTCTTGCACCATTTCTTGCTACTCACGGAGGAGGCCGTGTGAAGGCTGTCGTCATCTCCTCCACTCAGCACTCATTCCTGATCAAAAGCTAATGTAAAACAATCTGTTTTTACTGCTCCTTAAATTCATTCAGAGATGATAATTGTTGCAAAGACACTGGCAAACTGTTCCAAAGCCTCGGGCAGCTAGCGCAAACACACACTCACCTCTGAACTTCAGTTTTGATCGAGGAACATGTACTGTAGGAGATTTTGTCAAATAGATCGTAATGACTCTTGAATAAGATCAATGTATGGAGGGGCTGTACCGTGCAGGGATTTAAAACAAAAAATAGAATCTTGAAATGAATTCTATAATGTACTAGTAACCAGTGCACCGATCTAAAGACAGAGGCAATGTGATCATGCTTCTGAGTACCTCTCAGTAGTCTTGTTGCTGAATTCTGAACAGTTTGTAATCTGAATAAAAGTTTAGTTTGAGTACCGTAATAAAGTGAGTTAGAAATAATCTAATTAAAATTAAAAAAAACATGAATAAGCTTCTCCAAGTCTATGTGCTTATGTAATCTTAATCTTCGTAGCAATCATTTTTATTTGGTTGAAGCTAACTTTGACAACTTCGCTTATTTGAGAGTTACATTTTAAAGCACTGTCACAGATCACATGCAAATTTTTTACATGATGTTTCCTAAAAGGGCTTAATGTTCCCAGGTTAACTCCAGCCGTATCATTCATTCAAATATAATCACCTCTGTTTTCAATTAATTTAGACTCAAAAAGTTATCATCCATCCATGATTTCCCCCAAGAAATGGGTGCAGATTCCGATACAAACTTTCCCAAAAAACTCTTATTTTGAAAATATGATTTTATCCATCTGAATGCATTTCCACAGTTCAAGTACTTTACTATAGGATGGTTCAAAAACACTATAGTATTTATTATAAATTACTATAATATTTTTTAATGTTGGGACATTTTATCTCCATAAGGAAAACAGCTTATAAATCATTATACAGAATAATACAGTATAATACAGAAATCATGCAGAACTTTTTTTTGAAAACCTAAAAACGAAGTGTAGGCCTATAGAAAATACAGCCGTGGACAAACGTTCTGAGGATGACACAAATATTAATTTGCTGCTGCTTCAGTGTTTTTAGATCTTTTTTGTCAGATGTTACTATGATATACTGAAGTGTAATTACAAGCCTTTCATACATGTCAAAGACATTTATTGACAAATGCATTAAGTTTATGCAAAAACTCAATATTTGCAGTGTTGACCCTTCTTTTTCAAGACCTCTGCAATTCACCTACATGCTGTCAATCAGCTTCTGGGCCACATCCTGACTAATGGCAGACCATTCTTGCATAATCGATGCTTGGAGTTTTTTTTCTTCTTCTTGCAATCGATCAGTGCTGGAGTTTGTCGAATGTGTGCCTTTTCCAGCATTATGTAACACCTTGCCAAAACATTTCTCATCCTGGCTTGATTAAACTAGTCCAAGCCGTGCCTTTTCTGTTATCCTGGCTTTTTAAATTCTTCTTTTTTTGCAATACCCCTCTATAATAATTTCTTTCTTCTGTTGAACATAAAAGAAGATACTTTGAAGAATGTGGGAACCAAACAGTTTCTGGTCCCCATGACTCTGATAGATGTTTTTCTCTGCTATGCAAGTGGCTGAGGACAAGCAGCTGTTTAGTTACCCTCATTCTTCACAAATGGGTGCCCCTTATTTTGCCTGAGGGTGAAGGTGGCAACCCTAATCACTACATAAAGACTGAGCATGCTCGTGTTTTTGTAGAGAAGCAGTACAGCTGTATGCAGGGGCGTCGGACTGGGGGTAAAACCAGTATTGATTACCAGGGCCCTAAAGGAAGAGAGGGCCCTTGAAAAGTCTGGAATATATATTTTGGGGGGGGGCTGGGCCATTAGGACTGCCTATGCATAGGGCCCGGGATCTTGTGCAGCGCCCCTGGCTGTATGTGTCATTTATAAATCTGATAAAACTAAAGACTCTTCTGAGATATGAAGGATACAATATACTACTCTACTGTACATGAGATTGGCAGAAACTATGTGTGTTATGTCCCATTTAATGTCCTCCAAACTAAAATTATTAGTAGTTAGGGCTACAGGTACCAAAGGTTTAAAGGTTGTACTGGTTTTTCCCATTCTTTTTCTGCCCTAAACATACCGTCCCTCAGAGACTTGTTGTAGGCCCGTCTCAAATCATGTGCACCTGCATTGTTTTTTTTAAACAGTGGGCACTGGGCACAGAGTGATCAAACACACCGGGCTGCCCACTTGTCATTTCAGGATTCAGAAGGCTGCTCACACTGAGTGGTTATGGCTTACATGAGACATGTGTATTTTTGGTGAGGATCGACCACAAGGTGGCACTATATTAAGTTAATAAAATGTGTGCCACATTTTCTATCCAAATTAAACAAAATGAGGAAACCAAACATGCCTAGCAGCACACACATCAGTGAACTGAGTTAGGTGCTATTGGCAACGGTTCAATTGAATAATTATAATAATAATAATAATTTAATAATTGTTTGTTTATGATACACTTTGTTAGTAGCTTGTACCTGCAATTGTTGATCAGTTAGTACATTGTAAGAAAAACAGAAAAGATACTAGTAATTTTCCAGGACATTATCCACAACGTGTAATTTAAACTCAACGCGTAATTTAAACACAACGTGTAATTTCACTGCTTAAAGGGTCAGTTCACCTAATAATCAAAATTATGTCATTAATAACTCACCCTCGTGTCGTTCCAAACTCGTGAGACCTCCGTTTATCTTCTGAACACAGTTTAAGATATTTTAGATTTAGTCAGAGAGCTCTCAATCCCTCCAATGAAGCTGTGTGAACGGTATACTGTCCATGTCTAGCCTAGAAATCTAGACGCACCCTAGCGGCAGCAAAATGTATTTCGCAGCCTAGAGTACAGTAAACATCTTGATGCAAGTCTGGCTGGCCAGGCTAGTCCATGTCCAGAAAGGTAAGAAAAACATCATCTAAGTAGTCCATGTGACATCAGAGGGTCAGTTAGAATTTTTTGAAGCATCGAAAATACATTTTGGTCCAAAAATAGCAAAAACTACGACTTTATTCATCATTGTCTTCTCTTCCGGGTCTGTTGTGAGAGAGTTCAAAACAAAGCAGTTTGTCATATCCGGTTCGTGAACGAATCATTCGATGTAACTGGATCTTTTTGAACCAGTTCACCAAATCGAACTGAATTGTTTTAAACGGTTCACGTCTCCAATACGCATTAATCCTCAAATGACTTAAGCTGTTAACATGTTTAATGTGGCTGACACTCCCTCTGTGTTCAAACAAACCAATATCCCGGAGTAATTCATTTACTCAAACAGTACACTGACTGAACTGCTGTGAAGAGAGAACTGAAGATGAACACCGAGTCGAGCCAGAGATAACGAACAAAACATTGACTCGCAGTGTGAAAGGGGCTTCAGATCACCCATTTAAATGGAAGTGAAAGGCTGTAATATTAATGTTGTCCACTAGAGGAAGCCATGGGAAAATATTTGTTCATACTTGTGTATCAGCGTATAAAGATCAATAGCTTCACATGCAATACAAGAAAATGCTAAGACATTTATTTCTGCATCCATAGCTAGTTTGCAAATAATCGGTGATCTCCAACATGCTTTCAGATCATTTTATAGTACCATAATTTGACAAAAAAACATATCTGCCAATTGCCAAACATGCTGTCCAATTAAAATGAGACGGTATCTTTTTATTTTATTTTATATAATACAAAGCATACGAGACGCTTAAAAACTTGAAAAGACACATGACAATGTATTGTATCCCTGAAGTGTCTCATGAGCCACTGGTGCTTGACTGACACTAGCAGCTGTTTCATGGCATAATGCAGAGGAACTCTGTGCTATTACAGCTTTGAGTTTAATTATCACATAGATTTACTAGTATGGTGCATTTAAAGTTTGAAAACAGTCATTAAAAACAAACAAACTAAAGTATAAACCGATAACCGGCAAGGGGTCTAGTAGCTATATTTGCTCCAGGCTTCACGCGTTTCTCTGGGTTCTCTGAGGTGTTTGTAGAACACACCTGACAGGCATCACACACGTCAGGTTTGTTGCTTTGAGGATACACTCAGCAGATATGGGGTGTGCTTAATGCACTTTTTGTATGAGGTGTGATTTATGCATTCACTTTGCTAACGAAGCAATCAGTTGTGTCAATCATCACATACCTTGCCATGAGCAGAAGCCGTGACCAAGGGCATGTGATAAGAAGTGGAACACTTTCCTATTCTTCACACACATAACACATAAATCAAAGATAGTGACAGTTCAAAGTTAAAGATAATAAATATATATATATATATATATATATATATATATATATATATATATATATATATATATATATAATATTTTTTTTTTTTTTTCAATGCAGTTTTAACTTGTATTACAAACATTTTTAAACAAAGCAAAAACAGTCTGCTTTTGGTTATGCTAAACAGTGAAGGTAGCAGTATGATGAGTTTAAGTATGGCACTGGGTTGACCACGCAAGTTGCCAATGTTTTTTTTTTTTCTGTCCCAAGTCAAGCATCAAACGGTCAGTGTTCTCCACAGTATTAGGGTAATCCAAATGTAGCACATGGCAGTCTGTAAGCAAATGCTCGAGGTAGACCCTGGAGACTGTTCTTCCCTGAACAATGATTGCAGAAAAGACAGGGTCAAGGCAGAGAAGGTCTGGAGAAGTACTTCATCTTCATTGATAGTCAGCATCCCAACAGATACTAGAGCCCAGACTGCATAAACATCAGACACCTGTATAAAACCAAATAAAAACAATATTAGCAGGGAAACGATGGATGATCAGTTGTCAGTGTTATCTGTCCTGCCTACACTGCCATGCATTTTTACGGAATAGAATGACACGAGGGAGATTAAATGGCACATTTTTTTTTTTTGGATGAACTAGGTATTTAATCAACATTAATCTTTATAAAGGTATCTATACAATATACCAGCAAATACACATGTTTTTTTCCACCCTCAAAATGATGTGCTTTTTTGAAGTATAGCTATGAGATCTTAAAAAGCGGGTTAATTGGAGAAGTATCTGGGGTGATCACGAAGTAAAACAGGTAAGCCTCAGATGGGTGTGTAGTTCTGTCAAACCTGGGCTCTAGAAGTAAAAATAGAAAAACAAAGTTTAAGACATTCAAAAATTACAGTACAAATATGTTTGTCAATTGTGTCAAAGAAGTCATTGACACCGTTTATTTTAAATATAATAAAAAAATATTGAAAACATTTAAGTCCATTCATAATTTGTAGCACGCAAGCCACCCAATAATCACAGCTTTCTGCTTTGTTACTAATACTACTCAGCCTTCTGTCAATTTTATGATAAAATACAAACAATGCACGTCTTTTAACGCGCTTTAATTTGTAATGAGATAATTCGTTCAGTAGCTGCATATGAATCAATGATATTTTCCTCTTTAATATTTGCAGCATGAAATTAAACATGAATATTTGAATGTTGAAAAAATAAAAACACGAACAATTTAATACAAACGAATGAATCATGAATCGGTTGATCAGAGTTAGAGTAAAAAAAAAATATTATGACGTTAATCTTATTTATTCAGTTATTTTTCAAAGTGACACAAAATGCTGCCTTTTAGGCTACTGAACGTGTAAACGGTTTTGGCACAGTGGCCCAAAAATTTTTTTGATGCTTATATTATTATTTTGATGGAATTATTAATTAGTTTATGTGATGCTATACCTCTATTTCATGTAAACAATGAATCTTACGTTGTAAAAAATATATATATATATATTCCAACATTATTAATGAGTAATGTATTGCTTAATTAGGAGTTTATGAAGACATTAGGCATTACTGTCAGACAATAATGCATTGCTAAATGGTCCTTTTATTTATTCTTCAGTAATACCAGGAAACATTACCTAACCTAATTTAAAAAAAATGAACATTTTAAATGGTTACAGGAGATATATCTAAGGAGAAGTCTTAAAAAAAAAAGTAGTTTCATTTATGGTTTTAGGGTACACATGCAATTTATTAAACTCAACTCAAAGACTAAACCAAACAACATGTTTGACTGGTTTGGTGCACTGGCAACCAAAATTGATTTTACATCACAATCAGACAGAACCTTACAACTAACAGGTGTTCAGTTAAAATTTCACTACTAGCTCAAAACCATAAAGCTTATAAATTATTGTCCTCTGAATGGTTCAGTCAAGCCCTGCAATATTTCCTCTTTGCCTAGAAAAAAAAAGAAAAGAAAAAGACAACACACCTCTTTCCAAACTCTTCTGCCATTGGTCAGATTTGCATGAAATCAAGATCTTCATGACAAATGAATTTGGATCATTTAACTGAAATGTGACACTCCCAAATAATCCTACACCAAAACTTAATTTGTCTTTTATATTGGTTTAGTTATTTTTAAACCATTGTGAAACATCACTGGGGGTTTGCCTTTATTTCTTTAAACTGCAACATACAAAAGTTAGTGAAAAAATTCAGCACATTTAATTAATTTGTTAATAATGTAAAACCTTATAACGAACTATGCAACTGGTGAAAACAAACATCTAGAACCAATATGGTGCCCAACAACCCAAACACATGAACACCACTGATAGACAAATGAAGGAGCAGATAAGAGGACAGAGCCATCAGATCTCCTGAGAGCCTGTGACGGGACAGTGGGACGGCCGCGAGTCACACGCCTGCAGCAGATCCTCCTGGCAGCGCACACAGATGTCCTGACTGTACCAGTCACGCGTGGCCAGAGTGTGAAGAGATGTGGAGCTGGAGCCGCTGGACACCAGGACCAGAGGAATCCTGAGCAGGCAAACACAGTTTCAGTCACAAACACACACACACCAGGCTCCTGGAGAGCCACAGCCCTGCAGAGTTCAGCTCCAGGTCTTGCTTTGAAAGTTTCCTCTTGCTTTGGTCTACTTACTAGATCAGTTGATTCCTCTGTACTTCTGTGATTATTCAAGTGCGTAATCTTGGGTAACTGGTTCAGCCGATGTGCTCTACTCACCAGACTGAGTTCCAGGACCAGCGCTCACTCCAGAAGTTTCTCTGGCTTTGCTCGCCATCTTTCATCACGATTTGCTTGAAGAAGCTCAGAGGCAGGTTGACGCAGCGCTTGGAGGGCAGACGCATCTGATCCAGGGAACACATGCTAATGAACAGCCGAATAACATCGAAGGATTCAATACAGGAGTCTCCAGCCTACCTCTAGACAACACCCGGGACACACAACCCTGCCAACACACAGCAGAAAGGTCACAACACTGTTTCATCACGTGCACAATCAGAGAAACGAGTGATCTGACCTCCGACACACAGAGCAGACGTTATGCCACGTGAAATACAGGCTCCTCGTCGCACAGCAAGAACAAACCTGAGGACGACAGACTTTGAGACCACATATTATGAGCTCCTAGATCAGGATTGGAGGAGTTCTCACCCGCCAGTCCTGATATCTCTCACACGACATATCCGTCACATCTCCCTCCTCCTCAGAACGGTGCATCTTCATGACGTCGACGATAGTGGTGAGAACAGAGCCCCTGTTACTGCTCTTCACCTTCAGCAGGAAGACACGAATAGCACTTTAATACTACACACATATCGGTCCTTAATCATTACAAACTAAAAGTCTTTATCCTAATGTGACTTCAAAAGATGAGGGAGTCTATTCAAACAGAGCCTTCTGATGAGAGGGTTAAAAACAGCACAGAAAATACCCGATTACTTAATCTTTCATAAGTGCAAAATAATAGGCAGTTCATGAGTCCTTTACAGAAAAACACAAAAGTGTGACATACTTTGGGTATCTTGTTTATATATATAGTGCACAGAGTGATGTGTGCCACCACAGAGCACATCTTCATCACATTCAACATAATCGAGACAAAGTGACGCACCACTTTGAAGAGATCCCGGCTGCTAGCAAAAGATCTGGTCCGGCGCTTTCCTGCGACGAGTCTGAAGTCTGACAGATTGAGAGACATGACTGCACGTTCAGATGAGACGAGTCATGTTTTCGTGGGAAAATCCCCACCACATTTAAAGGAAACCCCTTTCAATTTCACATCAAATAACTTCAAAAGCAAACATTGAAATGAACCGGTTAATCCTCAAATTCTCACTACTGTGCCAACAGGTGTTACAAGTAAACTGCTTCACGTAACTTCATTAAAATGCTCTTTTTAATCATTTATTTGGACGTCACTGTGACATCTTTCCACATTAACAGGATTCAACGCAACTAAAATCAAGATCTGACCTGTAGAGACAGCATCCTGCGCATCACTTCCTGAAGCAACAGCTTCCTGCACAGTCGGGAAAAACGGTTATAAACTGCAGTAATGGTTTAATCTGCTTCAAGTTTGCATTGGTGCAAGTGCTGCTGGGACTCATACATCTGAGCGTGTCCTGTGAGGAGCGGGCTTCAGGAAACAGCGCTCTTCAGCTTCATTAATGCTCAGGCCTTCTGCTGTTCGAAACAAACACAACGGTCGGTCATTTACCAAATTCAGAGGTTACAGAAACGAGTCATGAGATCGCTCAAACAGTAAGAGTAAAGGCCAGCGTTGTGGACTGCGGTGTCTGTACGTTTATTGCTGTGCTCGGTGTTGTTCGCCAGGCGTCTGCAGCGGTCAGTCGAGCGAATCTCCTCCATCAGCAGCTCGTGCAGACTGATCTGCTGCTTGGGCTTCAGGCCTATCCTGCGCTCGGACGCCTGAGGAAGAGGACATGAAGAAGACCTCTATGGGGGTGGAAGCCAACAGCTGTTAGCTCACAAATGTGACCCTCGACCACAAAACCAGTCAGAAGGCTCAATATACTCTAATGTATTGAATCTGAATCTAAATAAGCGCTCCACTGATGTATGGTTTGTTAGGAGGACAATATTTGGCTGAGATGCATCTATTTTAAACAATCTGGAATCTGAGGGAGCAAAAATATGAAGAAACCACCTCTAAAGTCCAAATGAAGGTCTTAGCAATGCATATTACTAATCAAAAATTAAGTTTTACGATATGGTAGGAAAATATATCTTCATGGAACATGATCTTTACTTCATCTAATACGATTTTTGGCATAATGGAAAATTGATTATTTTGACCCAAACAATGTTTTTCTGGCTTTTTCTTCAAATATACGCACTGATGAATTGGCACAAGACGACATATGATCTCACGCTGTCAAATGTAAGTTTCTTAACTTACAAACTCAAATTCTCACCGGTCGCAACTTTGGACGTGCGCGGATGAACTCTAGAAGAGTCTGGTGAGGGTCTAGTTTTCTTTGGCCTCCTACATCCTAAAAAGACAAGAACACATTCAGATAACATAACTTCAGTGAAGTCATAATCAATATATTGATTTAAGGATAGAAGTGAAGCCTGAGTACAGTGAGCTGCACTTTGCGCAGTGAGTAGCGTCTGCTCTGGATGTCCCGCAGCAGCTGGTTGAAGGGAGGGCTCTCCGCAGGCCGTGGCCATGTGCTGGCCGTCAGTCTCTCAGCCAGCGGCCGCAGAAACACACCTCTGCTCAACTCATCCACCAGATCCCTCCACGAGGACACCTGAGTGACATCAACACAGTCACACTGCATTTGAGATGTGGGACTTCTGAGACACTGCATTCTCAGCACACTGGGATTCTCCGACTGTTTTTAGGGCACAGCGCAATGAACTCTATGCTTTTGACAGATCGAGTTTAACTTTGTGTCTGAGAGGATTGTAGACGTTAAAAGAATGACAGTGAAATCTGACCCCATTTTTAACCCTTTAACCCTGTTAAGCTGATCGTTTGAAAAGCTAGGAAGAACTGGCCATCATACACTAAACAGTAGAGGATCTCACACCGCCAGACCTTAAAGTTGTTCCAGTCACAACAAAAACACACTTAATGAAATCAATGCGTTCTAAAATCAGCTCCAAATATCGTATGAGATTTATAGATCATCCCCGACTGAATGGATTCAGAGCCTGAAGCTAAAAAACTGTTAATAAATCAAATCTGAATCGGATTTGAATGATTGAATGAGATTTTCTATGAAATCCGCAGACTGGCTCTTGAGTAAACTTACAACAGACTGTAAATCTGGGCAATAACGCATTACAGTAATGAGAATGTTTTTTCAAAATTGTCATGAAAACGGTCAAAATGTAAAACATTACAATAATAGTGTGATGATTGCAGTGCTGCTTACCCAGTCTGTGGTCACTTGTGCAACCAGTTGGGTCTCGGATTCGAACAGTTTCTGCAAACTCTGTTGAGAGAGGAGAGCGAAGCAGAGGCTTAACTGTGATAACGAATAGCTCGTTAGGTTTGAGACTTTAGTCTTTGCAACTTTACAGATCTTCTTCATGCACCAAGAGCTTGTAACACTCCAAAGAGAAAGGAAAACTTTAAAATCACATCATATGACCTCTTTAAAGTCAACGTGAATTCACGATCCATACTAAAACTGCACAGAGGTTTGTATCAGGATGCACTGCTGAGTTCTCCCACCTTCCTGGACTGCTGAAGGATCTGCAGATACTGACACAGTTCAACAGTGTGTGAGAACAGACTGCAACACACACTCCTGTAGTGTTTCGCTGCCTGACCCGGATCACACAGGCGCTGCTTACAAACCTGTCCACAAAACAAGTGACAGAAGCCAGGATCAGGCCACTCATGTCTCAATCATTCACACCAAAGCTTCAGAGCATGCAGCAGAGGAGGACTTCAGTACGTGGATGACGTCAGTGATGCTGCAGATGGGCCGACGGTGGCCCAGGTTCACTTTGGTCATCTGACACACCAGGATCTCCAAGGTCTCGCTCAATTCACGCTCCACCTGCGTCTCCAGACCCCAGTCCAGACTCAAGTACACAAGACGGCCCACAAACTCCACAGCCTACAGACACATGGAGCGCTCTCAACAGCACACGCATCAATCACGGACAGATTTATGATTATCTGAAGAAAATATAACAGCCTACCTGTTCCTCTGTCTCGATCACAAACAAATTACCTACAGAAAGATGTTAAATTCAATGTTTTTATTGTAACGGGAAATTACAAAATAGTCCCATTTTATAAAAAGACCTTTCTTTTTTAAATAGACCCATTTGTATTAAAACAGTAAACTAATTCACCCACACAACTATGCAGTTTTTACATCCAAATCACATTGCGGTTTAAAAAGCATTTAAAAAACTATTTTCATTTGTCATATTTTAATTAATACACTCCCACACATTGACAAAGTGTGTCAACATGGAAAGACAAAAAAATAATAGTATATATACAGTACAGATCAAAATTTTGGAAACATTACTATTTTTAATGTTTTTGAAAGAAGTTTCTTCTGCTCATCAAGCCTGCATTTATTTGATCAAAAATACAGAAAAAACAGTAATATTGTGAAATATTATTACAACTTAAAATAATAGTTTTCTATTTGATATACTTAAAAAAATAATTTATTCCTGTGATGCAAAGCTGAATTTTCAGCATCATTACTCCAGCCTTCAGTGTCACATGAAACATCAGTCTATCACATGATCATTTAGAAATCATTCTAATATTCTGATTTATTATGAGTGTTGGAAGCAGTTCTGCTGTCTCATATATTTGATCAATAAAAGGTTAAAAAGAACTGCATTTATTCAAAATAAAAAAACATTTCTAATAATATATTTTCTTTACTATCACTTTATCAATTTAACACATCCTTGCTGAATAAAAGTGTTGATTTTATTTTGAAAAAAAGAAAGAAAGAAAATTACTGACCCCAAATTACTGACCAGTAGTGTATATTATTACAAAATATTTATATTTTAAAAAACATAGCTTCTTTTTTTTATTTTTATTTTTACTTTTTATTCAAAATATCCTAAAAAAGTATCACATGTTCTGAAAAAATATTAAGCAGCAGAACTGTTTCCAACTTTGATAATGAATCATCATATTAGAATGATTTCTAAAGGATCATGTGATAATGATCCTAAAAATTCAGCTTTGCATCACAGAAATAAATGATAATTTAAAGTATAATAAATTTAAAAACAATTATTTTAAATTGTAATAATATATCACAATATTAGATTTATTTCTGTATTTTTGATCAAATAAATGCAGGCTTGATGAGCAGAAGAAACTTCTTTCAAAAACATTAAAAATAGTAATGTTTCCAAACTTTTGGTCTGTACTGTATATATTTTTTTTCCTCTATAAATGTAGATATGGTAACTTTTGATTCATGTCGCTGCAAAGTTATAAATGAATATAATCAACAGAACAAGTAATTACTTGTTCTAATTAATAATGTAATTTGCTTTTATAGAAGTTCTTGATTTCTGCTTTTAGACCGTGCTTGGCCCACAGATTTCAACTGTAGGTCTACATTACTGTAAACGCATTTGTTTGCAATGAATGGAAAGCACCACAATTATGCGCTTGAAGATTAAATCCAGCATTTCTTTACAAACAAATATCAAATATATACGTAATTCCTAGAGTTCACAGTTAAAATGTAAACTTTTGCAGTGCACACCTGGGTTTATACCGTGCTCTTACCGGTGTCTGTACCGTTCCTCTGCCGCAGAGAGACGCTCCCGTCCCCGGAGAACAGCACCGCCTCTGCGGCCGGAGACGAGACGGTTCTCCTTGACTGATGAGAGAGTATGCAGCAGAGCTGATAACACAGAGCCCAGGCCTGCTCCTCACTCACTGGGTGATCCTGAACCTCCAGCATCTCAGCCAGAGACATCTGCTCGTGTGAACACCTGTGAGCTGTGCTCATGTCATATACAGACAACTCCATCATCTCCTCGATAACACGAGAGTTTCAGCTTCTCCGCGGTCACAGAGACAAACACTAGTATTTAAAACCCTGCTTGAATAAAGATTACTACCACAACGTAAAAGGCTCCTTCAATATGTGTGCGTCACATTTCTTCTCTGTAATGAGCGTAATTAACTACACCTGAGAACTGAGTCGCTCTGATAACGTGTCGAATCATCTGTGATGAATCGGTTCGTTCAAACTGTGAATCAACCGGCTTTGTTTCCACGGAAAAATGTTAAAGCAATTATTTATATATACACAGGTGCATCTAAAAAAAAACTTTCTTATATCCTAAATTCATTGCACACACACTGAAATATTTTAAGATTTTTTAAATTTTAATTCTGATGGTTATGACCTTACAGCTTAGAAAAAAAAATCAGTATCTAAAAAAAATTGAATATTTTCCTAAAGGTCAATAAAAAAAGCAGGTGTAATTATGCATCAATACTTGGTTGGGGCTCTTTTGTATGAATGACTGTTTCAGTGCAGCGTGGAGATGATCAATCTGTCTCACTGCTGAGGTGTTACTGAAGCCCAGGTCACTTTGATAGCAGTCTTCAGATCCTCTGTATTGTTTGTCAGCTGTTACTTATCTTCCTCTTCACAATACCCCATGTTTCTCTGTGAGGTTCAGGTCAGGTTAGTTGGTTGGCCAATCAAGCACAGTAGTATCATGTTCAGCAGACCACTTGGAAGAGGTTTTGACTGTGGACAAGTGCTAAAGTCCTGCTGCAAAATGAAATCAGCATCTCCATAAAGCTTGTCAGTAGATTGAAGCATAAAGTGCTCCACAATCTCCTGGTAGATGGCTGCATTGACTCTGGACTTGATAAAACACAATGAACCAACACCAGCAGACGTCACAGCTCCCAAATCATCTCTGACTTCAGAAACTTCACACTGGACTTTGGTTTCTGTGCCTCTCCAGTCTTCCTCCAGACTCCAGACCTTGATTTCCAAATGAAATGTTAAATTTACTTTTATCTGAGAAGAGGACTGTGGACCACGGAGCAACAGTCCAGTTATTTTCCTCCTTACCCCAGGTGAAATGCTTCTGATGTTATTCTCTGGTTCAGGAGTGGCTTGGTTGTATGAATGTGACATCTGTCTCTTTTCCTGAAGATGTCTGAGTGTGGAGACTCTTGAAACACTGACTCCGGCTTCAGGCAACTCCTTGTGAAGCTCTTCCAAGTTCTTGAATCAGCTTTTCCTGACAATCTTCCCAAGGCTGTGGTCATCCCTGTTGCTTGTGTACCGTTTCCTACCGCACTTTTTCCTTAAAGTCAACTTTCTATGAATATATTTTGCTACAGCACTCTGTGAACATCCAGCCCATTCAGCAATGAACTTGTGTGTCTTACGCTCCTTGTGGAGGGTGTTGATGATTGTCTTCTGGACATCTGTCAAGTCAGCAGTCTTTCCCATAATTGTGGTAGCATGTTCTGAACTAGCCCAGGAGGAACCCAGTATTTATACTCAAAATTAATCAAACGAATCAAGCTCAGAATGGAATACTCTAATTTTTTGAGATACTGAATTTTTAATTTTCCTAAGCTTTAAGTCGTAACCATCAGAATAAAAAAAAAACATAAAAAACTCTTGAAATATTTCAGTGTGTGTGCAATGAATCTAGAATATAAGAAAGTTTGCTTTTTAAATTAAATTACAAAAAAATAAATATCTTTTCCATGATATTCAAATTTATTGAGATGCATCAAAAAATTTGGTTCTAATGGTACACAGACCTGACTTCTGTTTCCTTCCCACACAACCAAGTTAAACACCAGTGCTCCCTTGTAAGAGATTTGAATATCTCAATGGGACATAACCTGGTAAAATAAAGGTAAATAAAAAAAAAAATAAAAAAAAATATATATATATATATATAATATATATGTATATATATATTTTTTTTTTTAATAAAAATAAAGAGCGAAATTCTGTGATTATTATATATTTTTTTCTCATCAACAAAGCGAATACCACTTGCTCCAAAATTGTGAAAAAACAAAACCTTGCATACAGTTGCTTTCAGGTAAGGGGTTCTTGAACAAAAACCAGTTTTGAGGAATCACAACATTAAAAACTAGCAATTGAAGCAAAATAAAATAGAAAGCTATTTTAAATTGTCAATATATTTAATAATATTCCCATTTTTACTGTATTTTTGATCAAATAAACGCAGCCTTCATATCTTTCACAAACACTAAAGATCCCAACTGGGGTATGCTAATACTTGGGGTGTGCCAACCACCCAAGCACCCTTAATTTCATTTTGTAGCGAAACATATTTAGCCTGCATTCAACTTCTATTTCCAGTGGTATGAAAGGAATACAAACCAACCATAAGGGTTGCGTCTATTTCTGTCTATTATTTTATTACACTGTAATATATGTGAAAACATGAACTACTAAGAAAAAAAAAAAACTAGCCAATGAACCAAGCACACAATGAGGTCATGTGATCGTATGCATTTTGGGTCTACTATCTCCATATCTCTGTTCTCTCACCCCACTTAACTGGAGCTTATTCTCTGCTTGTATACTCTTTCAGTTCCATCTGCATGAACTCAACTTGGAAAACAAGCTTTTTGGTTTGCGGCGCCCAATGACTGGAACTCTTTACAACACAACTTGAAGTTGCAGAGCTTGGTGTCAGTGAACACCTTTAGATTCTTGATCAATGAGCTGCTCAAGGAAGAATTTACTGTTTTGGATACAGTGTTTTGTGTTCTGCATCTTGGCCAGAAAGTTTTTAATCTCCGAAAGTTTTACCTGGTTAAATAAAGGACAAAAAAAAGTAAAACAAATAAACATGCAGTGTATACTGCACAGTTCACAGTAAGTATGCTAGCATTCCATTTAGAACTTTCCAAGTGTGGTCTTTAAATCCATTCTAATTTAAGATCACCAAGATCTTAATTGGCATTTTTTGTGACAAAAACAAGTTAAACATAGTACACTTGTAGAAATAGTTTAATGCATGTGATCCAGGGGCTAAATGGGTGAACACAGGTGTGGACAGTACTGAAATGCACAGTTAATTCATGATATAGCCTACGACATGGGGGTTTGAAGTACAAAGTCTGATTCTGTCACGTTATTATATTGCGATACTACAGACATGATTCTGTTCTTAGTCTGCATCACATGATTAATCCAGAATTGATCAATATTAATAATAATAAAAAAAGTCACACCAAAACAATGACTTACAAACACAAACACAATTCTAATAGCCAGGAACAAAATACAGTATCATGATTAAAAAAGAAAGAAAGAAAGAAAGAAAAAAAGAACTTTCTGTACATGGTTATCTTGCTTAGAACAAAAGGAAAAAAACAGCGGATAAAACAAGTTCAGAAAACAACAAAATAAGAATGTACAATACACAGGTTTATTGATGTGTCATGATTACTTTGACTTCCTTCGTTTTGCCTGCGTGGGACTGGCTCCAGTGTTTGATTCTTGAAAGACAGAAGAAAGAAAATCATTTATGGTAGCAGCAAATCAGAATGCTAGAATGATTTCTGAAGGATCATGTGACTGGAGTAATGATGCTAAACATTAAGCTTTGAAGTCACAGGAATAAATTACATTTGAAAATATATTCAAATAGAATGCAGTTATTTGAAATAGTTAAAGTATTTTAAAAATTGTCCTGTTTTTGCTGTACTTTGGATCAAATACATGCAGGCTTGGTGAGCGGGAGAGAATTCTTAAAAAAAAAAAAAAATCTTCAAACTGACTGACTTGTAGTGTGTATATCATGTATTTGCATCCATTTATATGTTCTAGACGTCTAACCTGTACCTTTTCCTGTGTTTGATGAGGCTGAGCCTGGCCTAGCAACTCTTTTTCTCTGTCCACTGTCAGATGCTTCCTCCTCAGGTTCCTTGTCTGTTCGTGAGCTTCGTCGACTAGGACCTTTTGCTTTCTCGGTGGTGGCCCTTGTATCCCTGCAGAAGGAAGAAGGGCAACGGGTATAAACAGAAAAAACTAATCAATAAAATGCTCATAGAATGCAGAATTGTTTTTATGCTGCATATATTCTCTAGTTTTCTTTGGAAATCAATTGTTGGTCTTAACACTGAAGAAAATGACCACAACTGAGGAATTCACACTTGCTGTTTTTCCTCATCTACCACAGATAACGTCCGTCCTGTTCATGACCGTGTTACTAAAATGGCCACGCTGCCCCGTGCACGGATCCGTGCAGGGAATCTACAGGTCTGCTATATACATACCTTGGGGCTAAGATGACGGGCGTCTTTCTTTTCTTTGCCCATCTGTTATAGAAGTGGAAAAACAGCGGTAAACTGCTTTGATGCTCAACAACATTTTTTCCTCCTTCCCCATATTTGAGTAATGATCAAGAAAAATAATGATTTCATGAATCATCCATGATTATAGTGTTCATGAGGGTGATTTCATTCAGATTATCCAATAAAATTAATCTCCTTGATTCACAATCAACAAATGTATTTATTTTAAATGAATAAAAGGAAAATGATGGCGAAAAAAAGATAATCAGAGTCAGAAAGTCAAGAATATTGCCTTACCCTTGCTCTGCTGCAGTGGTAACCCCTTGTCCTGTAAATAGAGACAACTGAAATTAATTTAGTGTTAAACACAGTGCATAGCATTTTTCTATTTCTGAGTTGAGCTGGTACAAATCTGAACCAAAAGTGTTTGTTCAGACCAGGAGAAATGGTTCTGGTGCAGGACTGCATCACATAATCTTGAATTAGATTAGCATTCTCTAAAACCCAAAGTATACTTCAGTTTTTTTTTTTTTTTAATGTTAACTAGGGTATGCATACAGTGCATGTTTAAAGATATTTCATTAGCCTAATATGCACAACCTCCTCACGAAGATAAAATTATGAAAAAAGTGTCCTTTTATTATTTCTCAGACAAAATGCTGCACATTTCTTCGTGAAATTGAAAGTTATTTTTTTTTTAAGTCAAATAAAAATAATTTGTAAAAAAAACAAACAAAAAATAAATCCTATTACCAAATCAAATAAATGAAAAATACAAATAAAATACATTTATTCATATAAACAAAACTAAGGCTTTGCCTGTGCTCTTTCCTAGCTTGGGTTTTCTTTCTCCCTTATAATTTTAAAGAAATATAATGTCCACACTTTCCAGCAGAAGATGCATTTGAAGCAAAAACAGAATGATGCAACTACAGCTTTGTGAAATTATGCTATATAAAAATTCACTCTCTGACAGCAGGTGTCAATTTTATTCTGTTTTATCCTTATTCTTCATGAAAATATGTTCTGAAAGATTCCTTAAGCTTTGTTCGGGATGTTAAACTACTTTAGGAGCTCTAAGGACTGCCATGGTGAAAACATTATTTGAAATCTCCTTGTGAAATTTGCTAGAGTATGGGTCAGTGTTCTGATTGCAGAAGAGTTCAACAAAGGATTACTAACACAATAAAACAACTCCAGGTATATTTTTGATGAGGATATGACCGTGCAAAATGGTTAAAATCTCTTAAAAATCTATGCTGAAAAATAAAGACCATTTATTAATAATTTACTTGGGGAAAAAATGGAAAAAACTAAAATATAAGTACATAAACCGATTAATCGTAAAAATAATCGACTGCTTAATCGATTATCAAAATAATCGTTAGTTGCAGCCCTACCGGCAACTCTAGTTGAAAGAACTCAAAGACATCTTTTTCGGTTGCAACTTCCAGATGGAAATAGCAAAGACACTGGACAAAAATTTTTTTGCGTGCATGTGTCATGCACCTGTGTTCATGTACTATATGAAATGTAGTGTACATGTGTTTGGTCATATGCATAAGTAAACTTTGGGGTTAAGGTAGTTCACATATGGCCAGGGGTGCCTTAACGAGGAGGAAGGTAAGGATGATTCCAAGGGCCCTGATCATAAGGTACTAGTTCAGGGGGCCCAGGAACCATAGCAGTGTCCCTGTATATGACTACAATTTGCATGGGTAGAAATAGATTTTCTTAAAAAGGTGTTTACCAGCTTGACCACATGAAGCTTGGTCTTCTTGTGGAGCTTCAGGATGAGCTGTAAAGTTAAACAGTAAAAATCATTAACATTTGACTAGACAACTAATGAATTTGCCTTGATACCATCAAGTATTTACCTGAGATGACAGGAGCATCTACAATTGCTTTTGTTTCAGCAGAGTCAGGTCCACTAGTCTCCACCAGTGAAGGCTGCTCTTCCCCAGAGAGCTGTGCGTTTGTTGCTGTGGAGGAGCCGGAAGTTGTAGTGGGAGGTCCTGGAGCAGCAGTGGGTGCAGAAACTAAAACTGCATGCAAACTAGAAGGTGGTGAAGAAGTAGCAACAGGACTAGATAAGTGAACCATTCCAGGGGTAGAGGCTGGTGGCGGCATATTAGATGATGCTGTAGAAGTATGGACTGGTGAAGGAGTGGGCACAGGTTCAGGAGAAGACACTTTTGGAGGAAGTGCAGATTGCTGAGACGCTATTTGAGCAGCTGGAATAGCCACTGGAGCATTGGGCTGGAGTGCCGATACCATTTCAGACGTAACCGCACAAGAAGCTTGAGTTGTGGCAACATCCAAAGTCTTTCCAATCTGAGTGACAGGGGTCCGCTCCTTTTGATCATCGGCATTGCTTGAAGATATGCTGGGCATGGAACTTTTGCTTACAACAGTCTGGACTGGACTGCTTTTTGCTAACATTGTAGTTGGAGACAGGGGACTTCTGCCGGCAACAGCCGTTGCCCCTGGGCTAGAGCAAGCAGGTGGAGAAGCCAATAGCTGCTGAAAAGGTGAGGACATGCCATAATGTAACACAGACTGCCCAACAGGACTAGATTTTGGGCCACTAGCTTCAGAGACACTCTCCTGTTTGGGACCTCCAGGGCTTGGCTGTTGAGGTGAGGGCACTACGTTTACATGGGAAAACTGATTTGCAGGTACTTGAACTTGAAGCTGCCCAATAACAGTGCGGCTCTGCTGAGTAGCAGCTATGCTGACAGCAGGCGAGGTTTTCAACACAGATGTTGATGCTTGCGCAGAGGGTTGTGATGTAGTTAACACTGGGGTAGGAGTAAGCTGGATATTTGCAGAGACTATGGGACCAACCATAGTGACAGGTTGAGACATGACATTAGCACTTGATGATACCGGCGTAGCTTGAAATATTGAATACACAGATCCTGCGATGAACTGTGGACGTGTTTGGGTAGGATTTTGTTGACGAATATCAGGAGGTCTTATGTTTTTATTTGGAACTGCCAGTACCTTGGATACAACAGCAGAAGGAACGACAGAAGCCGTGTTGGTAGCAGAGCTAATAGGATTAGAGGTTACAAAGACCGTGATCTGATTTTGTGGCGTTGTCACTGATGAGATGGGCCTTTGCAAGACCGTTTGAGATGCATTTGAGATGGGTAGAAGGTTTTGATTTGAACTAACTGAAGGGTTGGGTATTGAAGTGAGACTTAAGAGCACAGTTTGGTTTGAGCTAACACTTGATACAGCACTGACAGACTGCAGGTTTGCACTGCTACTGGCTACAAGATTTGGACTTGATACTGAAGCAGGTTTAGGTTTCTGATCAGTTTCACTTGTAGACAAGGAGGTGGCAATATTTGTGCTCTGTGATACAAGAGGATTAGGTTGGTTCTCCTGAGCTGGTGGAGCATGAGGGCTTTCTTTCTGCACAGGTTCTCCACCCACTTGAGGAATATTTTGAGATTTCACTGACAAAGATGGGTTTCCTGTATTGTCTAATAGCTGATTCAGAGACGTTGGAGCATCTCTAAATGGTGTTACAGCAGAGCCATGGTCATGTTGTGGTGTTGTCCGAGGCTGTTGTTTATCTTCAGCACGCTGTTCAACCAAATTGCTAAGCTTTTGCCGTTTGGGTTCCTGAGAAGGCACCCGAGGGCTTGCCATTTTAGGAGTAGACTGCTCTCTAAACTGAACTGCATGATTCTGCTCTGCTTGTGTAGTCACTACCGGGCCATCTCTAATTGCATCGGCACTACCAGGTAGGGTTTGCAGAGAATTTAAACTCTGTTGTGATTCTCCAGGTCCTGCTGATGGCAAAGATGCAGAGGTAGTTGGGAGCACTGAGTTGGGACTAACCATCACGTTCTGTGGACTAACCATCATTTGCTGTGGAGGTGATGTCAGTGATGTTTTGGCACCCTTCTGTCTTCCTGGGCTTGGGGTGGCAGCTTTTCTATTTGAGGCAGGGCTGGATCGACGACTATTACTAGGACTAGCTCTTTTAATGTGCCCAACACCGGTCTGTTTGTCTTGTTTTCCTCCGGAGCTTACCATGCCAACACCTGATGGATAAGACTGTGGGCCATTATTGTTGCCACTGGTATTATTGTTGACAGGAAGATTTGCTAGGTTGGGTGGAGCCTGGCCAATTGCTTTAAGTGTAGTTGGGTTAAGTCCTTGCTGATCAAAACCTCGATTAAGATTTGGCTGCCGCGGTGGCAGAGGAATGTTAATTTTTGGAGGGAAAAGACCAGCGATAGAGGCATTCAGTCTCTCAGGGGACAGATTTATTTCAGAGGGTTCAGTACTAGGTGGACGGTTGGTTGGAGTTAAAGGGTGGTGATATGGCCGAGGACTGGCTCGGTTAGGGGTTTTAGGGCGGGAACTTTGGGAAGCTGCAGGAGCACTGGAAAAGTGAATATTATGTGAGCCAGCCATTGCTGACACTTGCTGGGACTGCTGTTGGGGACTTGCTCCTGGCTGGTGGGGCACTGATAATGGCACCGATTTCATTAAATGAGTATTAGGACCTTGATTGGGAATCATTGGTTGATTTCCATTTCCTGACTGTTGACTAATTTCAAGGGGTCCCCGGTCCTGCATGCTATGGGTTCCAGGGGTTTCCTCTGATGGTGTTGGTTGTCCGACCTCTGAATGGGGTGTCCTTCTTGCTTGTCCAGTCAGAGTTGGATTTACCATTAGTGGCATTCCTCTGGCTTTATCAGGAGAAGGTGGAACACCTCCATGCCCTTGAAGATCAATCATTACAGGCATGTTGCCTGGCTGTGATACAGGCATTCTCTGAGATGGATCATTAGGGTTGACTAAACTCTTTTGCATGTGCCCACCTTGCTGTAGTGTCATTCGATTTTTAGCTTCCTGTTGCATTTTAATCATCATCATCATTTGTTGTTGTTGCTGCTGATGTTGTTGTCGTTGCTGCTGCTGATGTTGTTGTTGCTGCTGCTGCTGCTGTGCCTGTTGTTGTTGCTGTTGTGACTGTGACTGCAGTTGTTGTTGGAGATGTTGTGGTGGTGGTTGTTGTTGTTGTTGTATCTGCATTGACTGTTGTGATTGAATCTGGGTCTGGACATGATGGGGTCCTTGTGATGTTCCAGCTTGACCTTGAGGACCCTGCATACTCTGCATCTGCATTTGTTGCATTTGCTGCTGTTGCATTTGCTGCTGCTGGATCTGTTGATGCTGTTGTCGCATCTGTTGCTGCTGTATTTGTTGTTGTTGCTGCTGCTGCTGCTGCTGTTGTTGTAACTGCTGCTGCTGCATTTGCTGTATCTGTTGTTGTTGTTGCTGTTGTGGAGGCATAAACTGCATTGGCATTTGCTGTAATACCCTTTGATCTCCAGACTGACCAGGCAGACCTAAAGACAAAATGTTAAGTAAATAAAAGTTATGTACAAGTAAGAAATGATCAATCAAAAGCCATTAAATTGTTTACCTGGTCGACTAGTGAATTCAGAAAGTTTAGAGTTCGAGTCAATGCCACCCCCTTGGTCGCCTCCCAACCCTTGCATCTCTACTTCCTCCATTCCATGAGGCAGTGAATCCAGACCACTTAGAAAGACAAAAACTTTTTAATTCTATTCAACAGTGCAACAAAGTAGTTTACTCATCTTCAGTGTAAAAAAAAACATAATTAAATAAATAAAAAGATTAAAAAGCTCTTACCACAGACTGTCAGTAGTCTGTTGTCCTTCCTCTACTTTTGGCTTCTTCTTACGGGGAGGTTTCTTCTTTTTAGGCTTGACCTGGTTAGCAGCAGCAACCGCACCTGTTCCTTGCTTCCCACCAGGACCAAACTGGCTGGCAGAAATATCACTTTGGAGAAGATTTACTAACAAGGGACTGGTTAGTGTCACATCCTTGTTTACTGGAAATCCACCCACTTGCCCACAAGGGCCTCCTATTGGCATCTGACCAGCAAACTGAGGATTGAAGGACATACCATGACCAGGAAAATGACCATTGCCCACCTGCATATGTTGAGAATTTCCCAACATACCCTGCTGTTGTTGTGGATTCTGCAGGTCTGGAACCATCTGTTGGCTGATATCAGCATTTCCACTACTATCTCCTAACTGGTGTTGATGCTGCTGACCAGCCTGTTGCTGCTGCAGCATCACCTGCTGTTGCTGTTGTTTTTGCTGAAGCTGTTGTTGTACTAAATGATGATTTCCTGGAAGTCGCATGTGAGACCCATTCATCCCTAATGCTTGGTTGGGGTTGCCATTCATTGGAATTTGTTGAGACTGTTGTTGTACCATTTGCTGATGGGGTTGCTGTAGCTGTTGCATTTGTGCTTGTTGTGGCTGCTGGTGTTGCAGCTGTAGTTGTTGCTGTTGTAACTGCTGTTGTTGTAGTTGCTGTTGCTGTAATTGCTGCTGTTGTTGTAAATGAGCCATTTGTTGTTGCTGATGCTGTTGTTGTGTCATTTGTTGCTGACCCATCTGAGATTGAAACTGCGGCATATTACCTTGAATATTAGGTGAAGGACCTCTCATTATCTGGCCTTGCATTACACCAGGTTGACCCTTTGGGCCAAAGGCCTGCTTGTTACCCTGTATCTGACTAGCTACAATGTGTTCCATCATGGCATTTTGCTGTTGCTGCTGTTGTTGTTGTTGCTGCTGCTGTTGTTGTTGTTGTTGCTGCTGCTGCTGTTGTTGTTGTTGCTGCTGCTGCTGAAGCAATAAAGCCTGATGTCCCTGTCCTCCACCCAGCTGATTTTGGTTCTGCATGATCCCTTGACCTTGTGGTGGCATCATTTGCTTGGGAGGGGTCATTCCTCGCTGCCCGGTATTCACTGGCCTGGACAAAACAGTCTGGCCTCCTGTTTGGCTTTGTGCCATTTGACTTTGAGTGGAAGCTACAACCTGTGTTTGATGTTGTGATTGTGGTACACCCATCATTTGAGTCTGAAGACCTTGCTGAGGTTGTCCCATACTACCTCCTGAGGTGGTGCCTGAAGGTTGAGCTTGCATGCCACTGTGGTGGGTCACTGCAGCAACTTGAAGGGGATTTGACTGCATATGATTTGGCACTGGGACTGATGACTGGACGCCTATAATGAGAATTCAGACTTGTTGAAACTCGATATATAGAAAGTGGACAAAACTTCATATTAGAGCAAAAGATTCAAAACAGTATTAAAACAATCCACACATCTTACCAGTGTTTGCTATGCTCTGACTATTTTGTATTTGAGGTGTACTACCTGCTCCAGTGGTAGTAACCTGTCCTTGTCCGAAGTTCTGATTAACAGGAGCATTTGGGAACCCCACTGGCATTCGTTTGGGCATACCTGCAAAATATATACATATTCAATTACAGGTAACCAAATTAATAACAAGACACACTCACTTCTACATTGAATATCTGAAAACACACCTCCCATTCCACCTTGGGGAACCTGTCCATGTTGTGGAATGCCCATAAAGCTGGGCTGAATGTTTCCTTGCTGGCCCATCACAGCTCTTCCTGGAGATCCAACACCTTGTGGGAAACCCTGGGGGGTTGTGGGACGTGGACCAATCTGCCCCTGTCCCATCATTGGAGGTGTTCCAGGTGAGCCCTGTTGGAAAGGAGATGATGACGAACCAGGGGACTTGGCTGTGAGACTTCCTTGAGGGGCAGAGGAGGGAGGCAGAGGAGGCGGCGCTCTTGAAACAACTACACCTGGTGCTCCCTGAGGGACTTTGGGCTGAGGGGTTGCAAACTGGTTTGCCCCTGTCTGCTGCTGCTGTTGTTGCAACTGATGTTGTGTCATTGTACTGAAAACCGGTCCGGCCTGCTGGCTTCCAAATGGATATGGTGGTGGTGGATGATTGGGCGTCTGAACAGATGCCAAAGAGGGTTGACGCTGCCCCATTTGTGGCTGTGGTGGGGCTTTTCTCCAACCTGGTCCCATAGGACCTTGGACAGGTGGTGGTTGGAGAACCCCAGAGGGCAACTGGTTCCAGCCAGGGGGTACAGGCATCTGGTTGGAGGGGTTGAAAGGACCACGTGCACCACCTAGTTGGGCCATCTGAACCTGCTGTTGTTGGTGTTGTTGTTGCTGAAGTTGCTGTAGGGCTGCTGGATTTAGCTGTCGATTTGCTTGAATGGCTTGCATGTGATGTCCCTGTGGGCCTAAGTTACCAAGTGGACCATGTCCTACATGTGGATGTTGGAGTTGTTGTTGCTGTAAGGCCAGCCCTGAAAGCATGGGATCCATTGTGTCTGAAAAAAACGTGAACAGAAATGTGAAAATTACATCCATTAATTCAACATCAGTATATCTGGCCAAAAAAATTCACACAGAACATATGAAGCTCTATCCTCAAGAGTTCACTTAATACAGGCACTAAAACTTTAGCTCGAAACGTTTTGTTGTGCTTTTTCAACATATAGTTACATTTGCATAGTGACTGATGCATGTAGTCATGAGATCATAGGACTCACTTAAATCTATGGTCATAGGTGACATTTGAAACGCATGTTACAACAAGCTGTGAACCAGCTCTGAGTCCTGCCTGACAATTGTGCCTTCAAGACAAATCTTAATACAGTCTGATTCAGAGAAAACAGAGTGTGAAATTACTTTTCAAAACAAAGTCCCAATGGTGCTGCAACTACTGCATTTGCCTTTATAGAGCAGTATGGAATATAAATAAGGGTAACTTCATCACTTCTTTGAACTAAATAATTGCCATTACTTGTCTGTGAAGGTGGCCTTGGTGCTCTTGGCTGCATTGGTCCAGCACTATTCGGTACCATTCGCTGTGCTGCCATATTAGCCCCAGGAGGCATCATGGACACCGAAGGGTTATTCATACGCATTCCAGCTGAAAAACAAGTATTTCTTCAGCATACACTTTCTTAATTAAATATTAAGTAATCCTGAAAACCTTGATTAGTTTGTTCAGGTGTGCTTGTTTAGGTTTAGGCTGATGATACACAGAACAACTTTTTGAGCAATTGTGTCGGGCAACTGTTTTTTTTTGTGTTTTGTACTGAGAATGGGTAACAGATTTCTGTCTAGATACTTTAGATCTGTCGTGGGCACTGTGTCTCACCTGGTTGCCCATTGATGCCAACATTAACCAAAGTTGCCCAGCAACATTGCTCAAAAAGTTGCCCAGTGAAACATCAGCATTAGAGAGAAACTCTGCAAGACAGTGCACCTTCAGGAGTTAAATAAAGCTGTTGAGTTAAGCACTTGTGCATAGTTACCCTGGCCCTGCTGCATAGGGAACACAACATCCATTCTCATCTGACCAGGAGCACCAAGGGGTCCATTTACCCTTACTTCTTGACTTCGGCCCTGTCCAACCGCAACGTTAATGGCTCCTTCACCTGTATGAACCCAACAGGCCGATCAACAAATTGTGCCAATGACGTCAAGTATTAAAATCAGAGTTTCTACTGATATGAACAACTTCAATTGAAGACCTTTTAAGACCTTTTTAATACCACCTTATATGAAATTTAAGACCTAACCCTGTGATGGAAATACACTATATTACATACATATATGTAATATTTAATGTGTTTAATGTGAAAAGAAAACAAAATGTCATTGCAGTCATAAATGTTATTTACTGTTACAATATACAGTGAACTTTTCATATCAGCAGACAATATTCCATACAAAATAATCCCACATTAGTGAGCAATATTTTCATTAAATGTTCTATCAGATTTTACAAACTAAAGTCTGCATATTTTTTATTCTTACATATTTTTAATTCTTACAATTGACCAATTAATTAAATTTACACTATAGGGCTGTTACCAGTCAAATTAAATATTTTTTTTTACAGTAAAATTACAAATGCAATTAAATTAAGGTTTAAAATAATTTTTTGAGCATACAAATAAGAATGTTGTGGGGGAAATGCACACTCTTAAACATACTAAACCACTCGTAAGTTGCAGTAATTCACTTAGTGAGTCATTAAGACCTTCATTCAACTGATTAGTTCAAAACGCTGAATCATTCCATATAAAACACCACCAAGTGTTGCTTGGAGAATGTGCAATACTTCTGCTGTGGTCTTTGTTTGGAACTAGTTTTGCAGGTGAAATAGAGCAAAACACTACACATTGTGTCTAAAATGTAAATTTGTTTGTTTTATTTATTTCTTAATGCCAATCCAGCATCTATGGCTATATTCATAGCGAGAACCAGTTAATCCATACACAAGTTGATCCATACTTGTCTTACAAAGCCTTGTCTTTACTAGGGCTGGTCCGAATACCATATTTTGAGGGGGCTAAACATATTCATCTCTCTTATAAAAGCAAGAATCTCTGGGTGTCTGTCTGTCGGTTTGCATTTTTATTATGTCGAGAACTGTTCATCAAATCGACCTCATGCATGTCAGGTGTGTTGCTGTGGACCCAAGAGAGTGCAGTGTCACATTTTGGTGGAATATGGACATGTGTTCAGAATTAATAAACTTTTAATAAACTACAGAACAGTGCGACCCGGAAGCAGCGCGTCTCACGCGTGCAGGGCTTATATTCTCCAAGAATGGACACTGTGATACAAAAAACACAGGTCAACACACACACACACAGAGCAATACGTTTAATATAGGCAGATTATTATTAGGCTGGGATACTGTACATTTTTTTATGACTGCCGTATTTGCAAGTATTTTCCAAGCAAATTAATTGCACATTTTTATTGTGTAAAATTACTGATTAACATAAAAGTAAAAGAGAGGATAAAATCAGCTCTTTTTTTTTTTTTTACACCAACAATATATTATAGGCATACTACTTTTGTGATTTTTCAAACTTGATGTTCTGTTGTAGTAGGACAGTTCCAAATCACATATCTGACACACTGCCTTTGCCTTGTCCTCACTCAGTTTAAAGTGCTCCCACACAGCTGAGGTCTTCTGCATTTTTGTCTTCTCTTCCAGATAAAATGATTCATGACGTTCATGATGTTCACTCATGGTCGAGCTATAAGACTCTTTTCCACTATTGGGCAGAAAGGTCCTCTTTGCTTAACCGTTCCATTGCGTGTCGATCCGGGCCAGTCAGCATGGATATGGTTTCATTTTCCACGGTGGTGCTGATAATGGAGCTCTTTGCAATACATGTTGCAATACAAATGCGTCAGTCATTGTCTTGGTAATGCATGTGTAATATAAACAGCGAGATGGACGATTAGCAGATATTCCTGTTTTTGGGACTCCTTATTCTATAAGATTAGTAAATTAGCCAATTTTTTTTTAAAGAAGGACTGCAGAAATTAGTACATCCTAGATTTAATTCAGGAAATATATAATATTCTAGCACTTAGTATGTCCTCCAGAACTTAAAGTATACTGCTCTGACCCTTCTTGGCACTGAGTGTACAAGTTCATGACAAATTTTCACATCTGTCCTGTTTAACTCGTGATGACCTCCTTAAATGCTCTGGTCTATAATGGGGAGTGTTGCTCAGCTGGTCTCTACAGAATCCCCCACAGCTGCTCTAGAGCATTAAGACTGAGTGAAATACATGTCCACTGAAGGATTTTTACTTTGGGAGAATGAATATCTTCATTGTCCTGCTGAAAAAATGCCCAATAATGCAGGGAATGAGGGAAGGGTAGAATCTTCTGCTTCGGGTTTTGTATTAGATCACACAGTAGTGTGTGAATTCATGCCAGCGTTGATAAAGCACACCTTCAGCACTCATTCATCCAACTGAACGTCACTGTGGGAACCAAGCACTTCTCACTGTACTCCTCCTCTAGCAACACCAGAACATGTTGGATGCTTTAGGATCCGAAATGATTGACTTGGTCTCTTGAGACCAGAGTATGGATTCCCAGAAGTCTCTTTTTTGTACATATGGGCCTTGGAAGAGGTTAAATGAGTTTATTTAGCTTTGGCTACAGTAGGTAATTCTAGTGGTGACAACAACCATGCATGTCACTTCTGCAGGCTGTGTTACTCTTTTCATAGCTTTTGCCGGCTCTGAGACGCTTGCATGTTATTTTTCCTGCTCTTTTTCTAGCAAAAATTCACTCATCACTAAATGAAATCTTAAAGTGAAGACCGGAGTATTTCAGGAGCTTTGTCACAAGTCCATTGTTTTTTAAAGCGGGTGCTACTTCGGCTATATTGTCACATTTAAAACAATCATCTCTTGTACCATTGTCCTCTTTTATGTTAAGAAATATGTCACCAGGCAGTTCTCTCCCAAGTGCTTCCACTGCTGCCAGCATTGAGTCGGAGTATGATTCAGTGGGCTATATAACACCTTTAACTGTCAGGAAATTACTTGTCTTTAAAAGTTTTGGTTGAAAACACTTACCTGTTGATCAAAAATAGCCTTAAATCTATACACATGTTTGTATTTAGTAACTTTCAGGAGGGTGTATGACGTATGAGGTCAGCTTTGCACATGCACTGCTCAAAAGTGACGCACGCAGAAACGCAGTGGATATCAAAACAGAACAACTGTTGGCGCAAGCTACATTCAAGTGATTTTTAGGTTTTGAACATGGATTTTTGTCTTACAAAAATGCATCGATTCGCTACAAGAGGACTATGTTCACCCCCCCAGAGCCGTGTGAGAGACTTTTTGGCTTTTTATTTAAAATCTTTTGGACTGAAGCAATGCAACACCTGCTGACTTCAAAGATCAAAGATCAAAGACCATTTTTTATATCACTCCGACTGGATTCGTCTTAAAAAGATGAAAGTCATATACACCTAGGATATCTCGGGGTTGAGTAAAACGCAGCCTAATTTTCATTTTTGGGTGAGCTAACCCTTTGCCAGTGGTTCAGCCCGAGCAGATTGAACACATCCGTACCTTCAATCTGCACAGAGAGGATGCCCAGATCCCGCAGCTGCTGCTGGTTGTTTTGAGCCAGGAGGCGCAGTCGCTCAGCTGCCTCTCGGGGGATGTTGAAAGTGACACGCACGCTGTTCCACGGCTCCACGCGCTCGGGTTCCAGCCTCGGAGTACCTTTATTAGACAACGAGTGGAGTACAGGAGCAATATAACTCAACTGACATAGGAAACATAACATTAAAGACACCAAAAATATAAATGAAATAAAATTAGACTTTAGGGCTTTTAGACTTTTAGGTTTAAAATACAACAATGCAAAAAAAAAAATGGACTACTAGCCCATATACTAAACATGGAGGTAAGACAGTATGACTCTATATTTATTAATTAAACATTAAAATTTAACATATAAGTCTAAACTTCAATGAATCTTTGCAGAAATCCAATTTTCCAGCAGCAACGAACCATTTTCTTTGCATACAAGTAATAATCATAGTTTGAAGCCAAATCTAGACCTAGTAAGAGCATATCAGGCATCCCGTGTAAGATGGTATCCAGCTTCTCCTGAAAGTCCTCGTCATTCATGTTCCCTTTGAAGGCAACAAAGATGGTGGAGGTTGTGGTAGGGCTGTGGGAGCCATCGTCTCCATCTTCCACTCCGGAGTCGTGATCTGTGAGCGGGACGGCTCGAGGGGATTGTGCATCCAGGGACAGCTGATGCGCCATAGCCCTTCACCAAAAGAGCTGCGAAGCCTCTGGCGACAGTGACACTGCTTAAAGACAAACAACAACATCAGTCATCACTAGGGCTGGCTGATATGGACAAAAAAGATAGGATAATAGTTTTCATATAAGTCGATATCGATAATTTTCACGATAAATATCACATTTATATTTCTTTCAAGTTTAAAGCCAGATTTTTGCTCCAAGATGAAAGTTGTAGAAACCAGACCATTAATTTTACTTAAAATAAATATGTAAATAGAAAAATATATTTCTTAGTTTCTGCATGTTCTAACAAGTGATATTGTTTCAAATCAATAGATTTGGGTTGCCTTATAATATTAATAGTAATATCACTTTTTTGTCTCTTAGAAATGCACATTTGATAGTAGCTTGAATTAGGATGCAGAGGTACATTTTTGTTCATTATCAAAATCAATAACATCTGTAAAAAAAAATGTATCAACCTATGGTTATATTTATTCTGACCAAGGTTTTTTTATATTATTATTAAGCATTGGTTTCCCATATCAGCATACATTTAAATCATGATAAACAGTTAAAACCACACATATAGCACCTCAATACCATGGTAAAAATATAACTGTTTTTAGGCAGCCTGTTTGAATGAAAAACAGTAGTCTTAAATCACAAATACGTACTATATCATTATGTATTTAAATTCAGTGTGAATATCCCAAATTTCTGCCACAATATCTTGGTGCAGTGAGTGTTACTACAGTAAATCCATGGTACATGATGGTGATGTGTAGATTGAAAAGCCTTCTGACTGTCTCGTTGCACACAGTGTTCTCCTGTTTGGCTTTAAACTAGTTCAAGCGCTTCACACTGGATCTTACACCGCTGTTACACGAGTAAACACATCTGCTCTGCGCTGTAGTCTGAACTTTGATCAGAGCAGGTAAATAGCCTAAATAATACTGCAATAAATATCGTTACTGAATTATCGCCCAGCCCTAGTCACCATTGATGAGAAACCCTTGTCTGCGTATCCTAAATATTAACGCCATAATTATATACAAGTACGTCGAATTTTCCTGGCTCAAAATAAGGTACCATCCTGATCATGTACATATTGTACCCACCCTGAAACAAACACTTTTTTTCTTACAACCTTAATTGTATTCTTCTGATACATCATGAAATGCAGTCGCAGCATGGTAGCAGGTGCATTAGAGCTAACATTAATAGTAAGCTTTTACTCAAATCTCACTTCAAACCAGCATCGACTGTTTGTAATAACTTACTTGTAGTTTTTTTTATACTAAGCTAGCAGCTTGGCATTTCTCATTTAAACTTTCTTTATTGTTAAGAATACACCGCAAATTTCATTAAAATAACATACAAATCATATATTACTGTAATTGTGTGTTAAATATATGAAATAAGTTTTATTTTTTTCCAAAATTCCATTTTATTTCTTCCAAAATTTTTCAGTCGAGTCAATGTTTTGTTCGTTATCTGGCTCGGCTCGGTGTTCATCTTCAGTTCTCTCTTCACAGCAGTTCAGTCAGTGAACTGTTTGAGTAAATGAATTACTCCGGGATATTGGTTTGTTTAAACTCAGAGGGAGTGTCAGTCATGTTAAAAAAGTTAACAGCTTAAGTCATTTGAGGATTAATGCGTATTGGAGACGCGAACCTATTCAAACGATTCAGTTTGATTTGGTGAACTGGTTCAAAAAGATCCGGTTACATCGAATGATTCGTTCACGAACCAGATATGACAAACTGCTTTGTTTTGAACTCTCTCTCACAACAGACACGCAAGAGAAGACAATGATGAATAAAGTTGTCGTTTTTGCTATTTTTGGACCAAAATGTATTTTCGATGCTTCAACAAATTCTAACTGACCCTCTGACGTCACATGGACTACTTTGATGATGTTTTTCTTACCTTTCTGGACATGGACAGTAGACCGTACACACAGCTTCAATGGAGAGACTGAGAGCTCTCGGACTAAATCTAAAATATCTTAAACTGTGTTCTGAAGATAAACGGAGGTCCCACGGGTTTGGAGCGACATGAGGGTGAGTTATTAATGACATAATTTAGATTTTTGGGTGAACTAACCCTTTAATGCTCATCGATCGCATATGAACTAAAGCTTTAAAAGAAGCAGTTCAGTGACGATTGCACATGATTGCGACAACCAGAAACGGCACAAAATTTGGCGGAGGTCTCGTAATTCTCTATGCAGAAAAATCCTGAGCACACAGTGAAAATGACATGAATATGACAGTGGGCAAATGCATAAAGCACAGCATAATTTGAAATCATGAGTTTAAAGTTTTAAGCATTTAATTCACACGGACGGACCGTCACACAGAGAGCACATGATCATGCTGGATAAAAACACACACCTCACAGCTGGATTCGACTAAGTTTCCAAGGTTTGTGAAATTTAATGTTCATGAGTCATTCAAAGATTTGTTTAAATTAATTAAATGTGTATTTGCTTAATGCTGACAGCAAACGAGAAAGTATTATGTTTGTCTTTCTATTACTAATAATATAAAAGCAATCATTGTAATACTTTCTGTATACATTAACTCCTTTGTTTAACCGTTCGATCTGATTATTAGACAGACTTCTATCTGTATTAGACAGAACTGTTAACACCGACAGTAAACGAGAGAGAGATTGAGCACTGTGTTCGCTCAGGCGCTGCCGCTCTCAGCGCCGTCAAAATAAAAGTCCTGCCGCGAACACATCGGCCAAGCAGAAAAACTGATCGGCCGATGCCGATATTTGAAAAATGCCAAATATTGGCCGATATATCGATCGACCACGACCTCAGATATGGCTTATCATCTGAAGTATGTATGTAGTAGCTAGGGGTGCTCCGATCACGATCGGCCGATCGTTATGCACATCTCGTCACTAAAGCCAGTTCTCTAATCAGCGGTAAATTCCCTCAGGTGCGTGATTTCACATAGAGCAGCTGTTACTACACAGAGCCATTGTTAACTGAGAAGATGCGCAAATCCAGTTTCATTTTCAGCGTTTATTGGCGCATCTTCTCAGTTAACAACGGCTCTGTGTAGTAACAGCTGCTCTATGTGAAATCACGCACCTGATGGAATTTACCGCTGATTAGAGAACCGGCTTTACTGAGAGATGCGCATTAACGATCGGCCGATCGTGATCGGAGCACCCCTAGTAGTAGCAACTTTACATGGCAGCTTAGAGGAATCATGCCCAATCAAAGTGAGGGGGTCACGCGGGGTCATGCAGCTTCCAAAAGACAAAAAGATTTATATTTTCTATATTTAATGTAAATCACACCGGTGTGATTAGAACATTCAGTGCATCGCTGTGGCAAGCCTTTTTTGCGTGCGCTTGAGCTATGAAGGCAATTAAAGGCTCATTATTATGATTTATATGGTTTATTATTAAAAGTGCGACTAATAGTCGACTATTGGTATATAACCTATTGCTACTATTAGCTGTAGTGAAAATTACTTTTTTTTCTAAATCACACAATCACTGAAGTTCATCAGTTTCATATGCTAGAAAAATAATGGTACATTTAATTAGAGTCGAATATATAAATTTTCTGTATATAAAAAGTAGATTTTGCACCGGTTACTGTTTTTATGAAACGCATGTGAATTATATTAAATTATATTCCAGTTTTATATGTGCTTCTGATTACAGATAGCCTGGGTTTACACAAGATTTGTATTTTAAAGACAACCATTTCGAAGGAAGAATAATGAGCTTTTTGGGTTAAAAGAATTTCTTAGAGATTAGACTGTACAGAAATTTAAATCTACATGTAACACTTATAATATTCTATTCTTATTATATTATTTAAAAGCCCTTGCTACGTGTACTGTGTTTAAGCTAACTGAGGCTTGTTATAGCACTTATATATCAGTGCTTTTTTGTTGTTTTTGATTGCTTCCACTGTCCTCATTTGTAAGTCGCTTTGGATAAAAGTGTCTGCTAAACGTATAAATGTAATGTAATGTAATACACAATATACTCATAGTCACACAATCCTGATGTTGTTAACATTACTAATTTGAGAATAAAGTATAACAACAATAATAATTTGCAATGTTTGATGTGATACAATCTATAGATTAAATCACCATACGTTTTTTCCTCAGTTGGTCAGAACAAACGTGGCAGACTTGTTACTTACTTGTTACTTGTTAGTGTTCCTGTAGCTCAATTGTTCGCGCATTGCGCTATCAAGCGCAAGGTTGGGGGTTCGATTCCCCGGGAACACATGATAGGTAAAAATTGATAGCCTGTAAGTCGCTTTGGATAAAAGCATCTGCTAAATGCATAAATTTATTTTTATTTAAATTTACTTGTTCAGATGACAATATATTGTGAAAAACTTTTATTTGGATCATATATTCCAAGACGTAGGCTAGAATCTGTGATTATTAAGTATAGGATTCACAGCGGTGCGTGCGCATGTGTGCCAGAGTACACAAGACAGATAATTCAGCAGGTTTTCAAACAGAGACGGCGACAAAGAGGCAAAACTTACGGACTGCAGCTTTAATGGATTTAAAAGTGCTCACACTGCACACGGTTGCGGTCGGTTCCGCTGCACACGCTGAATTAAAAGTGACAGCGACTTGTATGCAGTAATTATGACAACAAAAAAGTAGTAATTACACCACAAATGTTTTAAAGGACAATAGCACTTTTAGATAAAAAAGGCATTGATAGATGCCACTCATGGAGGTAGGGAAACAAAGTTCTTTATAACCGCAGGACTGCTTGTAATAAAGTTTAAAATGCAAAAGAAAAGGCAGTAGAACTGACTGTTTCTGTCAGTGGTGATGTAGTTTACATGTTTTGCCACTTGTTTGAGCAACTGTGTGTGCTGTGTGTAAGCTATTGTGCAACAACTGCATGAGTGTAAAAATAAAAATGCACTTCATGATCAAACATTTAAGAGGGATAAATCTATATATATTTTTTTTAAATGTCCGACAGGAGCACCACTACTGTATGACATCATTTCCTGTTAGGCTCTCTCTGTATGTTTTTATATTTGCAGGACAAAGATGTTTCAAACATTAATAAGCAGTTTCCAAATAATAATAAATGATTACGCAAGGCTCCCAGGCTTAATCATTTAAATTAAACATTTTGTTTTGTTTTTAAACAATACCTTAATTACTTTTTTACCGCAATAAAGTTGCATTCCCCTAACATTTTTGCATAATTAAAAAATAGATTAAAAAAACATGCTTATCATGGAAGATTCAAATGTGCATATATGAACTGCATAATTAATAGACGCCAGTCACTTCACTGACCCCAAACATACTTCATACAGTATTTAATAACACACAATAATTCAATACAAAAGGAAACACTGACTGAACATGAGGTAACGTCACTTTCTGAGAAAAGCTGTAATGTAGTTTAAAGCTTAATAAAAAGGTACTGTAGCAGAGAGGATAAAACCACACTTTGATACAGTACATGGTATTAAAAAAACATTTTTTTTTTGTATTTCTCTGTTCGTGAACCCAAAACTACTCAACGTTTCTTTATCAAACAGATATAATCAACTGAAAGAACAACAACAACAACGATGATGATTAAACGAGTGAACTCGTGATAATGAGATGTCAAATACTGCCATCAGGTGCCTTTAGAAACACAGAAAAGAGTTTCACTGCAAACTAACCTGGAAACATCCAATACATAACCTCTAATAATATATTATTATCCTTGCGATTATCGATGACTTGACTGAAGAGCTTCATATGGGTTTATTTCTCTAGCATTAGCATTAGCAATATGAAAACAAAGACAAACCGCTTAATTTCAGCTAAAGACAAACAAAACAACATTAAGAAGCCTTTAGCTCATGTGTGGTACACGCAGTCCTAACAATAACACCGCAGTGAATAAGTGAATAATCACAAGGAGTTTCCTTCTCTCCGGCTAACGTTAACTGATGTATTAGCTCTACAAACACAGTCAGCATCACTGCTCACGGTCTCGCTGATATCAGCCTCGTGTTTCCCTGCAGCGCACGCGTTTACGTGTTAACTTCATGGTAATGTTTCTTTAAGGTCAGGAGGAGGTAAGATCTCACCGTTGTCAGTCCATCAGGAGCGGGTTTCTGTTGTAAACAGGTCTCTGCTAGCAGACGCTAAAGGCTCGTTCGCGAGGCGGCTGAGCACGTCAGTTCAACGCTGTGCGCGTACTCGCGAGATAGGGTTATGATGTTCACTGACTGTTGTGTTACGATAAAGTGTTAGGTTATGATCACAGAAATATTATCGTGCCAGAAAGATCGCTAGTAGCACAAAACAGTGGTGACTAAAGGGGCGGGACGCAGTGACCGGAAGTGAAAGTGTTTCAGAGCAGCACTGCTCCGCTTCACTTGTTTAGGATCCTTGAAATATGTATATATTTTTTATATAGAGCAGTGGTTCCCAACCTTTTTCAACTCGCGGCCCACACAACCAAACACATATGTTTGCGCGGCCCACTGCAAAAAAAAAATTAACTGACCCCGCTATTATTGGGTTAATAACTTAGTACTCAGAAGCTAGATTGTTAACTTGTCTCCATTGAATGAACTGGCAATGAACAGAAAATAACTTGGGCTGGCACCGCTTGGTACAATTCTTGTTGTTCTGTAACACGTGCAGCAAAAATATCTAAGATAAATTGGAGGTTTATTCTTAAACCAATCAGCAAGCTTGAATAGTGGAATCATAGTTACAGTTTAATATTTATTTTTTTGTTATTTAATTATATATATATATATATATATGAAATGATGTTATTATGTTATGACTTAGACATTTTTACATATATGAACTATTATTATTTATTTTAATAGTAATTGGCGGCCCACTTGCAATACCATCGCGACCCACTAGGGGGCCGCGGACCATAGGTTGAAAACCACTGATATAGAGAGTAATGACCACGCCACTGAATATGACAACAGCTTCATTTGGGAATCTTATTTTGTGGTTTATACATAAATATATTGATTCTTCACTTTAGTTTCTTCATTTCAAATTTCTTAATGCACAGAAACGTTTTCAGATCAGTTATCACTAGTTTTACTTGTATGCTTTATCGGCTTAATCCTTTTTTTTCTGAAATTGTAATGCAATGCATTTTTTTTTTCAATTTATTCACTTTCGTGAGACTGTGACGTTTTATTATTATCATTATTAAGCTTACGTTTGAGCGTTTAACTCTAATTGTAAATAATTAAATACAATTTTATTCTAAACTTTCACTCATATGAAATATCTTTAATCCTTTCAGTTTAAGCACACGCAATGCATGGGCACAGGTTCATTACAAAACAATGAACATATCAAGTACTGCTGCATGCTGAAATGAACGAGTTTGGAAATAATGCAAGGAAACTACACTACATGTACATATTTATTCTCCATCGTGATCACTGTCATTGTTAAGCTACTAAACACAACAGTAGTGCTGTTACAGTGCAATAATATTCAATTAGGGCAGAAAATAACCAAATGTGCCCACGAACAGGAAGCTCACATCACTTTTAAATAATCAACTGATCGTCTCTCAGACATATGTGCGGAAACTTATTTTACCGTTTCCACACCCAAGAGAAAATGTATTACAATTATATAGGCCTACATCAACAAACTGACATCCACAATTCAAAATAAAACCGTAAAAGGAAATAATCATGGCATATATTAAACTGCATCTGAAAGCATATTACTATTTTACAACAGCCATTCTCACAGCTTTATTCATTTTAGACCAGCTCCTTAATGATTCCAAGATTTTTTGATCGGCTAATAAAATAAGAGCATATAGTTATACTTTTGTTACCACCCAAACCTCTTTAATCATTATATAATATGTACAATCATTCATTCATTCGTAAATGGGAGCATTTACTCATGTAACATTCACTTCAAGTAACATTTCCTCACATTTGTGAGGACACTTCTTCATGAAAACTTCAAGATATTAAAAAATACTTTCGTTTGCCTTTATCTACCTCTAATTCGCACAAGGCATAATCCTACACAACCCTGACAGAACTAGTTAAAAATTACACACGCGTGACTGAATTTGTTCCTTATGATCTTATGAGTGAAGGAAAAGCAGCCAGCAGACATCTAGCACACACAAAACACCTTCAATACTGTTTGTTTGATGCTCCACATGAGGGTTTTTTTTTAAAGAAGTGTGCTCAGCTGGACTCTAGATGAAGGCTGATGACTGAATAAGCTAAATATGTTGATTTGTTTAAAATTTTCTGGTCACTACGTATTTTGCACACTTTCTTTTGTGTCATTTCACAGTTTTAATTGGTTTACTGTAATTCCACAATGTGGAAAATATCAGTAATAAATAAAGAGTAGGTATGTCCAAATGTTTTGACACATACTCTATGTGAGCAGTTAATAAAGCAGACTTGACTTGACTTGAACCAGTTTACCCAAAAATAAACCTCTCCTGAAAACATACTGACCCTTCAGATCATCCAAGAAGTAGAAAATGTTTTTTTCTTCATCAAAATAGATTTGGCGAAATTTAGCATTACAACATTTGAGCTGTCTTTTACAATTTGCCATCATTGTGTGTGTGTGTGTGTGTGTGTATGTTGCTGTTTTTTTTTGATGGGGTAGCAGGGACCAGCTCATTTCCATCTACTGGACATTGTCCATCTATTTTAGTGATCAGCTCTATCCTTGGAACTTGGAACCTCATAACCATTTAGTGCACAAACAGAACAGTAGCACAGTGTGTGTGTGTGTGTGTGTGTGTGTGTGAGAATCTAGGGCATGGACATGGAGAGCGCCAAGGCATCAGTGCTGCGCGGGTCCTTCACACCGATGATCAGGTCATTGGTCCTCCGGGTCCCTTCTACCAGTGAGATGATGTCCACCTTACGCACATCATGACCCTTCTCTATCAGAGACTTCACATCCGCCTCAGCAAATTTAGCTGGACAGAGAACAAGAGAATTAAGATGGAACTCCACCCTCAAAATCTCACATCTGCAGTCAAAATCTCACATCTACAGTCAACTATCACACATCTGCAGTTAAAATTACACATCTGCAGTCAAAATCACACATCTGCAGTCAACTATCACACATCTGCAGTTAAAATCACACATCTGCAGTCAAAATCACACATCTGCAGTCAACAAATCACACGTCTGCAGTCTAAAATCACACATCTGCAGTCAAAATCACACATCTGCAGTCAACTATCACACATCTGCAGTTAAAATCACACATCTGCAGTCAAAATCACACATCTGCAGTCAACAAATCACACGTCTGCAGTCTAAAATCACACATCTGCAGTCAAAATCACACATCTGCAGTCAACAAATCACACGTCTGCAGTCTAAAATCACACATCTGCAGTCAAAATCACACATCTGCAGTCAACAAATCACACATCTGCAGTTAAAATCACACATCTGCAGTCAAAATCACACATCTGCAGTCAACAAATCACACGTCTGCAGTCTAAAATCACACATCTGCAGTCTAAAATCACACATCTGCAGTCAAAATCACACATCTGCAGTCAACAAATCACACATCTGCAGTCAACAAATCACACATCTGCAGTTAAAATCACACATCTGCAGTCAAAATCACACATCTGCAGTCAACAAATCACACGTCTGCAGTCTAAAATCACACATCTGCAGTTAAAATCACACATCTGCAGTCAACAAATCACACATCTGCAGTTAAAATCACACATCTACAGTCAACTATCACACATCTGCAGTTAAAATTACACATCTGCAGTCAAAATCACACATCTGCAGTCAAAATCACACATCTGCAGTCAACTATCACACATCTGCAGTTAAAATCACACATCTGCAGTCAAAATCACACATCTGCAGTCAAAATCACACATCTGCAGTCAACAAATCACACGTCTGCAGTCTAAAATCACACATCTGCAGTCAAAATCACACATCAAGAGTCAACTATCACACATCTGCAGTTAAAATTACACATCTGCAGTCAACAATCACACGTCTGCAGTTAAAATCACACATCTGCAGTTAAAATCACACATCTGCAGTCAACTAGCACACATCTGCAGTTAAAATCACACATCTGCAGTTAAAATCACACATCTACAGTCAACTAGCACACATCTGCAGTTAAAATCACACATCTGCAGTTAAAATCACACATCTGCAGTCAAAATCACACATCTACAGTCAACTAGCACACATCTGCAGTTAAAATCACACATCTGCAGTTAAAATCACACATCTGCAGTCAACTAGCACACATCTGCAGTTAAAATCACACATCTGCAGTTAAAATCACACATCTGCAGTCAACTAGCACACATCTGCAGTTAAAATCACACATCTGCAGTCAACTAGCACACATCTGCAGTTAAAATCACACGTCTGCAGTCAAAAATCACACGTCTGCAGTAGGGCTGGGCGATATATCGAATATTAGCGATAATATCGGAATAATTTTGACGACGATGTACAATTTGAATATATCGGGAATATCGAATATTTCAAATTCAAGCATACTTTCCCAAAAGAACGCGCCGAATGTCCAAAAAAGGAACCTGTAACTGCTGACTGCTCTACGCCCCTCTACTACGAGAGCTGTAATGATAGCGGTTGCCAGATAACAAGAGTTTAAATCTCCGAATCAGAGCTCCACTGTTACAAGGATACATTTTCTGCCCAGTGTTTGCTTATTTTAAGCAATCTGGCAACCATGCGCACGTGCTCACTCCTCATTGCGGAAGAGCCGCCGACGATAATCTGAAAACACTAACAAGCTGGAATTGAGCGATCTAATGAAAGCGTCGTTCAGCCGGTCTGTGTTCTGTCGTGAGATCTCAACTGTATTGTTTGCGTTTGTGATCGCAAAATAAATGCACTTACTCGACCGCTGATGTTTGAATAGAGAAACATAGGCTATGGCCATTTGGAATTACTATTGGGGAATTTCACTGATATGTTTACCAGTTTCCATAATATAGACAGAGAGAATGCAAAAGTCTTTGGTATTCATTTATATATATTTATATAAGAAATAGCTATGTGCTTCAGCAACTAGCTCCCCATCTAAGAGGGTTTTTAGTGTCAGTAAGAACATAGTTTCATGCCACAGAGCTTCTCTTAAAACCACAGACAGTTGACAGACTTGTGTTCTTAGCTTAAAAACTTGTTAAAAAAATTAAAATAAAATACTTATCCCAGTTGCATGGTTTAAATTGTGAATTGCATGCACTAAAAAGTTGACAGAATGCACTTTCTGTAACTGTTACTTAATTTGCACTGCTTCAGTTACATATAGGCCTACATGTATTCATTTAATAAAAAGCAGTAAGTGATCTCTTGGTCTAGATTTTTTAACTGCTTAAATTAGCTGTTTAATCTAAATAGTTTTTTTTTTTTTAATGGGCAAACGAAAATCATGTTTTATTTTTTATTATTTAAATTCAAATGCAAACATATCGAGATATATATCGAATATCGTAAAAAATTTGACAATATCGAGATATCTTTTTTTTTAATATATCGCCCAGCTCTAGTCTGCAGTCAACAATCACACGTCTGCAGTCTAAAATCACACATCTGCAGTTAAAATCACACGTCTGCTATCAAAATCACACGTATGCAGTCAAAATCACACGTCTGCAGTCAAAATGACACATCTGCAGTCTAAAATCTCACGTCTGCTGTCAAAACCACACGTCTGCAGTCAAAATGACACGTCTGCAGTCTAAAATCACACGTCTGCTGTCAAAACCACACGTCTGCAGTCAAAATGACACGTCTGCAGTCTAAAATCACAAGTCTGCTGTCAAAACCACACGTCTGCAGTCAAAATGACACGTCTGCAGTCTAAAATCACACGTCTGCAGTCAAAATCACACGTCTGCAGTCAAAATGACACGTCTGCAGTCTAAAATCACACGTCTGCAGTCAAAATGACACGTCTGCAGTCAAAATGACACGTCTGCAGTCTAAAATCACACGTCTGCAGTCAAAATCACACGTCTGCAGTCAAAATGACACGTCTGCAGTCTAAAATCATACGTCTGCTGTCAAAACCACACGTCTGCAGTCAAAATGACACGTCTGCAGTCTAAAATCACACGTCTGCTGTCAAAACCACACGTCTGCAGTCAAAATGACACGTCTGCAGTCTAAAATCACACGTCTGCAGTCAAAATGACACGTCTGCAGTCTAAAATCACACGTCTGCTGTCAAAATCACACGTCTGCAGTCAAAATGACACGTCTGCAGTCTAAAATCACACGTCTGCTGTCAAAACCACACGTCTGCAGTCAAAATGACACGTCTGCAGTCTAAAATCACACGTCTGCTGTCAAAACCACACGTCTGCAGTCAAAATGACACGTCTGCAGTCTAAAATCACACGTCTGCTGTCAAAACCACACGTCTGCAGTCAAAATGACACGTCTGCAGTCTAAAATCACACGTCTGCAGTCAAAATCACACGTCTGCAGTCAAAATGACACGTCTGCAGTCTAAAATCACACGTCTGCAGTCAAAATGACACGTCTGCAGTCTAAAATCACACGTCTGCTGTCAAAATCACACGCCTGCTATCAAAATCACACGTCTGCAGTCTAAAATCACACATCTGCAGTCAAAATCACACGTCTGAAGTCTAAAATCACACGTCTGCAGTCAAAATCACACGTCTGCAATTAAAATCAAACGTCTGCATTCAAAATCACACGTCTAGTCAACAATCACACATCTACAGTTAAAATCACACGTCTGCAGTCTGAAATTACACGTCTGCAGTCTGAAATCACACGTCTGCAGTCTAAAATCACACGTCTGCAGTCAAAATCACACATCTGAAGTCTAAAATCACACGTCTGCAGTCAAAATCACACGTCTGCAATTAAAATCACACGTCTAGTCAACAATCACACATCTACAGTTAAAATCACACGTCTGCAGTCTGAAATCACACGTCTGCAGTTAAAATCACACGTCTCAGTCAAAATCACACGTCTGCAGTCAAAAATAATGCATTAGTGTGCATCACAGCACACCATGTTTCAACATTAATAATAATAATTGTTTGTTGAGCAGCAAATCAATATATTATTATGATTTCTGAAGGATCATGTGACTGGAGTAATGCTGAAAATACAGCTGTGCATCACAAAAATAAATTACAGTTCAATAGTCACAAAGAAAACAGTTACATTATATTGTAAAATATTTCACAATATTACAGTTTTTACTGTATTTATGACCAAATAAATGCAGCCTTGGTGAGCAGAAGAGACTTCTTTCAGATACATAAGTCAATACACATTTGGGCATTATTATAATAAAAATGACTGTAGACTCTACACTATATTAGAGAAATGTAGAACTTACAGTCCACCAGCAGGGTGTTGTTCTGGATGACGGGATGCAGTCTGCCATAGGACACGCTCTCACTCATGTTATTACGTGCTGACAAAACATTGATCAAAACCTGCAAAAACACATCAGAGTATGGGGTGATATACATTGATGCTAGTAGCAGAATGAACTGTGCTGGTGAAGATCCACACAGTACGTGATGAGTGCTGACCTGTGTGATGCCGCTCAGCGCCCGCTCGCCGTTAGAGGAGCCCAGCGCCACGTATGTGCCACACAGACCGATGGACGGCCGCACCGCAATCGGCGTCAGGAACGAGGCCGGCCTCTTGCCAGGCTCAATACTGTTACGCTGATGAGAACACACAACATCTTACAATCCTCACACATATCACTTAAAGGGGTCATATGATACGAGTTCAATGTTTCCTTTCTCTTTGGAGTGTTACAAGCTCTTGGTGCATGAAGAAGATCTGTAAAGTTGCAAAGACTAAAGTCTCAAATCCAAAGAGATATTCTTTATTAAAGTTAACACTCGTCCACGCCCCCCTAAAACACCTCGTTTAAACACGGCCCACATGTCTACGTCACTATGTGGGAAGATTTGCGTAATGCCGCTCAAATGTTCACGCAAAGAAAGAAGACGTGGTTTCAGTAAAACACAGCTAGTGTTGAAGCAGCCACGTCAGGGAGATGCTGTGTGTATCTAGGAGAAAGAAAAAGCTGTTTATTTGGTCTTCCCAAAGTAGATGCATTCAGGAATCTTTAAGATTACTTACAACAGAGCAGCAACGCATTTTATGGACGACCGTTTCGTGAAACTAGGAGAGGAGGTCATTCTGACTCTGCTACGACAATCTGGTGCTTCTGAATCAGCTACTGGAAGTATGTTTTGTTATTAGTTTAAGTATTTGCTATTGACTGTTCAATAGCGCAGTTTTGTACGTTGATATTTCATTTAAAAGAAGTGATAGCAGGTAAAGAAGTTGAGTAGGTCATTTCATACAACTATTTGGGTACAGTTACTGATGATAAACGGAGCACAAGAACGGTTATATTTACTGAGGAGCCTGTTTTTGGCATGCGTAGGCATCCAGGCGTACCTGATTGAGAGCTGCAGAGCTGTGGGTTTTGTTGGGCCAAGAGAAGTCCAGCATCTGACTGTTCAGGAGAATCCCCGAGGGGGTCACAATGCGGCTTCCAAACGGCCGGTTTAGAGAGCTAGGAACAGAGGAAGCATGAATTCATTCATTATGCATATTTACAGTGGCCGTCCAGGAGCAGGACTGGACATCCCTGGTACTGGGTTTGCTCACAAGCACTCCATCACAGCCCTAACTAACACACCTCATAACAGACACGATCAAGTCATCGGTGCCCATGATCATGAGCTGGCTGGCCACAGCGCCCTCCTGCAGCTCGTATGACGGCGTGTAGAGCTCGGCCGCTAACGCCTGAGAATCACTGATCTTCTGCCGGAGCACAGCAGACTGCTCTTTACTGTCAGAGACGAGACAGAAAGACACTGTTAAAACACTGCTGCTGAAACAAACATGTTGTCTATTTCAGTTTGGATTAAATAATCACCTGAGCATCTGCGTCACCAGCTCAGAAACCGATGAATCGTACATGGGGTCTCCCAGTCCACTGGCCTGAGACAAAGCGATCTTCAGAGACTACATGTGGAGGAAATTAAACACACAGGAATACTTTGACAATAGTGGACGAGCAGAAGCGCTGTTGTGCACCAAACAGTGTGAGTGTAAAAAGTCTTGAAATCAAACAAATGTTAACTGAAAAAAAGTTTTTTAACATTTATTTCAGCTAATCCCCAATGCAACATTTCTCATTTTCATTTAGTTTAACTTGATGTACTAAAATAATTATAATTGAAATGAATTAAGACCATATGGACATATATATATATATAAAAAAAGTTCACTATTCTTTTCTTTCCACTGACTTTATTTATACACATGCAAATGCAGGAGACAGGAAACGCAAGCTCGTGTGAAATTTAAAGTTAAATTTCGGTGAACTCTGACCTGTGAATTGTGTGGGACTGATTCATTGATACTTCACTAAGTGAGCTTTTAGCGGAATAGAAAAAACTTTAAATCTGCAATATTGCAGTAAAGTGCAGTGAACTGCATATTTGTACATTCTGAATGGATTTTATGCTGGATTACGTTCCTTTAAAAGGCATGTTACAACCAGTGTTCTCTCAATTGTTTTTTTCTTATCAAGCAAAACTTTTATCTATTGGGTGGATATTTCGGCCGCCTGAGCAAAAACATTATTTATACCAGTGCACACCCAAAGAAGTGTGTGACTTAACTTTAACATGCTGTTTATATTTGATTTGATTAATTTATGTAATGCACAATTTAGGTTACCAGAGAAAACATTTTTTACAGTGCTGTTTTACCAAAAAATTCTATTAAAAATCTAAAAAATGTTTTTAAAAATCTCACACAGAAATGTAAATTATTTATAATAATATAATATAATATAATATAATATAATATAATATAATATAATATAATATAATATAATATAATATAATATAATATAATATAATGTTTTCCTCCTTTGTAAGTCACTTTGTCATTAGTACAAGTGTCCGCACACATCACTGTAATTTATATGAAATGACAAAATGGACTTCATTGTGCTTAAGGAAAAAAACGAACAAACTGTATGTTAATTTTTATTTTAAAAGCTTTGGAGGGTAAATTACCAGAGTATACATCTAGTTTGTTGACATACTGCACAAATATTTATAATAGCAGATCAACAGATAAACTCTTACTTAAAGGGATGGTTCACCCAAAAATCTAAATGATGCCATTAATAACTTACCCTCATGTTGTTCCAAACCCGTGAGACCTCTGTTTATCTTCAGAACACAGTTTAAGATATTTTAGATTTAGTCCGAGAGCTCTCAGTCTCTCCATTGAAGCTGTGTGTACGGTCTACTGTCCATGTCCAGAAAGGTAAGAAAAACATCATCTAAGTAGTCCATCAGAGGGTCAGTTAGAATTTGTTGAAGCATCGAAAATACATTTTGGTCCAAAAATAGCAAAAACTACGACTTTATTCAGCATTGTCTTCTCTTCCGTGTCTGTTGTGAGAGAGAGTTCAAAACAAAGCAGTTTGTCATATCCGGTTCGTGAACGAATCATTCGATGTAACTGGATCTTTTTGAACCAGTTCACCAAATCAAACTGAATCGTTTTAAACGGTTCGTGTCTCCAATACGCATTAATCCTCAAATGACTTAAGCTGTTAACTTTTTTTAAGAAGACAATGCTGAATAAAGTCGTAGTTTTTGCTATTTTTGGACCAAAATGTATTTTCGATGCTTCAAAATATTCTATCTGACCCTCTGATGTCACATGGACTACTTTGATGATGTTTTTCTTACCTTTCTGGACATGGACAGTAGACCGTACACACAGTTTCAATGGAGGGACTGAGAGCTCTCGGACTAAATCTAAAATATCTTAAACTGTGTTCAGAAGATGAACGGAGGAGGTCTTACAAGTTTGGAACGACATGAGGGTGAGTCATTAATGACAATTTTGATTATGAAAATTCATGAAAATTTATGAAAACATACGACAGTATGTCCAGGTATAGACAGGCTCTAAAAACTGCTAGGGCAGAGCATATCCACAAACTCATTGAAAATAACCAAAACAATCCAAGGTTTTTATTTAGCACAGTGGCTAAATTAACAAATTACCAGACGCCACCTGATTCAAATATTCCACCAACGTTAAATAGTAATGACTTTATGAATTTCTTCACTGATAAAATAGATAACATTAGAAATACAATAGCGAATGTAGATTCTACAGCGTCTAACACTTCAGTTTCATCCATCGCACCCAAAGATAAACTGCAGTGCTTTACAACTATAGGACAGGAAGAGCTAAATAAACTTATCACTGTATCTAAACCAACAACATGTTTATTAGATCCTGTACCCACTAAATTACTAAAAGAGCTGTTACCTGTAGCCGAAGAACCGCTTCTCAATATCATTAACTCGTCGTTATCTTTAGGTCACGTCCCAAAACCATTCAAGCTGGCGGTTATCAAGCCTCTTATTAAGAAACCAAAACTAGATCCTAGTGTACTGGCAAATTATAGGCCTATTTCAAATCTTCCAAAATATTTTAAAGTCTGTTTATATAGAACAGTGTATACGTTTTAATAACTGACTAGGATTTGTATTGTTTTTAGAAAATTGCGTTATGTGATTGTTCATTGTGTGGTGATATGTATTTCTTTCTAACTTTGTCCTTTGCTGTGTATCTTGACCAGGACTCCCTGGTAGAAGAGATATTGTATCTCAACAGGACCTTCCTGGTTAAATAAGTAAATAAATAAATAGTGGTTTGCCCGAGCATTGCAATTATTTTGCATTTACTAGAATTCAATCAATCAAATGGCTTTCCAAACTAATTTTCATGTCTTGTGTGCAACATTATTTCTTCCGCATGGTTGCTATGTAAAAAGCTTTTTTCCTTGAACAATCATTGCACTGGCTTTAACCAGGATTTAAAGGTGTTAACCCAGGGTAAAGCATGTTGTGAAAAGCAATAAAAAAATGCAATAAAGTCTAAAATGACTTCATCTATTGAACAGAGTTAAAGGCATCTACTAAAGGCATGAGACTCTGTAAAAAGCACAAAGTACATGATACAAAGACCAAGAAGAATAAGAAATCGTATTATTACACAACATACATCACTGGTGCACTTTATTTAAAGCCATAAATCAACAGAAATGTGAAGTGAGTTATGATGCTTGCAGCGCTGCAGTACCTCAGCTATCCAGTGGTAAATGCTGCTCCTAGACACCTGGTTTGTGATGTTAAACCCCTCCAGGATGTTGAGAGCGGACAGCAGGGCGGCTCCTGCGTGGGGCGGAGGGGGAACAAACACCTGGTAGCCTGTCAGAGACACGCAAGGCAAAGCACTGCTGAACCTGTCCATTAAAACATCGCTGAGGTGCTCAAGACTACAGGAGGTGTTGAACTTAATGAAAAACCAAGGCATTAAAGGTTTGAGGAAATGCTTTTAACAGGCAACAGGAAAGTCCTAATTGTCACATTAACCCAGGCAGCAGTCTAGTCTACATTTATCTAATGATGTTTCCTTAAAGTAATAAGCCACGAGAGACCATTAAAGTGATTTTACAGCAGAGAAATGCATTCTTAAACCACTTAAATTAAAATAAACCACTTAAACAAAACACCAAAACCAAAAAAAGCAAAAAAACTCAATAATTCATGTATGATTCGATCATTAATTTTTTTTATCTAATATTGAAAGTAGTAAAATCTGAAAAAGGCTCCTTTTTATCACCAGAAAGATGCTCAAGGATTTGAGAATTTTTCAAAGACAATTACATTTTGTAGTTATTTTGAACGTAACGTTTCACAAAAATATACATTGTACCATACGACTATAAATGACAGAGTAGCCTATTAAGTTATTTCCCCTCGATAGGGAAAAAAAATCCCACTGAAGATCAGTCAGTACTCAATAGTAATTGAAACAATATTTAAACTGCTTTAAATATGACTGCTGCTTATTTCCCGTGCACTTCGATATTGGTCTGCTCTTGACTGTAGTCGCGTCTGTCTGCTAATTATTGAGTTTATTTAACCCATCGTAATTTATTGGAACTGTGTGAACTTGAGTCTCTACTCATCTTAATTTTGTTCTGAAGGCTTATTACTTAACACAAAAATGTCGCACTTGGCAATTTAATGGCAGCGAATGGTGACTATTTATTTTTGTATTTTTTTTTTTTTTAAGCAGATGCATATCTGTCGTAAAATAATCCTATGCATCTCGTGGTGTATATTCCAAGCATTTTGAAGGTATACTGAGGGTTTGGTGAGAAACAAAGTGAAATGGCAAGTTATTATATTGTTACAAGGTGGCTGAATTTTGAGTATCATCGGCCCACCGATGTTGCTCCTGGCTACAATAACTCTGCAAATATCTTCCAATCTCCTGGTTGAGTCATTCAACTTGTCCATTAGACTGAGTGTGGTAACCTGAGGTGAGGCTTATGTTTATATCAAGTTGCTTGCAGAAAGCTTTCTAGACTCGTGAAGTGAACCGAGTTCCTTTGTCGGAAACTATGTCCTCAGGTAGGCCATTGATTCTGAAGACATGGTAGAAAAGAGCCTGTGCTGTTTCCATGGCTGTAGGGAGACCCTTAAGGAGGAGTTAGTCAGCATGATTTAGAGAACCGGTCGATGATTACCAGAATGGTAGTGAATCTATCAGAGGGAGGTAGATCAGTGAGGAAGTCAATCGATAGATATGTCCAGGGCGTTGTGGAATGGGTAGCGGTTGTAACAGGCCAGAGGGCAGTTCTTTGGGGGTCTTTGATTGGGAACAAATGTCTTGACTTAAGCAGTAACACCTCTACTCATTGATGTCCACCAGAAAGAAGTTTGTAGCAGGTTGATTGTGCGTGAGATCCCCGGATGATCTGAATTTAGAGTTGTATGAACCCATTGCATGACTCTCTGGCAAAGTGCTTGAGGTATGTAATGTTTGCTTGGGGGGCAGTCGGCTGATGGTTGGTCTTGCTGATGGGCATGTTGAATTTCCTCCATAATGTCCCAAGTAACTGGTGCGATGATAATGGTTGATGGCAGTATAGTTTCAGGTGGACCAGGAATGACAAGAGAGTCAAGGCGTCTTGACAGAGTATCTGCTTTACTGTTCTTACTTCCGGGTCTGTATGTAACTGTAAAATGGAAGTTTGTAAAAAAACAGGGACCATCAAGCTTGGTGAGGATTCAGACGTTTTGCACTTTTGATGTACTCCAAGTTCTTGTGGTCTGTGATAAATTAGAACAGATGGACTGCCCCCTCTGACCAGTGTCTCCACTCTTCAATGGCGACCTTCATAGACAACAGTTCCTTATTGCCCACATCATAATTACATTCTGATTGTGTGAGTTTTCTCAAAAAGAAAGCACAGGATATACTTTTGCAGGTTGTCCATGACGCTGGGAGAGTAAAGCTCCAATGCCACTGTCAGATATGTTCACTTCGACCACAAAGGGGAGATTAGTGAAGTGACACACAGCCAAGTATGGTCACCCATTCTCAGAATTCGTTCTCTGCATTAGGCCATGACTTCCCCAGATTCTGGATGCTGTAATATGGGTGCTGTTGTGAAGCTAACCTCGAGGGTATTGAATGATTTGGTTGCATCTTCTGTCAACTTTTGTCGGTTTGGAAGGTTTGCCTTTGAGGAGAGAAGTTAATGTGGAGGAAATGAAACTTTGAATGAAAATTAAGCATCTGTAAAAGTTAGCAAATCCCAAGAACCTCTACAGTCCCTTCATGGTAGTTGGTTGTGGCCATTCGCTGACTACCTTGTCTTTGGATTTGTCTGTTTCTACCCCTTGATGGCTGATGTCATACCCTAGAAATATTGTTAGTGAAACATGGAACTCACACTTCTCTGCCTTGAGAAAGATTTGATTCTCAAGGAGCAGTAAAATAATCATCTTGACATGTTGGATGTGCTCTACTTCTGACTTGGAATAGATTAAGATGTTGTTCCTATAATATATCACATATTGATTTAACTGATGAAGTATCTCATTAATGAATGACTCTAACTCAGCTAGAGCATTGGCTAGCCCATATGGCATTACGAGGTACTCGTAGTGCCACCTAGTGGTGAGAAAACCTGTCTTCCACTCATCCCCTTCACGGATCCGGATCAGGTTGTATGCACTTCTTAAATCCAATTTAGTAAAAATAATTGAGCTGTTTAAGGGCTGCTGGAACCAGAGGGAGTGTGAGTAGCGGAACTTGACTGTTACTTTATTCAAACCTCTGTAGTCGATACAAAGATTAAGTTTACCATCCTTTTTCTCTACAAAGAAGAAACATGCAGCGGCTGGAGACGTTGAAGGGTGGATAAATCCATTGTTTAAGGTGTCTTCGATGAAACTCTACCATAGCAAGGGTTTCATTATGGGTTAGCTTGTACACTTTACTTTTTGGTGGAATGGTATTGGAAAGGAGATTGATAGCACAATCCTAGGGATGGCGAGGTGGCCTTCACCTTGCTAAATACCTCAGCATAGTCATTGTAACAGTCTGGGACTTGGTGTGCAAACTGTGGTTTGCTCGGTGACATGGCTTTCAACACTGGTAGACAGGTGAAATATCAGAGTGCATATAATGGGTTAAGCCAAAATTTGACCAACTGGTTTACTCACCATGATGCCAGGAAATAACTGGTTCATGAACTGATAGCCAAGGAAAGCCTAGGATGATTTCATTTCTTGGAGAGTCGATTAAATAAAAGGAGATAGCCTCTTGATGGAAAAGGCTGACTTGGGAGTTGAATGGGGTGAGTTTGTTCCATTATCTCCATTGGATGAATTATCAACTGCTTTGATCTTGATAGGTGGTTTACAAGGTTGAGTGGGAATGTTGTATTTTATGACTTTGTCATATAAGTTATCAAATGTCTTTGTGAATGAGGTTTAAGGCAGGTCCAGAGTTTATCAGCACTCTCAACAAAAATTAGTTCTCATCAGAAGCCAGTTGAACAGGAATGGTGAGTGTTTTACATTGCAGGAGAAAGAACTAATCAATATTTACCTGGGATGTGGGATTGGAAAATGTCCAAGTCTTGTGTGGGAACTTCAGCCTATGATGTCCGGCCTCACCACAATAGAAACACAAGTTGTGCAGTCGTCTTCAAACTCTCTCTTACTCAGAGAGCCTTGAGATACCAAGCTGCATAGGTTCCTGATTGGTGGCCGAGGGAACTGAGTGTGACTGGGATAGATTTGATGTGCTTGACAACAACCCATAATCAGGTTTTTCTCTTAGGAAAATTCCTCATTAGGTTATCAATCCTTATGGCTATGCAGGCCGGTTCTGCTTGAAGTTCCTGAGTTAAGCTTAGCTGGAAAACTGCTTTCAGCGAGACATCATTCCATCCACTCTGAGCTGCCAGTGTTCTGAACTCCACTGCATAGTCTGCTGCCGAACAATTTCCTTGGGTCATAGAAAGTAGTGGCGTCGAAATAACCCGGCCCCCAATGGGATATTCAAAAACATCACGTAGCTGTTGTTTAAAGTATTCATAAGTGTTACGAATTAGTGAATCCGACTCCCAAACAGCAGCAGCCCAGGTAATCACTCTTCCCGTAAGGAGTATCATCAAAAAAAGCAGAAGCAAACTTGTCTTTCTAGTAGACAAAATACATTTCTACTTGTCAAATAAAACCTCGACATTTATCCACCGAAGCATCAAATTTATCAAATTTATTTACCAACACCCCTTACAATTTAAAAGGGAAATAATAGAGTTTTATCTTAATTAATGAGTCATCACTCCAACTGCATAGAAGAAGTGTACAGAAACGAAGCAGAAATACTCACTATACAGAAGTCAGCGTTTATGTTGACTTATAATACACCATATTTAGAAGAAAATGTAATTTCTATAGACCCACAGAAAAGCAACCACAGATGGATCTGTGGGACATTATTTAAGTAGTCCCTTGTGCTTGTAGTACAGAAGTACATAAAATATCAGTAACTTTAATACATTAGTATTTTCATGGACTCTTTTAACTTTTACTTAGTTTCCAAACGAACATCGTTACCTAAGCATGACGAATTGATATATTATATATAAATTGAATATATATATTTAATTTATATATTAAACATATATAATATATAAAAAAATAATAAAAGGTAATGACTTTTCGGATGTATTTAATTGTAAATCTCTTTGTAATCTATAATAAAATTACATTTATTTAATATTTTCTCTATGTTAACCCTTCTTGGATATTAAGATTGGCACCTGCAATTTTGGTCAAATTATAGATACTTTGTGTGTGAATTTGCACATGCTATAATGTAAGCATCATTCATGACCCCTTGTGTTTAATAAAAAAATTAATAAAATAAAAAGATTGATTATTGAAATCAAAGAATGATTTAAAAAAATGAGAATGATTATTAATTGTCTCTCATTGGCCTGATTAGCTTTGCCCTCAAAATCTTTCTTATTTTGTGGTACAGTATTGCATGATTTGTAAATAACATTTAATACACTTTGCATAAACATTTGCAATTAGGTTTTAAAGGTAATATTATAGTCTTAATGCTTACATTTCTTTTTTGATATATATATTTTTTAGGAACACCTTCTGATCAATGACAGAATTAACACAGAATAACAGTCACATTTGACTCCTTAATGTTTTTTTTTTATTTTTAATGTTTTTTTTTCCCTTTGTAATCCCATTTTTCAAACTTTAAATGCATGTCATATTTAGAGCCAAAACATGTAGATTTGTGACCCTGGAGCAAAATACCAGTCTTAAGTCACTGGGGTATATTTGTAGCAATAGCCAAAAAAAAAAACATTGTATGGATCAAAATTATCGATTTTTCTTTTATGCCAAAAGTCATTAGGATATTAAGTAAAGATCATTTTCCATGAAGATATTTTGTACATTTCCTACCATAAATATATTAAAACTAATTTTTTTTAGTAGTATAAGTGGGATACATTACTAAGAATTCATTTGGACAACTTTAAAGGCGTTTTTCTCAATATTTAGATTTTTTTTTTCCCATCCTCAGATTCCAGATTTTATAAGTTGTATCTTGGTCAAATATTGTCCGATCCTAACAAAACATACATCAATGGAAAGCGTATTTATTCAGATGATGTATAAATCTCAATTTCGAAATATTTACACTTAAGACTGGTTTTGTGGTCCATGGACACATTTATAAACTAGATTTGTTCAAAAACGCAGATTCATCAAGAAAGGAAACAGCTGTGTGTTTGCTTGGAGATGCGCAGCTCAAGCGAAGAAACTGATCTGCGCGAAGTTAAAGCGTGCGAACAGATCATCTACGGGACAAGCAGAAATCCACCAAAGCTTCTTGAGGTGAAGAAGGCATGGGATGAAGTAGAATTCATCATTCATCATTATAATAGTAATAGGCTGAATTGCAAATAGGTAGCCTAATTTTAATACATGCAATGACTATCCATCATTACATTTTTATATTTATGTAGCCTACACAATAATATTATTTCACTGTAATCCTTTTGTTTTTAATATTTGGCATGTTTGTGTGATAACGCCCAGAGGCACATTTTCTACCAACGCACTCTTTAAATAACAAAAAAAATTGCGCCATTGACTTTAGACCATGTTTGAGTTGGTCTATGGCGCAGTCTATTTTCAGCTCCTTAAAATAGCAATGCGCCAGCACTGCCCCTGAACACACCTCTTTTTTAGACCAGCATGCCCATGGGCGCACAAATGGGTGCAAATGCATTTACTAATTAAACGACGTGGCCCTGGTCGGGAAAATGCGAACGGCGTTGGACTGAAACTAGCAAACACACTTGCACTGCGCCTCGCGTCGCGCCAGGTGTATTATAGGGCCCTAAATGATAACTTTTGTATAAAATAAAAAGCCCATTCAGGGGTATTTTCCCCCATGTATCTAGTATTGTAAGGGCTGTCCTGGCCATCTTCACTTAAATCTGCATCTTAAGTGGCATGTGACGTTAACTTAACATCGGTCGGCATTATTTTAACGCTTGGTGGAGTCCGCCGTTAACTTATGAAAATGGTGTTTTAATATTGATACGGCAGTGAAAAGTACACAAATTCTGAACCATTTGGCTTTCGATAAATATGCACTATTATGAAACTGATATAGGGTAAAGAAGAAAGGTTTTTATTGGTCTACTGACTTTGGAGGCCTTGAAGGTCAACAGATGACTACATCTAAACTCCTGCAGTATTTAAACATCTGTAGGTGCTGTTGAAAGCTGACGTGTGTTTACCCTGATAAAGGCTTTGCAGGGGCTTCTCTATGACAGTGGTGTAGTTTTTGAAGTCGTCCTCTGTCAACACACCTCCTTTAGCTTGAACCTGGCCACAAAAACACATAATAGTTATATTATCTGTTAAATGCTGAATGATCTGTTATTAAACTCTTAGTTGTAAAACAAAGAAAATAGCTAAAATGGTTTAAAAATGATAGCATATCAATAGTACTAAGATAACAATGGAGACGCACCACTGATGTCATTTCCTGTGTCAGATTCCCGCTGTAGAACTCTGAGACTCCATTGACTGCAATCCTGTCCAAAACAGCAGCTAAATCCAGCCGTTTGGTGAAGAGTCCCGCGAGGGGAGCCTGACCGTTCGGCAGGAACACGTCTCTGAACGCATCCGACACGTTCTGCTCCTTCACTTCAGACAGTGCATCAGCTGCGAGAGATCGTGCCAGTTATACCACAGATATTACATTTACAGTCTTCCAGTGTACAGTGCGTGCTCTTCCAGCAGCTCACCCAGCTCATGCGTCAAATTGAATCCATTCCTTGCCACATCTGCGGCCATAGTGACCACGTCTTTCCAGGCCATTCTAGAGGAGTGAGAAAACACTAATGATCAGCCATCATTAACACTTGGGCTGTGTTGGAAATCCTTTGTCTAGTTTGGTGTTCCTTGTTAACCTCTCAATCTTATGCTATAATATAATGAAATACTTTTTATCAGCTTGTTTTCTTTCAGTTAGCACTGGTTTTGTATTTCATTGGACTCACTGATTTGAGCCCATGCATCTTGTTTATTCATCTAAAAATATAAGCATTGAGGTCTATGACCAGTCAGTTCTGAAAAACTGTTCTTTAAAGAAAAACTGCAAAAAAATGCAATTTGTTATTTGTAGCGCTGGAGAACATCGGAAGTGTAACAAGGTGGTGGAAAAAAGCACAAAAAAATATTACATTTTGTCATATACTTTGTAAGCCAAATCAGTTCGTTTTAGTCCGATGCAATAACGTACGCACATTTCTGAGGATAAAATCCTTTCATACCAACTCAAAATTATAAAATGATAACTGATTAAAATATGGAAGGGTCTATATAGGATCTTGAAGTTGACATCAGTCACAAAACCACAAGCAGAAGTTTCATTTCCAGATGTGTTCTTATACACAAACATCTGTGCCATTATTAGTTAACACGACATTATTTTCTTGGTAATCACTGTAAAGCTGCTTTGAAACCATCTGTGTTGTATGAAGCACTATAGAAATGAATGTGCCTCGACTTGAGATTCATTATTTTATTTCTATGGATTTACCCACTTTATAAGATGCAGTGGTAATATTTCATGGGCAAAAAAGTAGGTCCCTGTCTACTGTCACTAGTGTAGTGATGCATGAAACACAGAAGTCAGTTTCAAACCAAGCAGTTCTGCACAGCTCATCTTTAACTGTACCTCCCATAGAGCTGGTGAGCTTGGTGTAGTCCACTGATCATGCCAGGAACAGCCACTAACAGACCTGACTAACAGACAGAAAGACAGACAGACACACATCATTGCAGAAACTGTGCTTGCATTATTAATTCGCTAACAGTATCATATGACGCACTTCCAGACAAGATGAAAGCAGATGAAAATAAACCTTTACCATTTGATTAGCATGCAGCATCATGTCCTGGTGAATCCCGGAGGGAGCCGTCTCACGGAAGTCAATGACCCGGCTCTCATTCCTGCGCATGTCATGGACCAGCATCACGCCGCCGCTGGGAAGAGAATGAGACAGTCTCTCACTGTTTCTCTTTCATCACCCACAAAATCCATTTCTCTAGCCCTGCACATGTGCCTTCCTGGAGTTCACCAGTTAATCTCCATCACCTTTCCAGTTATAAGTGATTTACTGGAAAAGGATGTTTTTTTCCAGAGATTTCTGGCTAGACTTTCAATAGAACTCATTTAAACAATAAGACCAAAAATGGACATTGCACACAATTTCACATTAATCTGTGAGCAAGTTTTAGTCTAGACCAACACTCACAAAGAGATATCTGAAATGTTTCACAGCAGTCGAGGTGCTGCAGCAATGTACATAATAAGAAAAAAAAACATGCAATCTTTTATTTAAATTATGTAAATGTATTCTAACAGACCCTAAAATATAAGTTATAATAAGCAAAATATGGGCATCATAAATAGAGCTTTTCTAAATAAAATATTCTTTAAATAACATATTTGAAAAAAAAAAAAACATTCCCTACAAAAATGGCCATAACTTTTGCTTATTTCTTTTACTTTTCCAGCTAAATTTCTAATTCACAAAATCTTTTCATTTTTCCATTAGAGTGGAACACTGTTTTCTTGTCTGTAATCTTCAAAGGGATATTTCACCCAAAAATGAGAATTCTGTCATCAGTTACACAACTTCCTGTCATTCCAAACTGTTAATCTTCAAAAAGTATTTTAATCTTCAGTCCAGATAACCAAAACTTTGACACTTCGAAATGTTTTTGTTCATCGAGACATGAATATCAATCAAGCTTTTTAATCCAAGTCTCCTGACGAGACACAATCACTTAATATGTTGAGCAGGTTTCATTTAGGCTTTTATTCACATATAAACATTGATCACATGGTAAGTGGAAGATAAACAGCACTTGCTTGATGCACAAGAACAAACCTTATTGGCTCCATTTACCAATTTTTCCTTTTTGGGTGAACCATCCTTTTAAAGGTTACCTTATAAAACATTAAGAAAGAGCAACACCTACCGTATTTTCTGGACTATAAGTCGCACTTTTTTTCATAGTTTGGCTGGTCCTGCGACTTATAGTCAGGTGCGACTTATTTATCAAAATCAATTTGACATGAACCGAGAGAAATGAACCAAGAGAAAACATTACCGTCTACAACCCTCTCGCGGCTGGAGACGGTAATGTTTTCTCTTGGTGCTTGGTTTTAAATAAATGCAACTTATAGTCCAGTGCAACTTATATATGTTTTTTTCCTCATCATGACGTATTTTTGGACTGATGCGACTTATACTCAGGTGCGACTTATAGTCTGAAAATACGGTAGTTGTTTCTTCTCAATGAGCCCCAGTGTTTGGAATAACGGCGTTTAAAAGAACGGCGTTAGGTAACGACGTTATTTTTTCAGTAACGGGGTAATCTAACTAATTAGTTTTCCCGTCGTTACAACGCCATTAACGTTACTGAACGTTAAATGCGGTGCGTTACTATGCATTGATTTAATATGCAATCCGAACGCACCCCTGGCTCACACAGCGAGTGAGCAGGTGGGTTAATAACGAGATAAGCGATTTTTGATTGGCTAAAGCAGAGTCATGCGTTTCATGGTAGCCAATCAGAGCCAGTGTTTTTACACACACGCGCCAGCGGCTCCAAACACACACACAACAGCTACACAGAGATTCGCAGCAGCAGGAGAAATGGCGAGTCAGGAGCGATCCGATGAAAAGTTGGCATTTTCAAGGTGGAGATATAAGCACTACTTCAAATTCATTGTAGTCAAAGGCAAGAACGTGCATGTAATGTGTGACACACGCATCTACAAAGCTAGTGGCCAAAAACACTTTTCTTACAAAGAGTGCAGGATAAAACTCTTGCTGTCTGTTGACGTGCAATAAATCTCGAAAGTTATGTACGAACACCTGTCTGTTCTACTTATTTTAACTTACTTGTGAAAACTGCTAAAAAAAAAAAAACAAATTCTTTGACATTTAGCAACTTTATTTTTTTTTTTTTACAGTAACGCAAATAGTTACTTTCCCTGGTAACGAGTTACTTTTATTATAGAGTATTTCAGTTACTAACTCAGTTACTTTTTGGAACAAGTAGTGAGTAACTATAACTAATTACTTTTTTATAGTAATGTTCCCAACAGTGATGAGCCCATAAAATCACTCGCCAGGACCTTCACCCTCTCTGTTCCCCTCTGGTGAAACGATCTGCCAACCTCCAACTGAATTACTGAGATACCATCATGTTTCAAGAAATAGCTGAAGACACTTTTAACCAATACGCACACACAGTATTTCTTTTCTTCTCTAGCTCGCTTCCTAATCTAGTTGTCTAATAAAACTGGCTCTTCAACACTTTTTGTAAGTGGCTTTGGATAAAAAGCAGCTGCTAAATACATAAATGTGAACAAAGACTGCTGTGAAACACTGGACTGCGCTCGTACCCGCCGATGCCTGAGGTGTGGGGATGGATGATGCCCAGGCAGAGCGAAGCGGCTATAGCAGCATCAACGCTGGAGCCCTGTTTGGCCAGAACGTCAAAGCCCAGAGACGTGCAGCGGGCCACATCCGTCACCACCGCGGCCTGGTTATACACCTGAGGACAGAAGAGGCTAACATAAGGAAAAGTTCTGTCCTGTAACCTGTCATTATTTTGTTGTGCTGTGTTCCTCCAGACCATTAGGTGGCAGTAGTAGCTCTACCATTTCTGAATAAAGGAATTAAGGAAGCAGTAGAGTGAGTGTTTGTTTGAACTCCACATGGTTTCTTGCTGCGCTGGTTTGAGAAATATTTAGTTTGCTGTTCAACCGTAAATTTGATGTTTTATTATCATATTTGGTTTAATGCCTGCATGTTTACAACAGTACTGCTGTGTGAATGCACAAAATGGGTGTTTTAATTTTGATGCATTATTGCAACTGCTCAAGGATTATACCCAAAGCATTCCCGGCCTCCTACTTCAAGGACTTCTACACCACAGAGATCATCTCATCATCAGATAAGACCGTTGACTTATTCATGCACTGCAACCATTGACCTGAACTGGTTTGGCTAATCTACAGCTTATGGGACATTCCCCTCTCAAGCCTTTGCACATTCCCACTGGACATTGTTTGTTTGTTTATTTATTTGTACGTCACCCCATGTGCAAGTTTGTTTGTGCTTTGTAAATTTTTCTGGTATAGCAATCCCAGTCTTGAATAACTGGGAAGGTTATAGTCCTTTTGGGAAAAAATATCCATCAAAAGAATCTATTGGAATTTTTCTCTTATTTTCACCTATTTTATCTTCCACCGTCCAAAATGCATAAGTGAAACTCAATAGCCAGGTTTTCAACCAAAGCTGCAAACCTGTGCCCAAAATTGAAATATCACAAAGAGAACAAAATCGTCACTTTCTGATAAACTGGCACTAATATATATATATAAAAAAAATTAATACAATCATTTTCTTTTATTACAAACTATTGCGCCTGAGGGCGAGCAATTGAAACACAATAAATGCTGTCATTGATTTTGGAGATGGATGCTGCTCTTTGGGAAAGCAGTAATAGTTGTGGGAGGCAATTCTACCTTCAGGGAAGTTGTGGCCGAGTGGTTAGAGAGTTTGACTCCTAACCCTAGGGTTGTGGGTTCAAATCTCGGGCCGGCAAAACCACGACTGAGGTGTCCTTGGGCAAGACACCGAACCCCGAACTGCTCCCCACTGCTCCGGGTGTGTGTTCACTGTGTGTGTGTGCACTTTGGATGGGTTAAATGCCGAGCCTGAATTCTGAGTATGGGTCACCGTACTTGAATGATTGTCACGTCACTTTACAGGAATACTTTGATGACAGACATGAGTTTTTTTGCATGGATAACTTTTTTTTCTACAAAATGTGTTTCCATCTTCCATTATTTGTCGAAATTGAAGTTGAAATTGTTTCCATCACTCATTTCTGATGCGATACTTCAAATTGGACATAAAAACAGTGTGATGGAAACATAGCTACCAACAAGTGCTGTCAATCAATAAAAAAAGAACTAAATATCAAAAATATCAAATAATCAAAATAAACAATGTGTGAGGCTTCTGAAAATACAGCTGGATCACGGACAGTGCGTCCCGATCCATCCGAGAGTTTTTTGAAAAAGTGAATTTTACATCAGATGTCCCCTTTAAATGCCATTTCGCTCAATTTTAGCCATTAATTATAGCCATTGAACATTACAGTATAACCGAAAGATGTTTTTTTTGGGAAAATGTGACGTAAGTGAACTTAAATAATCCTGCAATAAACCTAAAATAAACCATACATTTTACATGCAAAAACTATAAATTGATAATCTAGATTAATCTTTATTCAAGCCACAGAAGGTAATCCGTGAAGAGCAGTGAGGGATTTCTCTTTTTCTTTGATTTACAACAATGACAGACTGCAGCAGGTTTCACTTTAAGCAGCGCTGTCTCCCAGTTTTTGCAGTCATTTATGACTTTTTAACTTCTTTCAGACTGCGTTTACAAGGTCACTCACCGATCACGGGTATTTTGACAGTTTTGTGTTTTTTTTTTGCTGTACTAGTGCCCTCTCTGAAGCGACTTTCTGTGTGCATGCATGAGCTGGATGCCTGTGTTCACAGTGAGCTGCTTCACAGACAGCGAATTGAGCTCTCTTTTCCTTCTCGTGCTTGATACTGTGTTTATAAATGCTACTGTAACACTAGCCAAAGGATGGCAAGGAAAAAAAGGATGCTGTGTTAATTGTTTAAAACGGATGAACATGTTAATTCTGACAGCCCTAGTAATCACACACACTTCTTCAATGAGCAAAGCAGATTTTAGGTATATCCTGCACTGAAAAACAACCAGAATGGCGGTAGTACTTCTCAGCACCTGTGGGTCTCCGAAGTAGATCTGCATTATGAGGGCCACGGTGACCCCGGTGGCGAAGGTCAGGCAGGCGGTGATGATGACGGTCAGCCCGTCCCGTGTGCAGGCGCAGTCCTGTGCCAGCGGGTCTCTGCTGGTCTCTCTCAGAGGAGAGACGTCCCGACTTGCCAAATCCGAGGCAGAGGAGGGCAGCCGCTGCAGTCGGGCCGACTTCAGGAACAGATCAGGGTCTGCACAGAGACGGGACAGGACTTCAGCCGCTGTGAGGAGACAGGACTGTGATCAAATGCATTACCTGTGTCCTGCTCGCTGAGGAAGTTATCGTCCTCTCTGCGTGATTTGAGCGTGTTGTCGGCTGAAGCTTCATCTTCTGGGAGTCTAGGGAAACTGGTGATGCTCATGTAGTCCACAGGTGAGTACGCACCGCTCAGAGCCGCATCCTTCTCCACCGTCACTCCTGCATCAGCTGCTGGAGTGTACATGATTCACCTGAAATCACCAACTGGAGCTCAGCACAATGCTGATAGATTCATAGCACAATTATTCAGTATAACACACAGAGTACTGCAGGGATGAGGTGTGTTTGTAGGCCAAAAAACCGTAAACGAGATGCATTTCAGCACTTCTGGTTCCATCGTCCTTAAAGGATGCCACTTTTTACAAGATGTAATATAGGTTTAGCATTGGTGGGTTTTTATTAAAAGTGAGCCGAATCATCACAATTAAAAGAACCAAAGACTTAAACTACTTCAGTCTGTGTGCACTGAATTTATTTAATACATGAGTTTCACTATTTGTGTTGAATTACTGAAATAAATGAACTTTTCCACGACATTGTAATGTACTGAGATGCACCTGTACACAATGGGCAGCTGTGAGAACCTATTAGTAACTTCTATCTGCCTTCGTTTGACTGCATGTTTATACTGTATGCGTATTCATGGCTAGCTGACACGCAATTCTCTACCGAAAAGCATTTTGCTTCTCTTCTTGTAACTATCAGTTATAAGGTTTTTTGCATTTTGTAAACTTCCTCTTTTAGTATAACTATGATGACTACTGACATTGTACCCTGAACTGAATTAGTCAATATCTAATACAAAACTCATCTGAAAGCACATTCATCACTTCCAGTGTCACATTATAAATCAAGGCCTCCAGATCTTCTATTCCCTGACAGCAGTGAAGGCCTGGTGTGTGTTCGTTCATCACGAGCGCGATAGAGACAAACCACAACAATCTGTCATGAAAATCAGTCGAAAGAAATAATAAACACTCCGTCATACATCCAGCGCAGATGACGCTTCCTGGATTTGAACACCTCCGAGAGAGCGCAGGATGATCCGTGTCGAGGCCACGGGCGAACAGTAATAAATACACGCGTTATTTGTAACGATCACAATTAAAATAAAGCAGAGATGCGGTTAATTTCCATGATCCGCCCAGGCCCCTCAGATCCGTGAAGGCTGTACACACAGCAGCTGACTCACTCTGTGCGTGTTTGACAGAGAAACTGGAGGAAGATCAGCTGACATCTTCAACGCAACGCATAAAGACGCAGGTGTGCGGGAGTTCACTTACACGACACGTTTACATCTTAATATAACAAGACGGCGGGGACAAAACAAAAAGATCTCGAGATGTTTCCATTTTTTAACTATGCAACGTTAGTATTTTATCTTACACCCCGCGTTAAAACGCGACGCACCGCCAAAGACGCGCGTCTGATGCTTCTGTTTACACCAGCACAAAAGCAATAACGTTTTTAAATCCAGGGTATTCATCATACTTACAGGTTTAATACGCAGTCCAGTTCTCTTGTCACATATAGAAGTTGAATTTGTGCATTCATTCCTTGATGAATGAATCTGCCACTGCGCATGCGCGCTCCGGGTGAAGAGAAGCGGATCCTGCCGAGCAGGTTACTCCTCTGTTTGTGTCTACTTACTGAAGCACGTACAACGCACTCCGTGTTTCTCAGGAATATGGACAGTGTCGGTGTAATAATTAATTTTACAGTGTAGCTATCTCTTATATTTATAAACCAGACACAAACTGATTGTGTCTGGTTTGCATTCAACCGTTGTCAGGCCTAAAAAAAAAATTGTTTGGTTCCGGTTTCCGACAGACCCTGTCAATTTATGTGCGACCCAAATTTATTTTATGAGACTGGGAAAGAACGGTCTTTCACACATCGTTAATTAAATTACAGTTTCCTTTAAATGCTGTTTTACACTTAAGTAATCCGTTAAAAACCATTAAGTATTGCATCAAAACCCTTTAACTGTCAATTCCTAAAGTGAGCTATAACTTAAGGTTTGGAAATCGTAACATTAAGAGAAACACGGGGGGAGGGGGGAGTCAACAATATATCGCGGAACAGAGAGGGCACTGACAACATGCTGACAGACAGGACATTAACATTACCAGCTTACTTTTAATATGAAACAAAGTCTCATTTGGTTATTTCACCTTTCAAATGTGTTCATTTTTTAAAGAAATGTAAACAATAAATACCGTTTTGTGGCTCTTGAATGTGTCGAACAGATCGCTGTAAGTTAGATCATCAGTTAAAAACTAACTGATCGTCTCTTGCTTCTAGTTAATTTATAGCATCAAAATCAAATAAACCACATAAATGAACATAACAAAGAATGTTGTTTGACTACAAAAAGATGTCTGTACACTCCGTTTTTCAAGTTCAAATCCTCCATGTTAATCTACTATGAGATCGCCTGTCAAACTCCCGCGAAGGCTTTTTGTGTGTGTGTGTGTGCGTTTTGCGTGTCTATGGCAACAACAGACTTTAAACGGGAATACAGAATCACTGTCGTAAAAGTACCGGTACACACATTTAAAATCAGCGCGCGCGCGCGTGTGTGTGTGTGTGTGTGTGTGTGTGTAAAACTGCCACTGGAGAAAAAAATAAATAAATAAAAAAAATAAATCCCTACCGACCAATGACCTCAACTGACAACCAACCGGAACCAAACTTTTTTTTTTTTTAGGCCTCAGGTGGAATATGTTTATATAGTCTACCACATATATTTATTTTACATATAGGCCTACAAGCTATTTTATGTTTTACAGTCATTTACTTCTAAAATTCATCGAAGGCATTATTTCAAGTCGTTTGCATGAAGACAGAAGCATGCAGGTAAATAATGAGCCCAGATTGCAGTTGCATCCTGAGTGTTTATTGTTATTGTCTGGTACCTGCATTTCTGCAAGGACGCTGGAAACCCATCAGAGTATCTTGCATAGGTCTCTGGTGCCCATGTCAAATGTTTGAAACAGTCGGCACATCATGAAAACCATGCAGAACAGTGAAAGGCACAATCACCATAGATATCATGATACACCAATCATTTTTTATACTCTATTTGTACTTTGTTACTAAGGTGAACATCTCTTCTATTAACAATATGAGGAAAAAATACAAGCATATTTATTTTTGTAGTCTTTTCTCGTTTCATGTTTTCAGTCAACCCTTCCTTAAATCACAAATAACTATCGCTATGAGGCCTAATGGATATCATTCTAGTCCCAAAAATTAAATGAATCACACACACACACACACAGAAAAGTAACACAGAGTATACATTGCCCAGCTGTTGCGCTGAACAGCAGCGGTGGATCTGTTCAGAGGGCAGAGATCACTGAATGTATGTTCATTATGCGATATTGCCGTGTCCACTTCATCTAACATGTATAACCAATGCAAATAGAAGACGAGCATCAAGTGGACGATGTTAAGGACCCTTGTAAGGCTACAGGGCTTTGGATTTTCCTAGATACACCAATGACATTCGTACTGCACTCTCTGTGGAGTCAATATAATGTAGAAACAGTCAGTTTCAAATGAAAACATAGAAATAAAAGCATATTTAGATTTACATTATAGTTACATTATGTTGTTAATAGATAGCTTTAGATAGCTTACTATGATAATAGCTTTACAGATTTTGGCAGGTGATAGGAAAGACTACAAGAAGAACCCTTAAAATGATTCCACATTAATCTGACCGAAGAATAAAAGAAAATTGCATGTAAAATCAAATCCTGTTAATGCAAAAGAGCTCTATGGTGGTACTGACAGCATGGCAAACGTTGGTTCCTATCATAAAATACCCAATAAGAACATGTACTCAAGTTTTTGGAGCAACATATGGTTAAACGATACCATGAAAACTGGAAGGTGATGTTTCAAAATGAAAATAATGCAAACACTGAACTGTAAATAGTTTGCAATTACATACATTTGAATGCAACTTTACCTCTTAATGTAGCTTTTTTTTCTCCAACTCATGCATGTTGGCATCTCATTCAACATTGCAAACGAAACGGCATACTGCTAAATACCATGATTCTCCATAAAACGTAAGACAGTGCAAACTTCTCAAAGTCTCAAAATATGTACAAACAGTCATAATTATATACTTTAAGCACCATTGTTAGTCTATTCATTACTGAATACACATGTAAGATAGATCACAACGTGGTGGATGCATTTCCTGTAAATGTGCCGAGAGTATTCGCTGACTATCAAGGAAGAGCACAGTTTAGGATTCAACGTATGCGTTCGTGTAAGTGCATGTGTGCTGGGTCCATCAAAAGAGAGACGCTGACCCAGCAACCGCTGACAGACATCAGAATACAAGAAAGATGTAAAGCACAATCGTACAATCAGTATTTAAGAGGTATGATGAAATGCAAATAATGACATTATCTGAAAAACGGTTGTTTTGAGAAACAGAGAAATGGTCATGGGAGACGTTTTCATTTGTTGTCTCTGTGGGCACAGTTATTTCACACACAGTGCAAGCATTAAGTGCTGGACAGGGGAACTTTCAAGCTACACTGAAAGCTTTGCAGTGGACAAGCATATGGAGCATCTGGTCAATCTCACAAAAACTTGACATATTGCATCCCAAAATCTAAAGTAACTATATTTTGCAGATTATGGAATTCACCAAACAGTAATCCTCCATGAAGCAAATAAAGAGTCACAATCGATACTATTCTGCACATTCTATAAGCAATTGTATCCATAATCTACGGCAACCTCTCCTCAGCTCTATAAGCTGATCTGTAAAGACATTGCACATTGCCCCGATACTCCTGCGATTGCTTCCTAATAGATTAGATGTTGACAGGGAAGCTATCATGTCAGCTTTAGCTCATGTCATGTTTTACGGAAATGCTAAATGGCTATATCCCTAAAAGATCATTGAAAAAGAATAATTATTTTTCTTAGTAATATTTTGTTATTGTTATATGAGTACTATCCATGATGGACTCCTCTGTCAGTTTACCTGAAGGTTCGGTTTCAAAATCTAGTGAGCTAGATACCTTGAGAAGCTGCCTCAAGAGACATAAATAAAAAAATATATTAATAGAGTTTGATGGTAGCATGTTGCCTTTTTGGTACTGAACGAATTACTAAATACACAAGCGTTTTGATGCTTACAGTTGATTCAAATAGAATTTAATATTACCATGTTGCTAAGCTAAGGCAAGGCAATGCTCTAATAAGCTCAAACTATCATAGCACATCTAAATATTGTTTGTAAATATCTATTTATAAATGCACTGGGGTATGTTTTCCCATTCAGACTATGTATAAAATTGACAGTGCCCACTTTCTCCACCATCTAGAATTGATTTCTTCTTTTTCTTGGATGGATACTGCCTTGTTTCCTAAATGCTGTTTAGGTGTACTAGGTTTAGGAACAGAGGTCATTCAAAAGCAAGCAATTAAATGAAATTGTTTGGGAGTTGAATTACTTTTGAAAGTTAGCACCACTATGCTGAAAATCAGGCAGCAACATCTGCTTTGAAATGACCTCTTAACAAACAATTCTGGCTAGATTTGTCTTAATCTGCAAACTCTCAACTGCATGTATCTGCTAACTATTCTTGCTCACACTTTATCTACATACTTTTCATTCTTGCTGTCTTAAAGAGAACTTTTCATTGCTGTAGTAGCTTTTTGTTCTCTTAGTGTGACGTGATCTTAGGATCATATTTCTATGAAGCATTCAGTGGTTGGATTTTTGATAATTTAACCTGATTATGTTTCAACGAATAGTGTCAATGTACCTGAAGTGTCATTGTTATACATTTAAAGGGGTGTATGTAAAGATAAATAGTTTACACATGTCTCCTTTTCAGCTACACACCCAGATAGGGAAACTGATTTAGGTGTTATTGGAGGTGCATGGCCATTTAAGCAAATACATTAATCGTCTTAGAGTAATTGTGCTTGGTAGTGGGTTTTTCAGATAAGAATGAAAAGAGGATAAACTGGCTTGTGCTCAACGACAAACCTGATTAATATGAAAATGAATAACATTATGGATATAACCAGTAAAAGCAAAAGGAGAACTTGAGAAGGTAGGGGATTCGTTGGGAGGTGTGGGTTTTCTTGGGGTGGGTTAAAATGCCCTCAATGTAAACTTTAATGCATCAGTGGCTGAAGTTGCGCTGGCACGGTTGGTGCAGGAAGGAGTTGCGGGTGTGGGTCGCGCGCCGTTGCACCTGTTCACGCACACGGTTTTGACGCTGCATGCGGTTGCGAGCCAGTTGGCGACGCTCAGTGCGGGCTTTGGCCCTCTGGACCCTGGAGACCTGGGTGACTTTAGCCAGGGCCCCTGCCTGTGCGGCTGCTCCTCGGGACACCCGTGTGGGCATGCTGCTCCTGGCCATTACGGGTGCTGCTGATTCAGACATCCTGCTGGAACAGTGCAGATAGGAGGAGGAATGGGAAGCATTGGAGTGAGAAGCAAATGGACAGAATGGAGTGTTAATGAAAAAAGATAAGATGGAAGACAAAATTAAAAAAAAGATTTTCCTATTCAGTCAGGGGTGTCCAGTCCTGCTCCTGGAGAGCCAAAGCCCTGCAGAGTTCATCTCTAGTTCGCTCCAACACACCTTGATCAGCTAACTCAGGTGTGTTTAACTGGTGAAGGAGATCAACTCTGCAAGAGGCCAATGAGGACCAGGACTAGACACTCCTGGTGTAAGTGCTGACATATCCTAGTTCCTTTCCTGTTCCTGAAAAAACGATGTCCTGCATAGTTTAGCTCCAACCAACCCCAACACAAACACGCTTGCCTAAAGGTTTCTAGTGAGTATAAAGATCTTGTTTAGTTGGTCTAGGTGTGTTTAATTAAGGTTGATAAACTCTGCAGGAAAGTGGCCCTCCAGGAATTGATTTGGACACCCCTGTCTTACAATTTTTTATTACTTACAGATGTTGAATGGTTTATAGATGAACAACAACAGTAATTAACAGCCAATTTAAGTGGTCAGTTTTTGTCAGTTAGGAATGTCTGATCTTCATGATAAAGATAGTATTATTGCAGGGTACATTTAAGAGGCAGTGTACCAAATTTTGTAAACAATCATCCACCAGGTGGTACTATAATTCGTGAATTTCTAATAGGCTATGTCTGAAAGCTTGGATATGGCAATGGATATGCAGACAGCATTTTCACATGAAAGTACCCCCATAACTGATTTTGAACAGGTAGCTTTATAGTTTAATGATCTACAACATACAGATGCCGCGTTTCCACCGAAATCACCCGGAACATTTGTACCAGGAACTTTTTTTCCCAGGAACTTTTTCCCCCCAGACCTGTTGCTTTCTGCGTTTCCACCACGGTGTAAAGTACCGGGAAGATTAGGCAAATAGACTGGTGACGTAGGTCTGCACGCGTTTCTCAATACAAAGTACGCTGATTTTGGACGTTCATCCTCGGTAGTTCAGACTTTGTGCATTCGACTCGGGAGTGTTCGCGTGGAGCTCACCGTCTCTGAGATCGGCGAAACACATTTTTAAATAGGCGCTCTCTTTATAAATAAACCACAGATTTGAGTTTTAAACAACTACATTCTCGCCTGAAATACTTTTAAAATTACATTTCATAACACAATAACAGTAATATTTTGAAAATGTTGATCCGAATAAATGGTGGTTGAACTCAACCAATGCTGCGTGAACTCAACCAATCAGGATGTTTAGCGGCCAAGTCCCGCCCCCGAAAGTTCCAGAACTTTGAAAAAGTACCACCTCGCCAGCAGGGACTTTCTGAGGGACATTTTTTACCCGGAACTTTATTTAGTTCCTGGTTCCTGCGGTGGAAACACACCGAGTACCATGCCAAAGTCCCTAGTTCCTGGGTAAAGATCCTGCGGTGGAAACGCGGGAAGATACTCCGATATCACCAGACTCTGGTGATAACTAAGCAGATTTTTAATAATAGTAGTACAAGTTACTTGTTAGAAATGACATCAAAAGTGGGAAAGTGGGTCAAAAACTGACAACCAACTACATCTTTCAGACACCATATTTATTTTTTAGCTATACTGTCACGAAATAGAATGCATAAAATCGTGGGATATCATAGGCAGTGAAGGATATATCTGAGCTGCCTTTAGAAAACGATCACATGAAGGTATCACAGCAGACTGGATGTGACATGATAATTGGATTCGGACATGCCTTGTTGCTTTCTTATCTCTGTATGCTGGCTACGTCTTTCAGATGTATTGCCATATTATGTACTAACTAGGCCAGGTCTAGGCAACTCTGGTCCTTGAGATCCACTTTCCTGCAGAGTTTAGCTCCAACCTTGATCAAACTGACGTGACTTTAGCTTTCTTGTAATCCTGAAGACCTTGATTAGCTTGTTCAGGTGTTCGATTAAGGTTGGAGCAAAACTCATAAACTGCATTTCCGTTACCCTTCAAATACGCCTATTGGAAAGACGTCAATTTTAAGAAAACTCCCATATATTGCAAAAAAAAAGTTTTTCAGGAAATTAGATAAATTATTATTTTACAAATTGCAATGGAAACTGTTATTTCGCATTTACAGGTCATCTGGCGTACATAAGTCACATGATCATTTTTTTATGTACTATGATCTCAAAGAAACCCCTCATATGTGGCCGCTCTCAAGTATAAGGGGCTTTTCTTGTCATTAATGCATGGATAACCTCTTTAATACACTGCATTACAGCTCCGACACGGCCACTGGAGCTGATCGTGGCCACTCTAATCAATGATTGTGTTCATACCAGCTGCACCACGGCATGTTTCAGAAGTATCCCAAAAGCGTCACTCTGCACTTCTTCTCTTAAAATACACGCCTACATCTCCTTCGATTAAAAATAATGGCTATAACGGTGGCTGCAATATACGTAAACCTACCATGAATTATTGCGAGAGGAAAAAAATTACATTTAGTCACATAACATGGAAACAATTGAAACGTCGTCATTTTGCAGTGTTTTTTTAATCAATATATATAAAATATTGCACAAATCTGTAATGGAAATGCACCTATAGAACCCCTGAACCCAACAAAATGTCAACACCAGCAAGCAATAAATCAATATGTGTTAATCCAGGGTTGTCCAAACTTGGTCTTGGAGGGCCTTCAGAGTTTACCTTCTGCTTGACTCAACACACCTGCCTGCAAGTATCCAGTTTTCCCAGTAACGCCTTGATTAGCTGGTTCAGCTGTGTTTAACTGGGGATTGGAGCTTGCATTCTTCTCACTGCAGAAAAGAGCGTAAACAGCAGAAGTGAAATGTACCTGACACTGCCAGCCAGGCTGGTGGTGCTCTCTTCCACCGCAGGGAGAGGGCCAGCGGAGACGTACACAGACATGCTGGGGTGCTCGATGAGGAGGTCCTCCATGGGGCTGGCCTCCGCCGTGGCTCCCTCTGCAGTAAAACAGGGCGGAGGGGTGACAAACCAGCTCTCATCCATGCTGCAGGAACATGATCCCCGCTCGCTTAACAACACATTCACTTCTACTGAATCAAGGTGAGAGAAGGAGGTGGGATCAGGAGGAGAGCAGATGGGAGGGGAGGGAGCATGTGCTGCCTGTATCCTGCCTGATCTAGTCCTGCGGTTTCTGCAGGTGGGAGGAGAGGGGCTGCATATCTGAGATGCATGACATTCACTGCGGGGACGGGCACATGCTACTGATGCTGCCTCTGGCCCATCCTCACCTTCAGTGAAGTAGGAAGTGATAGAAGACAGAAACAGGGTGTGTTTCCAGAATATGAAAGGTTTGGTTGAAGCCATGCGAATGGGGGATACCAGTACCATGAGCACACATACCAATAAAAGGAATTCATTCAAATATGGACAAATGAGAAGGGATACAAAAACAACAGAAAAACATAGAAAATACTACCATTAGTTGCTTTAAAGCCCTTTTAAGTCACAACAACTTGGTTCCAAAACCTAACATAATGGCAGTCAAAAGAGAGAACGAGGTCAAATTTACTGTCCCTCCCATAGACGCTACATTAGAAACACCCTCCCTTTAGCGTTAACCATTTTTTTCGTTTTGTTTTTTTTGTCATTTGATGCAAATGTAATACAATACAAAGAATAGTGTTATAAATGTACATACATTAAAAAAATACAAATTTGAAAAACTTTAGAGGATTCATGATGCTGTTTAAGCTTTCCATGGAGACTGCTATCCATGCTTTCACTACCTCTCGCCTGGATTATCCCTTTATTTTGGTATATATGTCCTAAATGGCATGCTTACAGGTTGTTCAGAATGCTGCGGGAAGGAACATTTTTATCATACTAGCCCCTTTCTGAGATCTCTTCACTGGCTTCTGATTAATTTTAGAATTGAGTTTAAAATTGTATTACTGGTGTATAAATCATTAAATGACTTGGCACCTTCTTACATGTCCGATCTACTTCAACTGTACTCTCCCACCAGAGGCCATGGACCCAAAGGTAAACTCCTGCCGATACCCAGAACCCGGCTAAAATCGAGCGGAAACTGAGTCTTTTGAAGTGGCTGGCCCGACACTGTGGAACAAGCCCCTACTCTACAGTATATTAGATCGGCTTACACTTTGTCTGAGTTCAAGTCATGTCTCAAAATATTTTTATTCTGTGTTGCTGTTAGATTATAAGAATGTTCGTTTTACTGTTTTGCTGCTATCAGTGTACTTAACCTTTTTTAATTTGATCTTTCCTGTACAGCACTTTGGTCTTATAAATGTGCACTATAAATAAACTAAACTTAAACTGATGATTGTTGAACGTGTCAACATAGTTATGTATAAAGGGTCCACGGGACACAGTATTGCTACACTTACTTGACCATTGGGGACAGTTGGGAGGGACTATCGCAAATAATGGCTAAAGAGGGGGATTGTCATGGGAATTACACACTTCACCAAACCTCAGAGCCCAGGGGTTGATAGATTTACCTGTTTAAACCAGATTACAATTTCAGGTAGTTTTTCTATCTTGCTTAGGCATATGCTAGTGCCAATAGCCTAGCCATAGTGCTGTCAAACGATAAATCATGATTAATACTCTCTCTTACTTCGCGTCCTGTCTACTTTTGGGGAAAAAGAAAAACTTGCTCAGGAATATTTGCTGTACTCATATTCATACTACAGTGAACATATTTAATGCTTTCAAATCACATGTAGTAGCTGCTAGACAGTATGCGATTTCGTATTCGTCATCCTTTCCTATTAAAATGCTTGTTATGGATGCGAAAACGCAGAAAATCGAACCTGAAAGTTTCTGTGGCAGTGTGTGTAAACATGATTGCCACAACGTGAGGTCGTGTTTTTTTTAACAAGAATTACGGACTGTGTGCAGTAACCTTATGATGGTAGTTGAACTGAAATAAAAAAATATGCTAATTTCTTTGATTTTTATGTTCACCATTAGCACCATTTACATTCTTTGAGTTATTCTATGCTGTATGACACATTTTGAACTCAACGACACATGAAATTGAGCTGTGCAGCTAAAAGTATTTATATTTACATTCAAAGAGTTTGTTTTGGGCCTTAGAGTATCACATCTTTAGCTTAGCAAAATGCTATTTTTAGCATTTGATGATTGATGTGGGCTTTGCCTGAGGATTGCTATTTGCATGTTATGCATACATGAGTGTTAAAACAGCTGGTGGCTATGAAAAGCATTTCAGACCGGGTTCCATGGTGTTTGTGATGATGATGCCTCACAAGCTGCCAGTTAACTGGGTTTTGGAACCAAGCCAATGTTTTCCACATTCATAAAGATTAATTCATTACATTCAGTAGATTTTTGCCTTTTTACTCTGACATACTCTTCAAACCTGAAACTAACTTAAATATAATTATTTTCTTGCCTTTATTTTGTAAACTGTATAAATGTAGGTCCCATTAGAGGCAGATGTTTTTGTTGTTTGTGATGGACACTCACCGTGCAGACTGACCAGGAGCCATCCCTCTTCATCAGCCTCAGATACACAGGGCTTTGGTCCCTTCAGATCTGGAGTAACTTCTTCCTCGCTTCCAAAGAACAAACTGGTGAACCGCTGGAACATGGCTGCCTCGGAGGTCAAAGGTCACAGTTTTTTTCCCTGAGGGATAGCTGCCTTAGAAGGTTTTTTTTTTTTAAATAGCTGTTTAATTAACTAAAGAGGCTAGTTTTTTGTATTTTTTCAGTGATGTAACAGATGGCAGGTTGATCACAGGTGTACTGGCCTTTTTTGAGTCTACAGAGAAGGCGCAATATAATATAAGGTCTCACTTGGTGCAGAGATCTACATTTGACAAAGACAGAAAAAAAGAAGAACAGAACTGGTCAAGAAAACCATATCATAAAATAAAACTTAAAAAAAACAACATAAAAATAACATGTAGGAACCTCTAGATCAACAGATTTAGTGGCACTATGAGTATGAATATGAGTAATGTGACATAATGGGGAAGTCGTGGCCTAGTGGTTAGAGTTTGACTCTAGGGTTGTGGGTTGAGTCTCGGGCCGGCAATACCACGACTGAGGTGCTCTTGAGCAAGGCACTGAACCCCCAACTGCTCCCCGGGCGCCGCAGCATAAATGGCTGCCCACTGCTCCGGGTGTGTGTGTGTGTGTGTGCAAATGCATTTAACCCCACTTTGGATGGGTTAAACGCAGAGCACGAATTCTGAGTATGGGTCACCATACTTGGCTGATTGTCAAGTCACTTTCACTTAATAATTTGGTTTATTAATAATTTACACACGCACACACACACACACACACACACACACACACATATATATAGTGCTGTCAAGCGATTAATCGTGATTTAAACTTGTATCCAAAATAAAAGTTTTTGTTTACATAATGTGTGTGTACTGTGTATATTTATTATGTGCATATATAAAAACAAGCACATGTATACATTTAAAAATGTCATTTATATATTAAATTTATAAACAATATAAAATAAAAGAATATAAATGTATATACATGTAAATATTTTCTAAATATATACTGTATGTGTGTATTTATATATACATACTAAATACACACATACACACAGAGAGAATTGGTGTTTAGGGTGAAAATATACTTTATGATAAAATTGATGAAAATACTCATAATGGTCCTAAACATGCTACATTCTTTTAAATGCAATCTTTTTATCTTGTAATTTTAGGTTGAAATATGACTGGAATATGGATATGAAATATAACCAGTATCTATCTCTCTGTTCATCCATGTCATCAATTACATTTCAATGATTTTAAATTAATTGTTCCTGTAGCTCAATAGGTAGAGCATTGGGGGTTCGATTCCCGGGGAACACATGATAGGTAAAAAATAGATAGCCTGAATGCACTGTAAGTTGCTTTGGATTTTTTTGCATCTCATTCACTGAACTGGAAAAAAAAAGTCCCAATGGCTCCCCTGCAGGCGGGCTTTAACCACCCGTCAGTGGGCGGGGCTTCAGATGCGCAGCCCTGCGTGGGGGTGACGTCACAGGCGCAACTGACCCCGCCCTCGAAGACTAGCGGACAGAGTATGAACAACAGAAAGGAAGCAGGGTCATTTTAACAGAAATCAGCAAAAACAACCCCGTTTATGATCTATGGCTTTAGCAACAAGATATAAAAACAACCCCCCCCCCCCCCCCCCAAGATAAACCGAATGCATTCACCAAAAACGCGTTTAATTAATTAAAATGAATTTATCGTTCGTCTGACAGATACTGCTTGAAAAACAACACCGAATCCTGTTTACAGATGAATCCAAGGCAACCGTGGTCATATATTTTTGAAAAACGGCAAAGAAAAAAGCATAACAGCAGTGAACAGGAGCATTTAATGCTGAGAGAGAGAAAGAGAGAGAGAGAGAGAGAGAGAGACAGACAGAGACAGAGAGAGAGAGAGAGAAGGGTCACAGCAATGACAGCTCGGATCAGGGTATTACCAGCTCTCAGATCACTCATATAACCACATCAGCTCTAAAAACCACAATCTCTTCAGTGATAGAGCGGCTTTCATCGAGATCCGACGGTTTGTGACGAGGTGCTTGTCCATAACGCTAAAGATCAGAGATCAAAAACACTGCAACAAAACGTCGACTTGAACACAATATTGTAATGAATGCGATTTTAAAACCACATCGACTGGCCTCGGTCTCTGCTGTGAAAACGATCTGTCACGAGAGTAATGATGATGATGTCGTATGACAAGAATGACAACAGAATAAAGCACTGTTCATACAGATCCATTTATGGAGCATCTACAGTTTTTGGCAGCTCTTATTAGCGCTTGCTTTCTTCGAGGCAGGTCTAAACGAGTCCAGCTTCAACAGACGGACTAATAAATTATAAAACAGAAGAGAGGCAGCGTCTTACCTGTCTTAGATGCAAAATTTGTTGTAAAGTTGTAAACGCAACGACCACACAATAAAAAACACAAAAATCTTAAAGCATAGCTTTAGGTGTTCTTTTTGTATGAGGTAGTAATTTCACAAAAAAAAAGAAAAAGTACTTCTTCTTAGAAGAAATCTGCGTGTAAATGTTGTTTTACACGTCGCTTCAGCCGTAGCATCTGCAGCTTGTGTGTGTTTGTGATGTTATTGCTTCGCCCAGCTGATCCGCAGATCACAATACAGACCGCGTACAAACAGCTGATTGAGTGACGTCACGGCGCTCGTAGCAACGACCTGGCCCCGCCCACTGCGGCCGCGGCACCAATCAGAGGTTTACACCAGAGTGAAGCGGATAGTGTGTCATCGACGTCATTGTAGTTTAAAAGATCGCTTATGAAATCGAATAAGTTTACACCTAGCCTTAAAGCGGACAGCTACTAGAATAGCTTGCGTTGTTTTATTTTGCATAGAATAATGCTGAAAAAGAACAAGGTTATTAGATACACATCTCTTCCATCTTTATTTGACCCCCTAACTTAAGCACTCACTATTGTAATTATATTCTTAAAAAAACTAACTAGCTTTCTAATCTTTTTTTATTCTATCTGTTTTCTTTTATTTATTATACAATTAACAAAAAAAAAAGACCTCTAACACTAGCTTGCTCTGTTCTATCTGTTGTCTTTTTATTTATTATATTATTTAAAATCCCATGCTACGTGTACGGTGTTAACCTAACTGAGACTTGTTTTAGCACTTATATATCATTGCTCTTCTGTTGATTTTGATTGCTTCCACTGTCCTCATCTGTAAGTCGCTTTGGATAAAAGTGTCTGCTAAATGAATAAACGTACAAGTAAATGTAATTATTAAGATGTTTCAACTTTGCTAGATAAAAATAATTATATTAACTGTGTAAAGTCGTTAAAACTGTAGAGTCAGAGTTGTGTATATGGACTGATTTCACAGGCTTTATATTATATGTAACCCTGGACCACAAAACCAGTCAGATGTATATGTCACATTATCGATGAATAAACAATCTTTCATTGATGTATGTTTTGTTAGGAGGACAAAATTTATCTGTATGGAACATGATCTTTACTTAATATCCTAATGATTTTTGTCATAAAACAAAAAAGGATAATTCGACCCATACAGTGTATTGTTGGCTGTGCACCTGTGCTGTGACTGGTTCTGTGCTCCAGGGTCACAGATTGTCATTGCCTTTGGCTGGTCTGAGATGCCTGTTTGAAATATGTCCCTGGTACTGCAGGTAATATGATGGTGTTATGTGAGCTCTGTCTCTTTAAACAGTGTTTTTAAATATTGGCTGTCCCTCCCTCTCCACATTCCTGCTATGGGGGTGGGACTTAGACATGAGCAACCAATCACAATTCCTGGTCTGAAAACTGACATGTCAGCAACCTATGGGTATTTGGAAAGCCCTTGAAGTTTGACTGGCGTTTTTAACCTTCAGGATCTTTAGATAGTAACTCGTATTATTTTTATTTGCATATTTGTTCTAACACTAGCAGACATGTAATAATTGTATGGTGATTAAACATTACTAGACAATATTAGCAATACAATTTTTAATTGAATGTATTTTAGGATTATAGGAGAGACACATTTACAGATCAGGATATGGTAAAGACTTTTTAAGTGGCCTCTTTTGATTTGGGTCAGTTTATCTAGCAGCCCAAAATCCTAGTAATCACTTAATGCACTTGTACCTAATAAAACATTTTAGCAACAGAATGTGTGTGTGTATATATATATATTCACTGCTATAGAAATTTACCCAATTATTACATCTTTTGCTTCTGCGAAACGTCTGTGAAATGTGATTTGTAGCCATTCCCACAGTCCGTATTCTAGAGATGATACTACTACATATGTTAAAACAATGACACCTTTCCCATAATTCCTGCCCTTATCTGAGTCACTGGTGACTGGTCTTCTACACCCTGGATGGGGTTGTCCTTATTAAAATAAGAACAATAAACTTGGACATGATCCTACATAAAACTGCTAGAACAATAATTAAAATTAAAATGAAAACTGAATAAGCAGAGACAAAAGCCTTCAGCATGTGCTTTTATCTCACACCTGCCCTCAGAATCAAACAGGTATGATAGGTGATATTACATATTGAGCAAGCAGTATGTTCTTGTCATTAACTGGGATGTTTCACAAGCATAAATGTTTACACAAACACACAAAAGGACTCTGCATAAACATATTGATTTTATATGATTTCACCTTGATAATAGGTCCTGCTATTGCTAATGATAATGTGCACAACAACACATAAGACAAATACAGATGAATTTGAATTTAGGGAGGCAGAACAACTGTCACAAAACTACTGTATTTAATATTTCTCTACATATATAACACATTTATCACATTTTGTCATCCATAAACATACTATCATACACACGAGTAAGCCTATTACTTTCAGAAACATTACATAATATGAACAACAAATGTCAATATAATAATCAGTCATGCCACCTGTATAAATGTTATTTATTTATATTTGTATAATTGATTCCATTCATTACAACCCAATTTCTCCTCTGAGAAGAAGAACCCCTTAAGCCACTGTATAGTTTTTAAAAAGTTCTCTAACTTTCTTGGTATAATTCAGTAAGGATTAAAAATCAACATTAAAATACAGTGTGTTTCCTGAAGTCTGTCAGGATTATGAACTGTCTGTGTTGTGTCTGTGACCCAGTTTCCCCATGTATGATTGTGTTCAATGAGTGTCACCTGTGCCTCATTATCCTGTGTATTTAAGTCCTAGTCTGTTCAGTCTGTCTCTGTCAGGTCTACTATGTTGTGTTCGTATGTCTTCTCCAGTTCCCTGTGTCGATATACCCAGTGTTTTTGGATTTATTAAAGACGATTTCGATTATCCATGGCTCTCTGTCCCTTTCCGGCAGCGATCGTGACAAAGACAATGTGGTTCTCAGCCTTTCTGCCCCGAAGGACCCCCATAAGGAAATATTCCAGGGCCCCCACAAGATGTGTTGACTTCAGAAAAGCATAAAAGTGATTCAAAACAGATTTTGCCATTGTAGTAAATTCCAATTCGTAGAAAACATATGGGAGTGGAGTAACATATAAATCTGAGGAGGAGAATGGGGTTCCTCTTATGGTTCCACATAGCACCTTTTGACACCATTGGCCTTTAAAGGTATGTGCTATACTGCTATAGCACTTAAAGTGGTTCCTGATTACAAGCCAGTGAACCACGTTTGGTGCTATTTAGCATCATTTTACTTTTTAGTGTATATTAGCACCATTTATTGCTTGTTTTGGAATCTGACAGAGCATTTGGCTCTGGAAATAGTGAAGCGTAACAAGAATCAGATGTAACAAGCATATGATCTTTATTTTATGGACCATGGTAAGAAATAAACAAAACAATGGACTTTAATTTCCCAGAATGCTTTAATTAATTAATACACACACACACACACACACACACACACTTAAATTGGAAATTTCTCCCAACCCTTGTGAAAACACAATGGTTCCTTGTTTCTTTCACAACATTGCTTTGTTTCTTTAAGCAATATCAACTTGTGACTCAACCAATAGCGTGACTTTGGGGTGGAACTAGTGTTTGGAAAACCTGTTTGGAAACCACTATTGCTGCAGAAACTTCACACCACAGCTCTAAAAGAGTCATGAACTGCCTTTGTTTTTATTTTGTACTGTTCTCTGAGGTCCCCTGATAATGTTATCAAGATTTTTGGATCAAAAACATCATAATTTCTAAGTAATAGGCTATTTTTTGTCCTGTTTTTGTCCACTCTCATCAGAAGCTCTGGAGGATAGTAGACTCAGAAGTAAACGCCACTGCTATGATTGACAGTCATCCTTCACAGATAGACACTGCAGTGATTTAAATAAAAAATGCATACATTCTCAGTACATATCAAATGATCTGAAATAACAGACAAAGCAATAGTGATCATCTTTTAGTTTCAATCTTTCTGAAAATCCCGCATTGAAGTGTGCCTTGTTTGTAAATAAATCGGCGGGAAGAAAATGAAGTGAACAAAAGACCAAGTTCTTGATACGTTCTGGATCTTCTGAAACTTACAGGATGTTTTTATTTTTTGGTTTCTCATGACCCCTTTTAAACATTCCTAGAAACATCAGATTCTTGACATGCATACATTCTGTACTTGTTTCCCAGCTATTTCCTCGAGCGTTTGTTTGGCAGGTGTTTTCTCTCAGTGGGTGAAAGTTCACAGTGCTGCGATGTTATATTTTGAACTCCAGCAGCCTGTACACAACACTTGACTGGAGTGACTGACTCTCCTCGCTCTTCATGAGGATCACACAAACCCAAGCCTAATTCTTGATAAGACTGAGGTCATTTCTGGGGCCTGCTGTTTGTCTCTGCTCTCACTCTTTATCTTTAGAGTTCACATGGAGCGTTTTCGGTCTGAGAGGGATATGATGACATGCGGTAATCTACTGTAGCTGCAAGTCTTGCATGGTGTTCTTAAAAATAAAATGGCAGATAGCTCTTTGAACAAGTCTTTGAGAAATTCACATTTTTAGAACTCATGTTGTTCCAAACATGTATGACTTTAATTTCTTCAGTAGAATATAAAATAAAATATTTTGTAAAATGTCTAATTTTGTCTAGTTTAAGTTCAAAATTCTAAATGGTGCACTCTTGAAAAAATAAAGCTCCAAAAAGTTTTTTTTCTTTTTTTTTCTTCACAGCAATGCCATAAAAATACAATTTCAGAGAACAGTTCTCCCACATGGCATATATATATATATATATGATTTATTTATTTTTTTGTGGCCAACATATATTTGAAATATATACTAAATATATGTTACAAACAGTGAAGCTCACTGAAATATGTATTTTTGAAATGGAAAATATATTTAGTTTCAACCTTCATATATCAAAATACAATTAAATATTTAAGGGACATGAAAACACATTTCCAGTCCAGTAGCCTACATTTAGGCTAAATACAAATGTGGACGGGCCTACTAGAGAAACAAAAGTAGATTTATAATTATTTAAATCATTCTTAAAATCTGTATATATTGCAATATTGCATTTTTTGGAGCATTTTAAATGGTTTTTGACAATTTTTTCTATATTTTTAAAAATATATTTTAAATATAATTTCAAAAATATACGAATGGCAAAAAATGTAATTGTCAGAAAATATATTTACGTACATATATTTTGAAACACATTTTAATATATTTACTATATTTGCAAATATAAAATATAAAAAAATTAAATAAATTAAAATGTTAAATAAAATATTTAAAATATTAAAAAATATATATTTAGTGTGAAGAACATTGTAATATAATCTAAACAACATATTTCCACTAAAAGAACCTTTTGTAGAATGGAACATTTCCATAAAGGTTCTTCATGGAGCAATCAGTTCCAATAAAGAACCTTGAGTATACTGTATAGGCTATTGCTAATATATATTTTAAAATCTGTTTATATTAATATATTTTCAGTAGGTTTTTTTCAGTTTTTTTTTTTCAGTTCAGTGCTCTTTACAAGATAAAGTTGGCATAAGTATATTTCAGACCGAAAAAAATAGCTTCATGTGCAGTGGAGTCCAATATTGTTTTCTTCAGTTTAACATGATAAAAAAGACAATAATAAAACTCTCTTTGAGTCACACTGAAGGAGGGACCTGTGTCAACTGGAATATCCCAGACACTTGAGGATGGGGTTTTTGACTTGGGCCAATAGCAACACTCAAGCCATCACCAACAACACCATAATAAATACAGGCTACATGAATAGCATAGATAATAACACTCACATTTACATCAGAAAATGCTAAAGTCTAGCTGGATTTACAAGAGCTCAAGTAGTAAAAAAAATCCATTGAGGGAAGCAAGCATAGTAGAATACAGAGGAAGAGTGAAGCAACATTTTATTATCTACTGCAGCATTTGCATAGAACTCCACTTGGGTTTGCAGCTGAGTGCTGAGACTCGAATAAACACAGATGAGAAAGACTCATTTGTGCTACTCCTGCTGCACTGTTGTCTCCGCTCGGGGGCTAAAACACTGGTTCAGTGGCTTCCTCCGAGTCCGGCCATCTGATGTGTCTACACGACTGGAACAAACGATCCCAGAGGAATGCCCTTGGCAGGAATATGAAGCACACAGAGTCTCTGGGGAATACAGAGGACCGAAAGAACAGCTTGGACAGCACTGACTTTCTCAAGACATATCTTCCTGCTCTTATCATCATGCACGATTCATCAGTGCACATTATTCTAACAAAAAACAAATAAAAGTTTGTCTTCAGCAAAATGTAATGTTCCGGTGGGACTGACGCCAGCAACTATTTTTCTTCCCCTCCCGTCCCGTCCAAACACCTGTCATATAGAGACCACGTTTCACTTTACAACTAGATTTGAGTAATGAAGCTGGCTTATTTGGCCTGTCTCATCAGTGTTCCTGCAGATCACGCACATACACACTGGCCGGTTGATGGATAGTAAGTAGAGGTGATTACATAACCTTTTTCTGTCCCGTCCTAAAATATCCTGCCCGGACCTGTGTCTCCTCTTACCCGCAGCCTTCACCTGATAACATAAGCCTGCGCTGGGAGCAGAGGTCGTGTGAAGAGACACCACAGGCCTGCAATGAAATACAGTGTGTACAAAACCTGCAGGTGAAGTGCTGCTTTAAAGGCCTCTACATTTCTAACAGGACCAAAACTTTGCTGAAGAACCTGTTGCACACAAACTATTACATGGCTTTTGACACTTCTTTAGTTCTTTTATATAATGTTACAAAAGTCCACATTCAGCTCGTGCTTCACGTGTCTTTTTGTTGTGAAATCTTTTCTGTTTTTTGTACAGTAAACGTAAGAATGATGTTAGCAACAAATTCACACAAACATTTACTGGACTGAAGCAACATTTCCTGATTATCCATTTCTCACTATTAACTAACCATTAACTATGACTTTTGCCTGAATTAACTCCTTATTTGATGCTTATTAATAGTTTATAAGGTAGTTGTTAAGTTTTGGGTATTAGGTAGGATTATGGATGTCATGCATTATATGTACTTTATAAGCACTAATAAACAGCCAATATGTTAATAATAGACAAGCTAATAAGCAACTAGTTATTAGTGTGAATTGGACCCTATACTAAAGTGTTACCAAATATACTATTGCAAAAATGTATTATTGGAGATATAGAGTGATGGCTGATATTAATGTCTGTTCATGCAAGTGGTCTGTAAAACTGTATAAAGATCTTATTGTTTTACATGACAGGCTGTCTGTTTATTTGAACTCAAATGCATAATTATGCTCAGTTTGGGCCTCTAAATAAAAAAGAGGTGCTTTTTCTCCTCAAGTATGAGCTCCATATTTTCACTATATCATACTATATGAGCTATACTATATATAATAAATATATCTAGTTTACTATTATTTCATATATAAGGCTTTAAAGGGTTAAAAACACTGTTTATTTCTGTCAGTTGTACGAGGTGTTATTGGCCCGAGGCCTAGTTAAGTATAATAAAAAATAAATACAATTCAAAATGAAGAGAAGTATTGTGGCACTTTATTGATGGATCCGATAGGAATCAAACAATAAAAACAGAACCAGCCAACTGCAGTGACAGTAGTAAAGGCAATTAAAGAAGACAACATCAGTATCAGTACTCACAGAGAGTCACCTCTAGTGCTGCCAAAGGGAAACTGCAGGCTAGACTTGAAATCATGTGACAAAACCTGAAACTAAAGCTGAAGGTGAACTCTCTGTCCTGAAAGGAAAGCGCTATGTTTGGAAGAAGCCATATGAAGAAGCTTCCAGGTGACACCATCCCTGTTGTGCTATGGGCTCGCACTTTGAAAGGAAGAACCACAAGTTTGTTTGCATTAAAGGCTGCTTTGCATATTTTGTCATTAAAATCTCAAATGCAAAGGACACATAAAATTGAGGTCCAAACCATTAAATGTCTTTTTTATTATTATGCCAGTAGGTGTTGAGTCATCAATCATCCATTCAACCAGTTCATTTAAAAACACCACCGAGTGTGTTTTGCTTCAAATCCAGAGGAATATAGACTGGTGTAATGACCTCATCTACCAGCAGGTGCAAAGCAGAAACAACCAGAAACCCTGAGCTTCGACTCTTCGCCAATCGGTGTGGAGTTAGTAGTGTACTAGTATAAACTATCCAACTGTACCTAAGTAAATATAAAGATACCTTCATAGAAACTGACTCAAGTGAAGCTAAAGTAGCTCATTAGAAAATTACTTGGTAACACTTTATATTTCACTGACCTTGTTATACATGTTACAATTACTTACCATTATAACAACAACAGTAAATTATGCATGATTACATGCAACTAAACCTAACCCTATATGAAGAGTTTAGGTGAGTCTTTGGAAAACCAGTAGCCTAATTGGCATAACAGAGATGTGATCCGAGACCCCTATGTGGGGACGGGGTGAGGCCCTGATATACTTCAAACGAAGTTCGTTTTCATTCTTTGCTTCGGGGCAAAAAGCATTTCGAAAAGGCTGAGCGATGCTATACTGTTAATGAACTTTCCAACACCCCCGCACTGCTGGAGGCAGGGTGTAGATTAATGTAAACATGAGTCACGACGCTCGCGTGTATCCCCTAAACACAACAATGATGAAATGATGAAGTGTAGGCAATCTAGGTGTGAAACGGGCACCAATGATCAGAATATTATAGACACAAGCATAATGATTACCTGCAGTTCAGAGTCAAGTATCATGTTTACAATACAAAAGAACCATAATCAGTCCTTTATGAGATGTGTGAATGGCTCATAGTCTGTAAAACTGTAGCATGATGTCGGAAAAAAAAGTATTGGAGTCTGTTACTTTATTTTTTTTTAGTGTTCATTTATTTTTTTAAACTGGATAAAATGTTTTGATAAAAACAAAGGTTTATTATTGTATATTCGTTTGGCATTTCATCTACTGAATGCCCTTTAAATTCGCTTATTGAAAGAACAACAGCAGCAGTATGGTGTAACTTTTATTTGAAACATGTATTTGGTACTTACTACCTTCTTTCTTTACTCTTTCCTTTCAGTCTTTGCATGGCTTTGGAAAACTTGCCTCGAATGTTTCTCTGCTTCGCTTTTGGCATAACTCCGGTTCGTCGACACCAAGCTTCGTTGCTATTTCTTTCTAGGAATTAAATACTGTCTCTAAATCTTTAAAGTCTGTCCGCGAGTGATCGTACAGCTGCGGATATATTTGTGCAGCTCAGCTATTCGACACTCCAGTGTATTGAGGCGATGTTGCTCTCCTTAATGACCTCTGCAGAACGAGGAACGAACCGAGAAATAAAATCTTGCCTCAAAGAAGGAGGAGTTTCAGACACACACACCGATTGTGTAATCGCCCCAAACCAATGGAATCTCAGAGGTGTTTAGGTGAACTCCCCCAGAAAGTTTGCTTTGGTGAGCTGTTTCGAACTGCTGAAACAGACTCAAAACAAACTTCTTTTCGGCCTGATTTTGTTCGAATCGGACGCGTCTGACAGAAACGGTTCTTGACTCGTGAACGAGTCGTTATCTGCCTCGGTTCGGTGTTCATCTTCAGTTCTCTCTTCACAGCAGTTCATACAGGTGGGACATAATTATTGATTATAATGACTTATACTGTTTATTTAAATGTTGTATATCACGCTGCACTGTGTAAACATAAAACCATGTCTGCATTAGTGATCTGAGAAACAACAAACAACAAATGCTACTCTACACTGCGCAAAACTCGCGTTTGAATCATCATTGGCAAATTATTTAAATAAAAAAAACATACTTACAGGCTGTGAGTGAGAAGCGCCGGACTGTCCTTGCAAAGTTGGAAGGGCCCCACTTTATAGAAACAGCCTTTGTGCCACAGACTCATTGTACAGGTTCAGGAAACAGTCCTCATCCTCCATAAAATGTGCTGCACACATCTGAATATTTGGGTTGAACTGTTCTGGAACATTGTTGTAAATACAACTTCACTAGTGATTTCTAGTTGTGTCCTCTTTTGGGAGACCGAACAAAGTAGTTTCACTTTCACAACGAAACACAGCATCTCCACGACATGGCAGCAACAATACTACAGCGAGAATAAAAGTTACGCCTTCTGTTTGCGTGAACATTTGGGCGGCGTTATGCAAATCTTCCCACAGAGTGATGTAGACGTGTGTGGGGGGGGGGGGGGGTGTTTTATGAGGGCGTGGAACAGTCATAACTTTGATAAAGAATATCTCTTTGCATTTGAGACTTTAGTCTTTGCAACTTTGTGTTTGATCAGGGTTGGAGCTAAACTCTGCAGTGCTCTGGCCCTCCAGGGCAGGATTTGAATAGCCCTGGCCTACACTGTGCACAAAGAGCATTCACTGTACAGGAAATACTACACTACTGTAAACAAGTGACAGATCTCCTTTGCTAATAGTCTAGGGGGTGGGCGCTCTGGATTCTAGAGAGCATCTGATTGGTCCGAAGATTTGATGAGAAGCTGAAATGCGAGGTGACGTCAAAAAAAATTGTCGATCCATTTTGGCAGAAGTTACAAACTGCAAGCTTTGAATGCATATATCTTCAAAACCCGAATTGTGTCACTGTTTTCGGAGCACACTAACAGTAAGACTAACATATTGATACTAACACCCCCCAAAAAAAACTTTAATTTTAATTTCAGGGGACTTTTAAAAGTAGACAGACAGACACGCTAATGTTTGACCCCCAAGTTCTCCAGTGCTAGTTATAGTACGGGGTCTAACAAAAGAGTCAGATTAAGATCAACGAGCAGGCAAATCTTAAAACCATACCAGGGATTAAAAAGGCTCAGTTCCTCACCTAAAGATGACAAACAGAAAATTATAAAAACTTGTCAAACAATGAAAATAAACCATTCATTATTTTGGCATGTGTGACCTCTACTGGTTAGGAATGTCATCAGTCATTCAAACATTGCAGTGTTTAGTTTTCTTGTGAAAATTTTCAGTTAATTTTCCAAAACAAACAAAACAATTTAATTACAATGACTTAAGTTTGACGTGACATACTAAAAAGATGCTTTTACTTGGCTAGTCTTTTCATTTGCAATGTTAACTAAAGAACAAATGAAAGAACTCCCAAACAACTATTGAGAGTGAGGAGTTGTCCTCATAGTGTACATAATTTATCTGATTGCTTCTATTATTCTCATTTGTAAGTCGCTTTGGATAAAAGCGTCTGCTAAATGATTAAATGTAAATGTAATGTTATATCATATAAATATATTTAATACATAAAAAGTAACATATTTTGCTTAAAAATATACATGCATGTGTGTGTATTTATGTATGCATAATAAATATACACAGTTCACACATATACCTATATTACATAAACAAGAACTTTAATTTTGGATGCGAATAATCATTTGACAGCAGTAATATATTAATTGCTGCTTGTTTGGATCATGATCACTTTGAGTAAATTGCCTATTTCATTCACTCAGTATTTAAATGAGCCGTCTGTATTCAAAAGCAAGTGTTTAAAGTGTTTTAAAATTAGATTTGAATTAACCAGCAATCAACTAACTGCTAAAGGCCAAAGAGCCTTTTAGTAAATGCCCCTGTTTTTAAAGTCTCAATGAATTAATTTGATAGGTTGTCATTTGCATAACAATTAAAAACAAAGGAGTTAAATGCAGTTTTGCAGTTGTCCTGTAGATGGCAGTGTCAGAAAGAGCCAGAGAGAACCAAGAGGTCAAGGGTTGACTGGTTAGCATGACTGTATTAGCCCCTTCAATATCATCATTTTCTCTGTGCTTTCATGGACATTCAGAAGTAGTCACATATTCTAACAGAATAGATATTTGCATACATCATATTAATACTAACAAAAACAGATCTTTTTCTGTGCATTAAATGCACTTATATTTTCCCCTGCCCTGTTCTTGTTGTGCTATTACTTGTTGTAATGTGACCCATTACTGTAGCTCAATACTACTGCCTTGATTTCTCCCCCAGTGTTTGCCTGGAAATATTCTGTCCCATAAGCAAAGCCTTTCAAATTGTGAGGCTACTTGTGTCCAGCACTGGTATGAGCCAGGAAAGTGTCTCTGAGGTCTATGGGATGCTAACGGACAGACCTCTGTGAGTAAAACATGTGCCTTCACCTCACACCGTGCAGATATCTGAGGTGTTGACATCGAACCCCAAAAATGTTAATGACAACTACAGCACACTATTTGAACATCATCCTCACAGGAAATGCAGATGGACAAGTTCCCAAACTGACAAGTAAATGACATTTAAGTTCTGGGAAGAGAACATCCAACATAGCGCCAGTGATACTTGACTTAAAGATCCATAACTGTGTCATGTCTATGTACAAATCATTACACTTGTGATATATAAATGAGACAAAATGCTATTCACAATGCCATTCCAAAGACCTTTTATGAATGTTGTTCACATTTTCATAAGCCTTCTAAAAAAAGAGAACTCCCTAATCAAAAGTTTCCCCTTTCTTTGGTCTAAACTGGTTTCTGAACTTTAGTTTTGTAATTACTCCTGTGAAGGCAGTGGGTTATTTTCACACGTGGTGAGTGTCACCCAGCGTCCAGCCTCGGCCGGTCATCTGAGGACGCTGGTTTGTTTGTGTTAGAGCCGCTTGTGTTTTTATTGAGGTCGAGTCCAGAGGAACAGCAGACTCATCAAGGTTGTTAAGTGAATTCACCATATGTTTCAGCTTAAACTCCAGAGGGGTGTTAAGTAGTACCTTATCTTGCTCATGCTCCTCTTTAACACCCCACACCCCCTTCCCCTTCACACCAACCACTCACTGGCTCTCAGCCATTTCCCTTTTCAGCTTCAAACAGAAGCCTTAACATCTTTATTATAATGAAGTTTCCACAAATTATAACACCAAGAGTGAAACGCCTAAAGAGTGTTTAAAGACAATTGCCTTTTATAATTTTAACAGAAAAATAAAAAAGCCGGTATGAATACTGTACAAGTACTGGTTGAAATGAACAATTAATATAAAACAACGATAGATTCAGGAAGACAAGGCATTTTATTGTGAAATACTGTAAATATGCTTTTTGGAAGTAAAAAGAATGAATTACCTTCTAATTTACATGCCATTCAAAAGTTTGGCTAGATTTTTTGTTTTAAGAAATGTATATGTTTATTCAACAAGGATGCTTTAAATTGTTCAAAAGTGACAGTAAAGACTTTATTAACATTACAATAGATTTATATTAGATTTTTTTTTTCATCAAACCTTAAATATCAAACTGTTTTCAACACTGATAATAATCAGAAATGTTTATTGAGCAGCAAACCAGCATATTAGAATGATTTCTGAAGATCATGACAATTCAGCTTCGTTCACAGAAATAAATTACATTTGAACATATATTGTATTTGACAATATATTATACTTCCACAATATATTTCACACATTACAGTTGTTTCTGTAGTTCTGATCAAATAAATGTAGCCTCCGTGAACCTTCTTTTAAAAATATTTTTTATAATATCACCAAACATTTGAACTAGTGTTTAGTCTATGTCCTGTTACTCACAGTAAAATATTATAATTAGTCAAATATTAAAATAGTATTCATATTTATAGTTTTCAAATGATGTGTTCTGTGCAATAACTGGGCAAAATAATATATATTATTCTTTTTTATTTTTTAATTGTACATCTTCCACATTTAAAGCCTTTTATCGCTAAAATAATTTATATAATATATAGGAATGTTAGTCTGTTTACTAACAATTCAGCATTTACCTTGTTTATTTTACTTGAATCACAGCTATACAAGACATATTTCTCTACTCAGTGTCTCATAGCAGCAATCATCCCTGTTTCAGACACACACACACACACACACACACACACACACACACACACACACACACAGATCTGATGCTGATGGAGTCACATGACTCAGACAGGGCGAGTGCTGAATGAAGCTGGAGCGCTGCTGGGTGTAAATGCTCTTTTCATGACTGTGCTGAGTGAGTGTCTGTCTCTCCAGAGCAACACAAGGAAAACATCTGTTCTCAGCTCGGGACATTTCTGTGCTTTATGTGCTCCCCTGTGTCCAGGTCAAGAGATCACGGCACCCTGCTCGCAAAACACAACCTGTGGCTGTTTTCTAATGTGTACTGACAGGCATAAAACACAGCAAACTATGTGATCGCCAGTTCAACACTAATAGTATGTGTGAGATGTTTTGGACAAAAAAAAAAGAGCTAATGCTTGTACTGCAGTCAGAAAACAGACAGTGTTTCACATTCATAATATGTGTAAGTGTCCTGCATTGAAAGAGCAAATAACAGAATAACAGCAATACTATAAATAAACAAAGCTAAAAGCTTGTCAAGACAAACTTCAGCATTATATTACTGTATATCATGTGGTGATATGTGATGTGAGCGGTGAATGAGAGGATCGAGCATCAGAGGAGCATTCAGGACAGGCACTTTTGTTCAGAGAAGTGGGTTGATTTTTAGTCACACACCCGCTGAGCTCCTGATGTCCTGCGGTGTCCATGCTGGAAATCAGTCTAATGTGTGTCCTCTGATCCCGGAGATGAAGGACAGATAGCAGCTTGTGCTCCTCATTGTTAAATGACTTGCATTGTGCTTTGTGTCAAATTTAAGCGTGTGGATTCTGCCCTTTGTAGGGGTGACCGGGGCGAGTTGTCTCACGCTGAAATTGTGTAAGGCTGTATTTATCGTCTAGTCACACAAAAGCATTTTCAAAAGCAGTTTTAAATATCGGTTTTAAACTGTAGACTATAATAAAGGTACACTGCAAATTATTTTACTGAGTAGGCTAGTAAACAAAAGATTGGACTGCATGTCTAACACGAAAATAGCCAAACATCTGTATTGACGTTTAATTCAGAGTATTAGGGTGACTGTTGTTCATAAATGGCAAGACAAGGAAAGTTTTCACAAGTGTTTTTTTATTTTTATTAAATAGGATAACCTCTCCAAGGAACAGTTTTACAAATGCATTTAAAATGATCAAGCAATACTTCCACAACCACCAACATTTAACGCTGCCAAGCAATGCATCTCATTACAGTAGGTCTTTCAATCAGATCTCCTTATCCAATCTTTTTTAGTTTAATAGCCTGAATATAAATGTTTTGAGGATATAAGCTGGATGCTGTGGTGTGATTCCCGTGGGCATCCTCCAGCAGGCGGGGTCAGTCAGTGGGTGTTCCTGGGGGGCGTGGACAGAGCTCAAGTCCCGCCCCCTCTCACAGCCTAGCCTCATTTAAAAAGACTGATCTGGGCAGAATGGCAATAACCTTTCCATCTGCTCCGAGCTCAAAGATTACTGGACATCTGAGGCAGTCTGTGATTCTGTAGGGATTCACACTACAGCTTCTCCAGACACTCAGTCTAGAGTTCATCTAAAACCTTCGCTGGAGTTTGGGGAGGATCTTTACAAAATGCCACGGTCATTTCTTGTCAAGAAATATTTTTCCAACAAGAAGCCAAACTACAGTGAACTGGAGAGTCAAACTGGTGAGTGTGCCGAGAGATATTTGTTAATGTTTGTTACAGTAAACAATATCAGTAGACCTATGTCAAATTAAACAGCTAATGTTTAGTCAAAACTTAGTGAGCAAAAATCTCAGCATTTTCATATTTCCAAAACTTACTTTTACCCCCAGTTTCACAGACAAGGATTAAGCCTAGTCCTAGACTGAAGTGTAAGTCTGAGCTGTTTCAGCTGAAAGAAACTTGCACCAACTGAAATTAAAATATATCAGTGCCTTTGTTGCATACCAATAATGTTTTTTATTTTTTATTCTTTTTAAGGCAAGTTTATAAAAAATACTTAAATGCCCTATTTAAATATGGCTTAATCCTGGTTTAGGCTAAGCCCTCTTTGTGAAACTGGGCCTTTGTTATGTAGTTTTTATAATATAAGGCTACTCTAAAATAGATTAGTGACATTTCTTTTCCTTTTTTTTTTATTTTACTTTTTAACTTTTTCAATATGGCATCTACACAAACTGCAGTATGTAATTTAACTAACTGCTAAAATGCATCAACTGTAGTATTTCACAGTATTTAATTTGATTAAGATATCTCATAAAGTGAGTCATAGCTCCCTATTTGGAGTATGAAGTAGATATTTGGTAGTTACTAACCAAATGTGACCCTGGTCCACAAAACCAGTCATAAGGGTCAATTTTGTGAAATTGAGATTTATACGTAATCTGAAAGCTGAATAAATGAGCTCTCCATTGATGTATGGGTTATTAGGAGGATAATATTTGGTCGAGATACAACTATTTGAACATCTGGAATCTGAGGGTGCTAAGAAATCGAAATATTGAGAAAATCACCTTTAAAGTTGTCCAAATGAATTTGCAGCAATGCATATTACTAATTTCTTTTTTATATATATATTTACTGTAGGAATTTACAAAATATCTTCATGGAACATGATCTTTACTTAATATCCTAATGATTTTTGGCATAAATGGAAAATCAATCATTTTGACCCATACAATGTATTTTTGGCTATTTCTACAAATATACCCCAGAGACTTAAGACAGTTTTTTTTTGCTCCAGGGTGAGTGTGTTTTTAATAAACCAGAAGGAATGGAAACAGAAAAGTTTTACCTAAAACAATATTCTGAAACATTTCATGTAGTCCAGCAACCATCTAAACAGGCATCTTGTCTCTCCCCAGACCAACGCTATGCTGTCTTCCCACAATGCTTCCCTCTGGATGACTTCCCCACCAGAGAAGGTGATTCCGTGGTGCCCACCTATCCCTCCATGCTCGTGTGGACCACCAGTGCCTTACCCCTTACCTTCACAGCGGTGTCACCCAGCATCCCCTCTCCTCCTGGGCCTCTGGACCTTAGCTCTCAGTCCAGCTCCAGCAGCAGTGGAGAGGAGGACGACTGCCGTACATCTGACCCTCCCAGCCCAGACCCCGCCGACCGCTTCCAGTGCTCCCACTGCGGCAAGACCTGCAGCAGCCCGGCCGTGCTGTCTCTCCATCAGCTCACGCACTGCACCGCCAGCCCACAGACGCTCACTACTGCTGCAGGAGCCACCAGCACAAGCACCAAAGCGGCCTTCCACTGCAAGCACTGTCCCAAAGAGTACAACAGTCTGGGTGCGCTCAAGATGCACATCCGCTCACACACGCTCCCCTGTGTGTGCACCACGTGTGGAAAGGCCTTCTCCAGACCCTGGTTACTGCGAGGACACATCCGTACACACACCGGTGAGTGAGCGGATGCATTGAGGCTGTTAGTGGTGCATGCAAAGTCAACCCTTAAAGGGATAGTTCACCTTCAGTTCAGTGGTCACCATTGACTTGCATACTGTTTTTTTCATACTATGGAAGTCAATGGGGACCAGAAACTGACCATCAAACTTTGAAGTATTGAAGTTAGGTATGTAACTCAACCTGCACTGTTTGTGGCATGGACACAAATGATAAATCTTGTACTATCAATCACCAAGCCCCAAATAATGCAGTTTATCAAGAAGAGGCGTGCTATTACTTTTCCAAGCCAATGGATTTAGCATTTGCATTTGGCAGACAATAAAACTGGTGATAAAATCCCAAAAAGTATATATAATGGAGATTAAATAATAATCAATTTTATTCACTTGTTTAAATTAAATTATAGGCACAATTAAAACCAGGGTATGGATTACAGCTCGGTTGCAACTAAAATGAGGGAACAAATCAGTATAACATGGACACAATTTAACCAAAACCAATAAATGAATTAATAAATCAATAAGCACAAGTTCTTATATCATTTCTTTTCTTTCACGTCATGTGGGGCTCTGTACTTGAGTTAAAATGGTACATTTGTTATAGTCTTTTATTTCATAGTCTTTTAAATTGATGAACTCGGTAACTACTGCATGATACTAGAAGGATAAATGTGAGGAATGTGGTGAAATTACCTTTAAAAGTGACAAGGTCCATAATACCTGTAGAAATAACATCCCCATTCTTGTCAATGGCAGTTGCTTGGCTGGTACATCTATCAGCAGGGGCTAACCAAGTAAAACATTGACTGTCTGCATAAAGGACTCCCAAAAAGACTTTAATAGAAAGGATTTTATAGAAACCTAGGGATGGACTCTTTTAAGCAAATACCTAGCTAAACCCAACCTAAAATAAAAACAAAAAACAACAACATATCAGAGTATCATGAGTTTTGAAGGTTCACCTTTTCTTGCAGAATCGTATTGTCTATATTTCCTGAATTGCATATAGAGTTAAACTGTGTGTGTATGCTAAAAACTAAATTATCTCTCTTTTTTTTTTTAAGGTGAACGTCCCTTCTCATGCCCCCACTGTAACCGTGCGTTTGCGGACCGCTCAAACCTGCGCGCTCACCTGCAGACCCACTCGGAAGTGAAGAAGTACCAGTGTGGAACGTGCTCTCGTACCTTCAGCCGCATGTCCCTCCTGCACAAACACACCCTCTCCAGCTGCTGTCCGTCTGCCTAGAGCCCATCACTCCATGTTGAGCTGGGACGGGTTTCAGCCATAAGTGAATGTTTGGACTCATAGAGAATGCTGTTTTTGAAGCATAAAGTGCCTTATATTTGCTTCCACAAGCCAAAGGAGAGATGCTATCTTTCTTCCAGTGTTAGTCTTACACACTTTCACACACAGTACAGTAGCAGCCTGTTAAATGTAGACTGCAGATTTTTGTCGTGGGAAGGAGGCCCACAGACTGACTCTCAGTGGAATCCCAGGATGCACCTCGGTGCCGGCTGGTCCAGGACTGTGAGGGGGCAGCTGCTGTAAAGCGTGTGTGGTGAGAGGTCATCTCTCACCAAGATCTCCACAGACGTGCAGGGATGTATGGGGACAGCTGTTGCAGCGCAGGCCTGTCGACAAATGCATTGGCTGTGTCTCTAGACTGATGGTTTAAATAAGAAGTTCAATTAGACTCTGCAATTTGTCTCTGTAATCATAGCTTCGAGGTATTATATCAGCTGGCATCTCCTGAATGTTGTTATATTCATGACTGAATAAGGTGTCAACAACACAAAAAGAAAGTCATTGGGTTTTAGATGTTTTTCATGTACAAAGCTTACTCCATCTGAACTGAAGGGAATTTGCAGGATCAGGAGAAAGGTCTTCCATGAAGCCTATTTTTTCCAAAGCCACAATGATATATGAAGCTGCCTGTCTACATATTGTTTATATGTTGGACGTATGACACAAACCAAATGTGTTTTAGTGTATTTCCACTTGCTGTTTTTTTTTCAATAAATAATTTTATGTTGTTTGTTTAACAGAAACGTGTCTAATTTGTGTATTAAAGGAATAGAAAACATGCTCTAGTAGTCTAAGCATTTTCAGGAGTGCATTTTCAGAAGTTTTATGAGTCAAACAGGCTAATATTCGGTCAGATCTTTCTTTCATATCATTCATGCATTACATCACTCCACGTTTAACATCAAAGCTTGCAGAATTTTAAAAGACTGTTGAAAAAAGAAATGTGAATTATTCCTTGAATGCATGAACGTACATCCAAGGGTCTCTGAATAGATACGGTGCAATAAATATAAAAAGTCCCTGTCTAGACGCAGTCAGATATTTTGAGTGATGGTCAGAACACCTGCACACACTTTTTCTGCTTAGCCTAACGCTAATACAACACTAACCCAGTTTAGCTGACACATGGTCAACAAATGTTCGCGTCTGAGACACTGCAGGTGGAAAAAGACCAAAAGGGAGGCAGAAGACTTAGAGGAGCACCAGAGAAATGGGCCAGTCTGCACCATTAAGACCAGTGGATCCAGCTCTTAGCTCCAGAACCTCAATCTGTCAAACAGATAGATACGCCCTCCCGAGGGGACATTTAATAAATGTGGGAAATGCCAACAATCTGTGCTTCCAGTGTAGCCAGAGTTTTGAGGTTTTAGGTTTTGTAACCCTCCTCCGCAGCTCACCCTTTCTCTAGGAAGCTGAATCCACAAAGCCCTTGTGACCCGCGCTGACGCCAACCAGTCTTGCTAGAGTAACGATGCACTTCCTCTGCTGATTTGAAGGCTCAAAGCTGTGGGATTTTGGTGGGAGAAGCTAGCTGTAGGGCGAGGGCACGCTTAAAGGGATATTCCAGGCTGAACGCAGCTTAAGCTCTATCGAAAGTATCTGTGGCATTCTCTATCTACAACATCTGTGACCACTAAAAATGCTGTACTCCTTAAGTACAGAGCCCAATACATGACATGCTGAAAAAAAAAAAAAATGGGGGCACGAATTAAGAGTTTGTTCCAACAATTTATTCATTTGTTCTCTCATTTTACTTAAATTGTGGCCTTATTTTATTAATCCATACTCTGATTTTGTTCAGTGTTGTTTTAATTTGTTCTCAGTAGTGTTAAAATGTAATCTGGATTACGTAATAAAATCCCAAAATGTATTATTTGTAATTGTATTATATTGCATTTTAAAATGCCAGGAATCAGATTACAGTTACTTTTTATGGATTACATGATTACATATTATTCACACAAGGGCAGTAAATGATTCATAATTAATTGATTCACCCAGTTCTCCCAAAAATCCCAGTTTGGGAAACCCCCGGAGTAAAGTGTTTAATGCACTTCATGATACTGATATCAAATAATGGAATATATTTTCCTTTTGCCTTTTTAAAAATATCATGTGATACTTTTAAAGGTGCCATCTGTCATATCTGGCAAAAAAATCAAGTCATACTCCACATTCCATACCAGATGGGGGCAGTATGCCTCAATAAAGTGAATTCTACCTTCACAACAACCCTAGAGCCATAGCCGAAGCCTAAGAGGACGTTTTGCCTCCAGAGGAACGTTGGGTGATGTCAAGTGATTTTGAAACATGCTCCCCTTCACCTTTACCAGTGAATATGTTCATATTCGTTTTGTTCATATTACATTGAGTTGTAAATACACATTATTGGAATTAAATTAATTTGACAGACAGCATTCTGTCAACATCATTGGTCAACATCAGACAGCTGATGTTGACCAAGCTAGCGCCAACCAACGTAACCAGAGCTGCCAACTCTCAAGCATTCACCGTGAGACACACGCAATTGACTCTTTTCACACGCTTTCACGCCACACATCAATTTTCTCACGTACAGAAAAACCACGAAGCAAAGAGGATACGGAGGCCAACAGACTAGACAGAGCAGGTTACTTATGATATAAAAAAATGGGTTATCAAACGCAGCTACGGTTAGCCATCGCTAACATTAGCACGTTTCTAGAACAGCCTTCGATACATTTCTATGTTATAACTTTCCGAAAAAAAATACACAAACATATAAAACAAACTTCTAGCGAAATACTAACAGCATCTAACTTACCAATCCAAAAGAAATGTTGCAAGTTCGGTGTCGGACCTCATTTCTTTCAAGTCCATCAGTTGGTTTACTCTGTTGTTTACTCTGGTTCGGCTCCTTTTCTTATCGGATTTGATTTGTGATTCCGAGCGTGGTTGTTTCCCTGTAGCGGGTGGTGGTCTCTTGCCAAGGGCTTAAGTCACATGAAGTAGTGGGCTGTACTTTCCACATGATTGACATCAGGTATAAGTACGCCCACAAGCCGTGCGAGTTATTCGTGTTTTGCAGGTTGGCTGGTGGTTATGTTGCCCGCATACCGCCTCCCATGGCCGAAACTGGTATTACGACACCTGTCGGGCCGGGGCTAGTAATGCTACTGCTAATTAAGGTTGATATCTCTGCAGCACTATAACTTTACATTTTTTTAATGACATTATCGCCCTTATTTCTTCTCATACTTTTGATGCGTGTAGGTCATTTATTGAATATTTTTAGCTCAATTTTTGCACATGGCACCTTTAATAGTAAGTGTTAAATAAAAAAGTAATCCAAAAGTAATCTAAAAAGTAGATTACAGTTTTCATCATGTAATCTGTATTCAGTAACAGACTATAATTTGTAAGTAATCTACCCAGCACTATCCCTTGTTTTAGTGAAATTGTGGCCATGTTATAAATTTTTTCCAACATGTCATGTTTAGGGCTCCGTATTTGAGTTTAAAAAGTTTCTTACATTCAGTCTTTCATCTCATATCATGGCCATTTGAACACTGTGGACTTGGTAACTTTTGAATGATATGTGCCAGGATAAACAACAGGGACATAGTGTAAGCTCAAAAAGCCTATAATACCTGGAGAAAGCTTTCAGTTAACACTCCCAATTCTTGGCTGGTATTACCAGCAGGTACTAACCAGTAAACCCTTTACATAAGGATTGCATGAAAGACTGCTTACTTGAATTAAATGTTACCAACAGGAAAAAAAAAAAAGAAAAAAGTTTGCATTCATCCAGCAAAATAGGTTCTGCCACTTCAAAAAGACAATTTAGACAATTTTGCACTGATACAACATTTATGTACAGAACAAATATAAACAAAATAAATTAATAAATAAACAAATTCTGTTGCCTCATAGTGTTATTACAGTAAAACTAAAACTTAAAACTTAATAAAAAATCATTGTCAATAATTAAAATAAAGCTGAAACATAAGATGTAAACATTAGCTGAGAAATGTTAACTGAAAAAAAAACTAAAATAGTTAAGTAATTTATTTTATTTTTTATTTAAACTAAAATTGAGTTTAAAATATTGAAACTGAAATACTAAAATGACAAAAACCTAAATAAATATTAGTCAAAGGTATATACATTTACATTTACATTTATTCATTTTGCAGACGTTTTTATCCAAAGCGACTTACAGATGAGGACAGTGGAAGCAATCAAAAACAACAAAAAGAGCAATGATGTATAAGTGCTATAACAAGTCTCAGTTAGGTTAACACAGTATACATAGCATGGAATTTTAAATAATATAATATTATTAGCGGCAAGGAACCGAAACTCCATCGGTGACAGAATGGAGAAAAAAACCTTGGGAGAAACCAGGCTTAGTTGGGGGGCCAGTTTTCCTCTGACCAGACGAAACCAGTAGTTCAATTCCAGGCTGCAGCAAAGTCAGATTGTGCAGAAGAATCATCTGTTTCCTGTGGTCTTGTCCTGGTGGTCGTCTGAGACAAGGTCTTTACAGGGGATCTGTATCTGGGGCTCTAGTTGTCCTGGTCTCCACTGTCTTTCAGGGATGTAGAGGTCCTTTCTAGGTGCTGATCCAGCATCTGGTCTGAATACGTACTGGATCCGGGTGACTGCAGTGACCCTCTGATCTGGACACAGACTGGATCTGGTGGCCACGGTGACCTCGGAACAAGAGAGAAACAGACAAATATTAGCGTAGATGCCATCTTCTAATGATGTAGCAAGTACATAGGTTGTTATGGGAAGTGTTTCCGGTTCCGGTTTACCTAATTAATGCAGCCTAAAAATCCTTTAACGGATTTGGATAATAAAAGCATATTAGTATGTTATGTGTATGCCAGGTTAAAGAGATGGGTCTTTAATCTAGATTTAAACTGCAAGAGTGTGTCTGCCTCCCGAACAATGTTAGGTAGGTTATTCCAGAGTTTGGGCGCCAAATAGGAAAAGGATCTGCCGCCTGCAGTTGATTTTGATATTCTAGGTATTATCAAATTGCCTGAGTTTTGAGAACGTAGCGGACGTAGAGGATTATAATGTAAAAGGAGCTCATTCAAATACTGAGGTGCTAAACCATTCAGGGCTTTATAAGTATTAAGCAATATTTTAAAATCTATGCGATGCTTGATAGGGAGCCAGTGCAGTGTTGACAGGACCGGGCTAATATGGTCATACTTCCTGGTTCTAGTAAGAACTCTTGCTGCTGCATTTTGGACTAGCTGTAGTTTGTTTACTAAGCGTGCAGAACAACCACCCAATAAAGCATTACAATAATCTAACCTTGAGGTCATAAATGCATGGATTAACATTTCTGCATTTGACATTGAGAGCATAGGCCGTAATTTAGATATATTTTTGAGATGGAAAAATGCAGTTTTACAAATGCTAGAAACGTGGCTTTCTAAGGAAAGATTGCGATCAAGTAGCACACCTAGGTTCCTAACTGATGACGAAGAATTGACAGAGCAACCATCAAGTCTTAGACAGTGTTCTAGGTTATTACAAGCAGAGTTTTTAGGTCCTATAATTAACACCTCTGTTTTTTCAGAATTTAGCAGTAAGAAATTACTCGTCATCCAGTTTTTTATATCGACTATGCAATCCATTAGTTTTTCAAATTGGTGTGTTTCACCGGGCTGCGAAGAAATATAGAGCTGAGTATCATCAGCATAACAGTGAAAGCTAACACCATGTTTCCTGATGATATCTCCCAAGGGTAACATATAAAGCGTGAAGAGTAGCGGCCCTAGTACTGAGCCTTGAGGTACTCCATACTGCACTTGTGATCGATAGGATACATCTTCATTCACTGCTACGAACTGATGGCGGTCATATAAGTACGATTTAAACCATGCTAATGCACTTCCACTGATGCCAACAAAGTATTCAAGTCTATGCAAAAGAATGTTGTGGTCAATTGTGTCAAACGCAGCACTAAGATCCAATAAAACTAATAGAGAGATACACCCACGATCAGATGATAAGAGCAGATCATTTGTAACTCTAAGAAGAGCAGTCTCAGTACTATGATACGGTCTAAATCCTGACTGGAAATCCTCACATATACCATTTTTCTCTAAGAAGGAATATAATTGTGTGGATACCACCTTTTCTAGTATCTTGGACAGAAAAGGGAGATTCGAGATTGGTCTATAATTAACTAGTTCTTTGGGGTCAAGTTGTGGTTTTTTGATGAGAGGCTTAATAACAGCCAGTTTGAAGGTTTTGGGGACATGTCCTAATGACAATGAGGAATTAATAATAGTCAGAAGAGGATCTATGACTTCTGGAAGCACCTCTTTCAGGAGCTTAGATGGTATAGGGTCTAACATACATGTTGTTGGTTTAGATGATTTAACAAGTTTATACAATTCTTCCTCTCCTATGGTAGAGAATGAGTGGAACTGTTCCTCAGGGGGTCTATAGTGCACTGTCTGATGCGATACTGTAGCTGACGGCTGAATGGTTGCAATTTTATCTCTAATAGTATCGATTTTAGAAGTAAAGTAGTTCATAAACTCATTACTGCTGTGGTGTTGGGAAATGTCAACACTTGTTGAGGCTTTATTTTTCGTTAATTTAGCCACTGTATTGAATAAATACCTGGGGTTATGTTTGTTTTCTTCTAAAAGAGAAGAAAAGTAATCGGATCTAGCAGTTTTTAATGCTTTTCTGTAGGATATGTTACTTTCCCGCCAAGCAATACGATATACCTCTAGTTTTGTTTTCCTCCAGCTGCGCTCCATTTTTCGGGCTGCTCTCTTTAGGGTACGAGTATGCTCATTATACCATGGTGTCAAACTGTTTTCCTTAACCTTCCTTAAGCGTAAAGGAGCAACTTTATTTAAAGTGCTAGAAAAGAGAGAGTCCATAGTTTCTGTTACATCATCAAGTTGTTCTGAGGTTTTGGAATGCTAAGGAATGCTAAGGAATTTGGATACATCAGGAAGATAACTTAAAAAGCAGTCTTTTGTGTTAGAAGTGATGGTTCTTCCATACTTGTAACAAGAAGTAGAATTTACAATTTTGGCTATATGAATTTTGCAAAGAACTAAATAATGATCTGAGATATCATCACTTGGCTGAATAATTTCAACACCATCAACATCAATTCCATGTGACAGTATTAAATCTAGAGTATGATTTCGACAATGAGTAGGTCCTGAAACGTGTTGTCTAACACCAATAGAGTTCAGAATGTCTATAAATGCTGATCCCAATGCATCGTTTTCATTATCAACATGGATATTAAAATCACCAACTATTAAAACTTTATCTGCAGCCAGAACTAACTCAGATGTAAAATCACCAAACTCTTTAATAAAGTCTGTATGGTGCCCTGGTGGCCTGTATACAGTAGCCAGTACAAACATAACAGGGGATTTATCATTAACATTTGTTTCTTTGGATAATGTTATATGAAGTACCATTACTTCAAACGAGTTATACTTGTAGCCTGCCCTCTGAGAAATCCTGAAAACGTTGTTATAAATTGAAGCAACACCTCCACCTTTGCCTTTTAGACGTGGCTCATGTTTATAACAGTAATCTTGGGGGGTGGACTCATTTAAAATAATGTAATCATCAGGTTTTAGCCAGGTTTCTGTCAAACAGAGTACATCTATATTATGATCAGTGATCATATTATTTACAAAAAGTGTTTTCGTAGAAAGGGATCTGATATTCAATAAGCCAAGCTTTATCATTTGTTTATCCATATTGCTTCCGTTTTTTATTTGTTGAACCTCAATTAAATTGTTAATCTTAACTTGGTTTGGACGTTTTTTGTTTTTTTCTAGTTCGGGGAACAGACACAGTCTCTATAGTGTGATATCTAGGTGAAAAAGTCTCTATGTGCTGAGAATTAACTGACCTCTGTGACGGGAGGCAGCTAGCAGACGGTCGGTTTAGCCAGTCTGTCTGCTTCCTGACCTGGGCCCCAGTTAGTCAAGTATAAACACTAAGACTATTTGCCATATTTCTAGAGAGAAGAGTGGCGCCACCCCAGGAGGGATGAAGACCATCTCTTTTAAACAGGTCAGGTCTGCCCCAAAAGCTCGTCCAATTGTCTATGAAACCTATGTTATTCTGTGGGCACCACTTAGACATCCAGCCATTGAGTGATGACAATCTGCTATGCATCTCATCACCACGGTAAGCAGGGAGGGGACCAGAGCATATTACAGTGTCTGACATCGTGCTTGCAAGTTCACACACCTCTTTAATGTTATTTTTAGTGATCTCCGACTGGCGAAGTCGAACATCATTAGCGCCGGCATGAATAACAATCTTACTGTATTTACGTTTAGCATTAGCCAGCACTTTTAAATTTGCCAAGATGTCAGGCGCTCTGGCTCCCGGTAAACATTTGACTATGGTGGCTGGTGTCTCTATATTCACGTTCCGTACAATAGAATCACCAATAACTAGAGCACTTTCATCAGGTTTCTCAGTGGGTGCATCACTGAGTGGGGAGAACCTGTTTAATGTTTTGATCGGAACAGAAGAGCGGTGTTTTGACCCACGACTACGCTGCCTCACCGTCACCCAGTTGCCCTGCTGCTGGGGCTCTGTTTCCGGAACCGAACAATGTACAGGAATCCCTGAGCTAGACGCATCCAAAGCCGTATCTAGAGCCCTAACATTTTTACTGTCCTCAATTAAAGTTTGGATGCGTGTCTCTAATTCTGAAATCTTCTCTGTCAGCCTAACTATTTCCCTGCATTTATCACATGTGAATCCCTCATCAGCGACAGAGATAGATAAACTGTACATGTGGCAAGAGGTGCAAGAAACAATGATAGGAGAAGCCATTACTCACCGTGCTTGATGAAAATTCTTACTGCGGTTGTTTGATGAACTTGTGAAAAACTGGAGCGAGGGAGAGGAGAAAAGAAAAAAAGTGTTAGAGATCTTTACACATACACACACACATACTGTACAATTGCATAATTAATGAAAAGAAAATAGAATATAAAAAGATTAGAAAGGTAGTTAGATTTTTTTAAAGAATAGAATTAGAATAGTGAGTGTTAAAGTTCGAGGGTCAAATAAAGATGGAAGAGATGTGTTTTAAGCCGATTCTTGAAGATGGCTAAGGACTCAGCTGCTCGGATTGAGTTGGGGAGGTCATTCCACCAGGAGGGAACATTTAATTTAAAAGTCCGTAAAAGTGACTTTGTGCTTCTTTGGGATGGCACAATCAAGCGATGTTCACTTGCAGAACGCAAGCTTCTAGAGGGCACATAAGTCTGAAGTAACAAATTTAGTTAAATGTGTGCAGAGCCAGTGGTAGTTTTGTAGGCAAACATCAATGCCTTGAATTTTATGCGAGCAGCTATTGGAAGCCAGTGCAAATTGATAAACAGAGGTGTGACATGTATTCTTTTTGGCTCATTAAAAATTAATCTTGCTGCTGCGTTCTGAATTAATTGTAAAGGTTTGATAGAACTGGCTGGAAGACCTGCCAAGAGGGCATTGCAATAGTCCAGCCACAGAACAAGAGCTTGAACAAGGAGTTGTGCAGCATGTTCCGAAAGAAAGGGCTTGATCTTCTTGATGTTGAATAAAGCAGATCTGCAGGATCATCAATCATAACTCCAAGGCTTCTAGCTGTTTTTGAAGGAGTTATGGTTGATGTGACTAACTTGATGGTGAAATTGTGATGAAACGATGGGTTTGCTGGAATCATAAGCAGTTCTGTCTTGTCAAGGTTGAGTTTAAGGTGATGGTCCATCATCCAGGAAGAAATGTCTGTTAGACAAGCTGAGATGCAAATAGCTACCGTCGGATCATCAGGATGGAATGAGAGGTAGAGTTGAGTGTCATCAGCATAGCAGTGGTATGAAAAGCCATGTTTCTGAATGACAGAACCTAATGATGCCATGTAGACAGAGAAGAGAAGTGGTCCAAGAACTGAGCCCTGAGGCACCCCAGTAGTTAGATGTTGTGACTTGGACACCTCACCTCTCCAAGATACTTTGAAGGACCTATCTCATAGGTAAGACTCAAACCATTGAAGTGTGGTTCCTGAGATGCCTTTTGCCAGTAGGGTTGATAGGAGGATCTGGTGGTTAACCATGTCAAAAGCAGCGGACAGATCAAGCAGGATAAGTACTGAAGATTTGGATTCCGCTCTTTACAGTCTTAGGGCTTCAACATCTGAGAGCAAGGCAGTCTCAGTTGAATGTCCACTTCTGAAGCCAGATTGGTTGCTGTAAAAGGATGTTTTTGTGCTTGAGAAATGTGGAGACTTGGTTGAACACAGCTCGTTCAAGTGTTTTTGCAATGAAAGGAAGAAGGGAAACTGGTCTGTAGTTCTCTAAAAGAGATGGATTGAGGTTGGGTTTCTAAAGTAGTGGAGTTATATGTGCCTGTCTAAATGATGAGGGGAAAACACCAGTGTGGAGGGATGTGTTGATGATGTGAGTGAGTGCAGGTACTACTGCAGAAGAAATGGCTTGAAAGAGATGAGATGGAATAGGATCAAGCGGGCAAGTTGTAGGGTGATTAGAAAGGATGAGTTTTGAGACTTCTGCCTCAGAGAGTGAAGAGAAGGATGTAAATGAGTGAAAGTTTGCTGTTGATATGAGCTTGACTGATTGTGGTGTGGAAAATTGTGTACTAATGTGTTTAATTTTATTAATGAAAAAAGTTGCAAAGTCGTCAGCTATTAGAGATGAAGCAGGAGGGGGAGGAGGAGGACAAAGAAGTGAGGAAAATGTTTTAAAAAGCATGCGAGAGTTAGACAAATTAATTTTGTTATGGTAGTATGTCATTTTAGCAGTGGAGACATTAGCAGAGAAAGAAGAGTGACTGATACATATTAAGGTCAGTAGTATTTTTGGATTTGCGCCACACCCTTTCAGCAGCTCTAAGCTTAGAACGGTGTTCGCGTAGAACATTAGATAACCAAGGGGCAGAAGGGGTGTTACGGGCTGGCCTGGAAGATAAGGGGCAAACAGTGTCTAAACAAGATGTAAGAGTGGAGCAGAAAGTATCAGTAGCACTAGCATCCAAAGATGCAAACAGTTAAGGGGAAGGAAGTGAAGATGAAACCATTGTAGAAAGCCGGGAGGATGAAAGTGTGCGTAGGTTACATCGAAAGATGACATGTGGAGGGGTAAGTGAAGTGTCAGGGACCATGTTGAGGTTAAGAGTGAGGAGGAAGTGATCAGACGTGTGCAGTGGAGTAACCAGAACATGATCAGTAGAGCAGTGTCGTGTATAAATAAGGTCCAGTTGGTTGCCTGATTTGTGAGTAGCAGTAGTTGACACTCGGTTGAGATCAATAGAGGCAAGCAGAGTGTGGAAATCGGCAAACAGACATTCTAGATGAATGTTGAAATATCCAAGCATAACTAGGGGAGTACCATCCTCAGAAAAGGTTGAGAGCAACACAGCTAATATATAGAAATATATATTAAAAAAATTTAAATAACAAAAGCACACACAATTACTAAAACGTTAACTAAAATTGAAATGAAAACTGAAAATATAAACAATAAAGCATATTCAAAATAAATTATTATAAATAATGATAACACCACTGTATATATGCAACACATCTGATGTGTATAGTAGAAATGACAAAAAACGTAACCAAATTACTACACTTTTAACTAAAATTACAATAAAAACACAAAAGCTAATTAAAAATATCAATAAATACTGTAATAGTAGAGAAATAATCCTAAATAACACTGCTGTAAACTTTTTCTTTTTAAACTGAGGTATGAGTCAAATTGTTTTCTGTGGTAAATATTTGAGTTACTCATTTAAGGTAGTTTTCATACTGTGTTAAACTGTGTATGTTTGGGTGTATGTGGGCCGACATGCTCAGATATGATTGGTGCTCAGTAGACAAAAGTCATTTGGGCTTTCGGTTTTTGATGTGGTTGGCCTGATCTGGAGACATACATGGAGGATTGAGCGTCCCCTCAGACCCTCGGAGTCATGTTCACACAGAGATGACAACTGTGTGTGGGCGGCTGGATGGATGTCAGAGGGTGATGGCATTGTCTTTCAACCCTTGAAGCAGAACGAATCTGCAAGAATGCCCCGTAAAGTAAAAAAAATGTCTCCTAGTACCTGTGAGCGGGAGAGATAATGTGTCTGTAATTGACGTGGGTGCAGTGTGGTTTAAGTTGCTGTCTCCTCTTTTTTCCTGCTGGAAAAAACATATGTGAGGGCCCTTCAGCTGCATATATTATATATCTGACAGTAATGAAGACCACATTTGTCAAAGCCTGTATTGCTGCATGAAGTATACAATTCAAGCTAATTTGAAAGCCATAAGGTGCTAATAGAAACAGTGTTACATTGGCCAAAATACTCCTATAGTTGATCTAGTTTAACCTCACTTTCTCCTTTCTCTTGGTCTTTTGTTCCCTCCTTTCCTCTCTCTGGGCTGAAGGAGCCCATCGGACTCAGGAAACGGTTTGTCAGTCACATATAAACACTGGCCTCGCTGCAGCGCTGATAAAAAACATCTGAAGCATCTGGATAGAGAGAAGCGTCCTGCTAGCTGCAGCTGAAAATGACAGGAATAGTTTTGGCCAGAAATAAAACGCCTGTCATCATTTACTCATCCTGAGGTCGGTCCAAACCCAAATGACTTTCTATGAAACACAATTGGAGATTAGACAGAATTTCCCTATTTTCCACAGAGTGGAAACTAAGAGAAGAAGATCCAAGAAGCACCATAAAAGTATCATAAAAGTGGTCCATATGGTTCATACATTGTATTCCAAGTCATGCGACGGCTACGTTTGAGGTGCTGGTTCAAATTTACGTTATTCACTGATCATTTTTGATCATTTTGACAGGCTAGAACCAATGACATAGTGACATCAATCCTGCCTCAGTGTGTCTTCTTGACATGTTTAATGACAAACATTTCACGACAATTTAAATGTATGATAGCCTTGTAGTTGAGACTTCTATAGTTTGAGTTTGACCATGGGCTGAATGACATGATTTTTTCTTTTGGGGTGAAGGAAGTCGAGACCAAGACATGAAAATATGTTTTGAGACTTAGACTCGAGATGGACTACACACTATCATGTAGGTTTGAAGTGATAATTTTTTGGGTGATCTCTAATTCTCTAACCTCATGTGTTTTGGGCCATTTACACACCTCTGAGATCAGTTTTAGATTTGGAGACTAGATAGTTGAAGTGGGAGAACTGGTTATAGATATTCAGTGCGGCATGTCCTGATTTTGTTGCATTCCTAGGTCAACATATTTTGCTGACCCTGGAACAACATTTTACTCCAAAAATGTATCCTTGATCATATCAACACACCTAAACCTAACCTTAACCATGAGTAGTCCCTAAAATCAGAGGAAATGATAGATGAATGACACTGATGTACAAGCACCAAACAGTGATTTTAAGCATAAACTTCACAATATCTATAAACTGGTTCTTCAAATCTGATTGGTTAATCACAATGTTGTTCCAGGGACAACAAAGATGTTGTCCCAGGAACATGTCTCACTTGGTAAAATCAGGTTCTGCATTCAGTGCGAGGGCCTTTGGCCTGGCTCTAGTCTCTGTGTTTGGCAGTGGCTCTACATTGCCTTTAAAAGGGCATATTTGAGGAGTGATGTTCATGTCTTTTCATGTCTGAGGTGGAGGTTTAGAGAACTGAGTCACAGGGATCATGTTTGAGCCAGGAGCTGTTATGATGGTTTGGATTACTAACAGAGTTCTGGGTGACTGTGCTCTTGTGTGGGGATTACCCACATACTTTGGCTTCCAGCTTTCTTTCTCCAACTTTCTTTCTTTCTTTCTTTCTTTCTTTCTTTTCCAGATGTAACTCTTCCCTTGAAGCCGCCACTGTTCTCTTCATCTGACCTGTCTCCTTCCCCTTCTGATTCTGTTTCCTCAAATGTTCCCACTCCTCATGATGAACATGAATTATGTCCTAGCAGGTACATATCTGTCATCATTTACTCACCCCCATGTCATTTTTTAAACCTGTATGAATTATTTCTTCTGTGTTGCGCAAATGAAAAATGTTTTAGAGTCCAAATGTGATTTAAACTTTTATGTTTCAAAAAGATATTGTGAAATTAATTTATGCAAGTAAACTAGTATCTTCAAACTGCAGACGATGTCACCATACACTAAGACTATATCAAATATATCAAAACAAACATCAAATGTCCTGTGGTTTGGTCACGTGATGTGTGAGAACCAATGAGTTTTGATGTTAGTTGACATTTGAGGTTTGTGTTGCCATATTGAACTATTCCAATGTGGTGACCAATTCAAATATCATAATTACTGTATTAATTTCAGTCTAAAGCTTTTTGCTCACTGTCTGAAATTTTTGTATGCATTTTTTCGTATTCATCATCGTAAAAATTTGGTCAAATATGTATTAATCAATCAGTTGTGAAAAAATTCACAAAACAATACAAAATGGAGTCTTCAGGCAGAGAGGATGATTTAGTTGTCCTCTCTCTTCTTGGGTAAAAGAGGAAATATTTTGGGTCCATCTAATGCTGAGATTGTATAGAGAGGAAGGAGAGTTTCCCCTCATCAAGAAGCTGCGAGATTCAAAGTTTACTACAGGATTTTGATGCTTTGGTAGCAATATTAGAGCCACATATTTAAAGGAAGACCAACAATTTCCATGAACCAATTCTTCCCTATTAGGCTGTATGTCTAAGGTATGGACACGCATCAAACTGTGTCATTGGAAAGGTGCGTGCCAGGCATTGAAACCAGTGTACAATTTTGGCTTTCATTTCTACAGTGGCTCTGAATTGTCAAAACACCCCTGAAAATGCTTGCTATGGATGTGAAAAAATGCAGAAAATCTTTCCCGATACAATTACAATTTTTTTTGTATGATGGACGAACGTTTCGGAGGCAGTATGTAAACATGCTTAACACAACGCAAGGTCGTATTGATTTTTTTAACTGTGAAAATTTCAGACTCAGTGTGCAATGACCTTAAGTTTTTTGAGCTTTGATCATCAGATCCATTGCAGTGGTTCTCAAATACATTCCCAGAGCAGCAGGTTTTTGGGGGCTATAGGCATGTGGTTGTGAACCACTTAGCAGGGAGCTAGGATGCTGGAGCCTTTTTAAATATGCTTTGACAGTGCAATTTAAACTTGCAATTAAAAAATGCATAATTCATCCAGGCCTGTTCGTCGAGATCTACCTTCCTGCAAAGCTCAGCTCCAATCTGGCAAACCACCAGTCAATTAGGATCTCCAGGAACATTTGATAATTACAAACAAGTGTGTTGGAGCAGGGTTGAATCTGAACTCTTTAAACAGGAACAGGAATGAACACCCCCGACCTATGCCATCCAGGGCTGGGCTCCATTTTTGATGCCTTTTCCTCATTAACTTGGATGTACTTCATTGATTTTTTTGCATGAGTGCACACTACTAGTGGAGCCATTGCAGTACGCTGAATTGGAACGCCCCAAGCCCTTATGAATTTGATGCTTCTTTCTATGTTTATTAAGGTATGCTTGGTCTGTTTTAAATATTTAGAAAAACAATTAATATACTTTGCAATGCACTTCAAAATGGCAGCAGGAAGTGCTTAGGTAGGTTTGTGAGCTTGTGTCGAAAAGCGAAGTGGAACCCTAAGCTTCAGTCCCAACCCTGCTCCAACACACCTGGCTGTTGTTTTCTAGTAATCCTGAACACCTTGATTGTGTTTGTTGGGTTTGATTAACTTTGGAGCTAAACTCTGTATGAAGGTAGCGCACAGCTTCAACCCACCTGCATGGAAGTTTAGTGATCCAACGAGTGTGTTTGGCTGGTTTAGATGTGTTTAATTGTGCTAAACTCCAGAAGGCGGCTCTCCCGGAGAAAAACCACTTTTCATTAGTACCAATCAAAATGTGAGTGAAGGGGACAGACGGTAATGGCGCCTTTCCACCGAGTGGTACGGTACGGTACGGGTCGGGTCTGTTAACCATGATTTGGCTAGCGTTTCCACCGCCAACAGTACCCTTACTTGATAGGCATGGTGTATGACGGAAAGTAGCTTGACGTCATTCGATCGCGCGGGAAAAGGAAATGGCGCCTCGTGTGTTGTGTCTTTCCCCTTGCGGCACGCGCAAATGACGATTCTCTGTCAACCAATCAACGTTCTGCAGTGAGTCTAGCTCCACCCTTTAGTACCGTTACACTGTGCTAGGTACCCCAACGGAAGGGTACCCAAAAAGTGGTACGGTACGGTTCGGCTTTTTGGTACCATTCTCAACTTTTGGCAGTGGAAACGCAAATAAAAGGGTACCGACCCGACCCGTACCGTAGCGTACCACTCGGTGGAAACGCGCCATAAGTGTGGTGGTCTAACAGTTTAGATTTCGGCAACCTTGAACAGAGAAAAACAGCTGTTATACAACAGCAGCACACTGAAATCTGGTGTTCGTGGTTTGAGGCCCAATTTAAGAATCTCTGCAAGAAACAAACAAATTATGTCACATTCACAATTACAGGGAGACTGAAGAGAGTGCAGGAAATTAGATGCATGTGTAACAACACAAGAAAGGAGAGGAGGGAGAGAGAAAACATTTAAGAGATGGTAATGAAAGAAGAGAAGCATTTACAGAAGAGTGAAAAGTCAAGAGTAGCATTTCCTGTTTATGTTCATGAGCAGAGATAAACAGCACGGTAACACACAATGCCAATAGTGTTGTATTCATTGTGCAACTGTATTATGACTTAACATTTCTGCATTTGACATTGAGAGCATAGGCCGTCATAGTTCCTAACAGATGACAAAGAATTGACAGAGCAACCATCAAGTCTTAGACAGTGTTCTAGGTTATTACATGGAGGGTTTTAGGTCCTATAATTAACACCTCTGTTTTTTCAGAATTTAGCAGTAAGAAATTACTCGTCATCCAGTTTTTTATATCGACTACCACCTTTTCTAGTATCTTGGACAGGAAAGGGAGATTCGAGATTGGTCTATAATTAACTATTTCTTTGTGGTCAAGTTGTGGTTTTTTGATGAGAGGCTTAATAACAGCCAGTTTGAAGGTTTTGGGGACATATCCTAATGACAATGAGGAATTAATAATAGTCAGAAGAGGATCTATGACTTCTGGAAGCACCTCTTTTAGGAGCTTGGATGGTAAGCAAGGCAAGGCAAGGCAAGGCAAGGCAAGAGGAACATACACAGATCCAACAATACTCTGAACATAACATTAATTAACAAACCAACAGAGGACTTCTTCTTCTTCTTCTTTCTTTTTATTGGCGGGTGGCAACCGACATGGGCTTCTTCGGGTCAAAAAAGACCGAAACCATGTACGTTTTAAATTTTTAAATTTTTTTGCTTCATCGGAGGGGGATGAAACTTGGTGACTTTTGTTGTATTACCTATGTGAACACACAAAAAAATCAAGGAGATGATTCTGATATGTTAAAGGGTCGTAAAAAAAAATTGCACACTTAGCTTCCTACGGGTCAAAAACGACCCACATAGGAAATGAATGGGAAATACAAGAAAATCCGAAAACTCAGAGAAACTTTGGTGGTACAAACTACAGATCAGCCACTGTGCAGAAAAAAAGTGTACAGCAATGAAGGGGTGACACTCTAAAACATCAAGAGTGCAAATAAGACACCCTCCCCCCCACACACACACACCCACACACACAAACACACACACACACAGAGAAATTAACTGGTAAGACTGAAACAGCAAATTTTGCTATATTTTACTATATAATCATAATAACTCCAAAACTATAGCAAGGAGAGTCAAAAGGTAGGTATCGTTTGAAAGAACTCTTTTTAAATTTTTCAAAAATATAAATTAGATTACATTTAGACATTGTCCTGCAGAGAAATTGCGGATAAAAGACAAAATATATATATAATTTGTATTATGATTTTGCATATCTTTCTTATTTGTCATGGAATAACTCAGGAAGGAAATAAGGTAGGAGGAAAATTCTTTTTTAGTGAAGTCCCCCTACATGTTAGCTGCATCTGGATAAAAAATAATAATAATTTGGATAAAGGAATCAAAAGTTACAGCATTTGGAACAGAGATAGCCTTTTTGTACAGTCTTTGACGCCCCCTCATGGGCAATTGTTTCTCCATGAAGAATATCTAGTCATAAAAGCAATAGATTATGTTAATTTTAGGCTCATTGTAATTGTAATAATATGCTGTAAAAAATGAAGTGCCATTTTCAATGATCTGTGAATGTTTCATGAGCTGTATGATGTTTTTGACACATTGCAGTACATTATTTTATAGATTATGAAAAAAAAAGAAATTGTATTTATCACCAAATAACTCAGCAATACTTAAGATTTTTTCAAAGTGGATACATTCACTGTAAAGGTCATACCCTAAGCTTTCAAATGACATCAACTTTGTGTTAATCAAGGCAATATTTTTGAAAAATATGGTAATGAATATTTTCGCAGCTAGGTGGCGCCTGCTGGCGGTACACTCGGTTTTAGAGGGATTACTCAGCACTCGTTAAGAGTTAATAAATGTGATTAGATGCATTAAAAAGCTGAGATCCTAAGCTTTAAAATGATATATAGATTGTGTTGTTCCATTCAGTGGTTGCTTAGTAATTCGATTTTTTTTCTTTCCAAATGGGAATAAAAAAAATAAAAAAAAAAAAGCTATGGCAGCCTATAGGCGGTTACAGGACATTACACACATTTATTATATTTTAAAGCCACTGGATGGCGCTCTTCTCACTTGAATTTTTTTTTATTTTAGGCCTGCACTCTATTTTGATGTGCAATGGTGCATTTATTGAAAAAAAATTAAAATTAAAATAAAATAAAAATATATATATTAATTCTAATGGAAAAAATTGCTCATAAAAAATATATAATTAATGCAAAGTATCATAAAAATCTTTAAAAATTCTAAATAATATACAAAAAATATTATTGAACAAAAATATATTTGATTGGTTTTCCTGGGAAAAAAAAAGTTACATTTTTAAGGCTTCGGTCTTTTTTGACCCGGAGGAAGCTAAGTGTAACCCATTTACGAAGAAGCCCAGAGGGTTAAGGTGCATAACCGCCACCTACTGTGCTGGAGTGTGGGCCAGAAATGTAAGCATCACAAGCGACAAAAAAACAAAACAAAAAAAAAAAAAAACTCACTTTACCTTCTTTCTACCTTTATAATAACTTCACCAATCAATTAAATCCTTTTCATTAAACCAGTTTCTTTCAAAAAGTTAAACAAAGCTCCCATTACCTGCTCTCCAATTTTAAAAAGATTTTTAAGGTTCAACACATTTTCCCCAAATTTCAGTAATTCCTCTTTTAATTTTATCCTTTGATTTCCATATTTAACACATTCACTAATCACATGTTCAGCTGATTCCTCTCCCCCTCCACAATCACACAAACCTGAAGGGTGCTTTTTCAATAAATACATAGTTTTATTTAATCCAGTATGTCCTAATTTCAACCTCGAAATAATGCTACTTTCTCTAGTACATCGATCTATAGATTTCCTTTTCCCTACTTCTTGCACAATATTGTACAAATGTCGCCCTTTCTTCCCTTCATCCCATTGTCTCTGCCATGTCTTCATAATATTTTCCTTTATTTTTACTTTAACTTCAGCTTTACTTAGTGCCACTTTTGTAATTCTGTCGAGTTTCAAAGCTTGCTTAGCCAACATATCTGCTGTCTCATTTCCCTCAATCCCCCTATGAGCTGGAATCCACAAAAATCTGACCGCTGCATTAATATGTTGCAGTCTATATACAGTCTGATAAATTTCGTACACAATATCAAGTCTACTATTAGATGATAACGACTGAAGAGACATTAATGATGATAAACTATCCGAGCAAATTAGAACCTTGGTAATTTTGTTTTCCTCTACCCACTGTAATACCCTTAAAATAGCTAACATTTCCACAGTAAATACTGTCAAATGATCAGAGGTTCTTTCCTTAACATTAATCTTTAATTCTGGAATAGTGAATGCAAAACCAGTAACACCACTCTTAGGATCTTTTGAACCATCCGTAAATGCAGCTATAAATTAATTATATATAGACCTTATTCTGTCCTCCACTTTTTCTACCCAGTTTCCTTTCCCATTAAGTCTTTTTATTTCTCCTTGAATATTGAAGTCTATAATTAATGGCGAAAACAACCAAGGCGGCGTACTTGAAAAAGGAACAATAGGACTGAACTTATTCTCCAGCAATTTCATTTCAATTGCTATTTTACTAGATGCCCAAGCAAAACATTCTATCTTAGCCTTCCCACTTTCCCAACAAGGAATAAGACACTTAACTGTAGGATGCCATCTTTCATTATGACCTTTTAGATTAGTCCAATAGTTCATCATCAGTTGCTCAAATCTTAAACTTAATGGAAGCTCGCCCACCTCAACTTGTAATGCACAAGCCGGAGAGGACCTTATGGCTCCACAACAAATTCGTAGTGCTTGATTTTGTATAATTTCCAGTCTCTTTAATGATGTTTTCGATGCAGATCTAAACACTATACTTCCATATTCAATCATTGGTCTTACTAAAGCCACATATATCCCTCTTAAGGCTCCTTTACTAGAACCCCACTCTATCCCAGTTAAGCACCTCATTATATTTAAAATCTTCTTACACTTTTCCTCTACTATCCTTACCTGCTCTGTCCAAGTTAGTTTAGAGTCAAACGTTACCCCTAAAAACCGAAAGTAATTTACCTGCTCAATTATATTCCCATACAATAACACCTTAGCCACCCTATCCCTCTTTTAAGTAAAAACCATCATCTTTGTCTTTTCCACTGAAAATTTCAAACCCCATAAATAAGACCATTCTTCAATTAAACCTACAGCTTCCTGTATCTTCTCTTGAACTAACAACAAGCTCTTACCATTTTTCCAAAGGGCAGCGTCATCAGCAAATAATGATTTCCCAATATCATACCTTATTTTACTAAAAACATCATTAATCATAATAGAGAAAAGTAATGGGCTTATCACACTACCCTGCGGGGTGCCATTATCCACTTTGAATTTATTAGACACTGAAGCACCAATTTTAACCTGAATATACCTTTCAGATAGAAAACTTTTGACCCAATTAAAAACTCTTCCCTTAATACCCATTTTATCTAATTTAATCAATAGCCCCTCTTTCCATACCATATCATAAGCTTTTTCCACATCCAAGAATACTGCCATAACCGATTCCTTATTTATCATAGCTTTTCTAACTTCGGTTTCCAAGCAAACCACAGGGTCCATTGTTCCCCGTCCTTTCCTAAACCCACTTTGATAAGGGGATAAAAGATATTTACTTTCTATATAAAATGTCATTCTTTCTACAATCATCCGTTCCATAATTTTCCCAACATGCGACGTAAGGGCAATGGGCCTGTAATTTGCTGGATTCGTTGAATCCTTACCTGGTTTTGCTATAGGTATAATAATAGCCTCTTTCCAACTTATTGGTAATCTCCCTTCTTCCCAGCTCTTATTATATATACCTAAAAGTTTCATTTGCATTAAAATTCCAAACTGTTTCAACATACTATAACTAATCTGATCTTTTCCTGGAGCAGTTACCTTAGCGTTATCTATTGCCCGTTTCATTTCACTTAATGTAAAAGGGGAATCCATAGCATCCTCTGTACTTTCCTTTCTTATTAGTGCCTCTGGGTATGCATCTCTAGTCACTTCTCTTCCTCTTTTCCCAGCCTCTGACAGATTACTAGAACTATGAATTTCAACCAAGGCCTTAGCTATGATATCAGCTTTTTCCCTATTTGTTACTGCTATGGTTTCACCTGCTTTTAAAACTGGAATCTGCCAGTCCTTTCTAATTCCCCTCATCTTCCTTATCATTCCCCACACATTTCCTAATGTAGTCGTTCTACCTATTTTATTACAATATTCTCTCCAACTGTCTCTTTTTGCCTTCTTTACTACTTTCCTAACTTGAGCCTGGGCCTTTTTGTATTCTATCAATCTTTGGAAGTTAAGATTACTCTTCAGCATTTTAAATGCCTTATTTCTTACTTTAATGCTTTTCCCACACTCTTCCGTCCACCATGGAACTGGTTTCCTATTCATTTTTCCTTTGCTTTTTGGAATACATAAGTTAGCCACTCTAATCAGTACTTCTTTAAACTTTTCTTCAATTTCATCTATATCCTGGCTTAAATCAATTTCACTACTCACCTCCTCACATAGATATTTAAATTTACCCCACATAGCCTTATTTAATATCCATTTATCCTCTCTTCCTTCTTCCCTCTCATCCTTTCTCACACCTAACTTACATACAACAGGAAAATGATCACTACCCATAGTTGATTCCTCCCATAACTCCCACTCACAAATACCTGCCACCTCTTTTGACACTAGTGTTAAATCAAGTGCTGAACTTTTACCCGTGTGAACATCTATTCTTGTGCTTCTCCCATCATTAATGCATACCAAATCAAACTCATCCAACAACTGTTCTACTATTAGCCCATTTAAATCAGTTCTCCCCCCTCCCCATAATGAACTATGGGCATTAAAATCTCCACATGAAACAATGCGGTCACTTGCTAGTTCAACAATCTGATTTAATTTATTACCATCTAATCTTCTACATGGATTATCATAATTTACCACAGAAAACTTCTCTTGCTTAGTCCATATTTTAACAATAATATACTCTTCCTCCCTTCCTTTTGATATAACTTGATATGGAATATTCTTCTTGATAAATGTAGCACACCCACCCCCTACACCATCTTCCCTATCATTCCTTACACTAACATAATTATATATACTAAAATCTAATTTCTGTGATAACCATGTTTCTTGTATACAGATTACATCAGGTGTAGTTGGTAACGAACTGATAAAATACTTAAATTCTTGCCCATTTGCCACCAAGCTTCTTGCATTCCATTGAAGAATAAGAACCATAATATCAGCCAACAGATGAAGCTTCCTGACCGGCCTGAGCACTTAACTCATTCCTCACCTCTTCCCAGGACAAATCATTCAGGCTAAGATGGTTCACTGCTGCCTTTACTATTATTTGTATCCTTTCCGTTTTTGACTTTGCCTCAGTGGTAGCATTGATGACCCCTGCCATAAAGATGACAAATTTCCTTAAATCAACCAGATCTTTACCCCCTTTTATCTGTTCATGTTGATCATTATTCCGATTCTCACTTGCCTCATTTACTACTCTTTCATCCCTGTGATTCACCAGTCCAACGGCCTCTGCATATGATATTTTATTTTTCACTCTGACCTGCTGAATCTCAACCTGCCTTTTCATTACTTCACATCCCCCATATGCCACACTGTGATTTCCTCCACAGTTACAGCATTTCAGTTGCACATCCCTTCTACATTTCTCATAATCATGGTCCTCACCACATCTAGCACACCTTCTTTTCCCTTTGCAATTCATGGCTGTGTGACCAAACCTCTGGCATTTAAAACATCTCAAAGGTTTAGGAACGTATTCTCTCACATTATACATCATATATCCTAGGGATACTCGGTTAGGAAGCATTTCATCCTCAAATTCCAACAACACACTTTCACTTACTTGTCTCACCCCATTCTTAAAGCTGGTTAATCTTCGGGCATCTTTCACTTTCCCTCCTTTTAAGTTTGCTTTTATTTCATCCACATTTACATCAACAGGGATCCCCCAAATCACCCCCCTATTCCACATGTTTCTCTTCTCCACGCGACTAACGCTACTTACTTTAAACCTTCCTATCTCCTTCATTCTACAGGCCCTTTCTCTTTGATCTTCATTTTTGCATATTATTAAAAGGTTTCCATCCCTCAAAACTTTGGCCATTTTGACATCTCCCACTTGGTTTTTTATTATCGTAGTCAACTTCACTGGATTCATACCAAGCACTCCATTTTCTTCCTCAAATCTAAGTATTACTTTGCACTCATCATCTATCTTCAAATTATCATCCTTTCCATCCACTTTAGTCATCATCCCTTTGAATTTCTTTGACCCCTCTTTTCCACTTTCACCACCCCGTTTCTCTCTTATTCTATCTCTCTCCTGACTAAACTCCATATGATCTTCATTCTCAGTGTCATCCGAGTTAGCCCATTCTGGCCCATTTCCAGCACAGCTTTGCCTACCCGACATCGTTTTCACTCCTTTGTCACGTTTCCCCATTTCTTCCAATAAAGTTCCTTGTCTTCTCTTCATTAGGTGACAGCAACTCGAAGAACTTTTATCATCGCTTCTTCAACTTTTCCTCCTGCGTAAACTTTCCAAAGGGTAAGTCTCCAGTCACCAAACTTCCAACAAAATGGCTGCCACCCAATCACTCACCCCCTCCGGCAGACGGTGATTATTCGCCAGCCCAACTTCGTTCCAAGTCCCCAACAGAGGACTGCAGACACAAGGAGAATAAGTAGGGAACCTAACGAGGGAGACACAGGTGGAGCAACTAAAACAATAATGACATAACATGATGGGCGGGATCAGACAATAGAGAGGAGAAAGAGCACATGGCACCAAACAAACAACACAAGCCATGTGCTCACAGAAAAACAGTGTCATCTGGTCGCCATCCTGGGCACACCAGCTGAAGACTGTGACATCTATAGTGCACTGTCTGATGCGATACTGTAGCTGACGGCTGAATGGTTGCAATTTTATCTCTAATAGTATCAATTTTAGAAGTAAAGTAGTTCATAAAGTCATTACTGCTGTGATGTTGGGAAATGTCAACACTTGTTGAGGCTTTATTTTTCATTAATTTAGCCACTGTATTGAATAAATACCTGGGGTTATGTTTGTTTTCTTCTAAAAGAGAAGAAAAGTAATCGGATCTAGCAGTTTTTAATGCTTTTCTGTAGGATAGGTTACTTTCCTGCCAAGCAATACGAAATACCTCTATTTTTGTTTTCCTCCAGCTGCGCTCCATTTTTCGGGCTGCTCTCTTTAGGGTGCGAGTATGCTCATTATGCAATGGTGTCATACTGGTTTGCTTAACCTTCCTTAAGTGTAAAGGAGCAACTGTATTTAAAATGCTAGAAAAGAGAGAGTCCATAGTTTCTGTGACATCATCAAGTTGTTCTGAGGTTTTGGATATGCTGAGGAATTCGGCTACATCAGGAAGATAACTTAAAAAGCAGTTTTTTTGTGGTAGAAGTAATGGTTCTTCCATATTTGTAACAAGAAGTAGAATTTACAATTTGGCTATATGAAGTTTGCACAAAACTAAATAATGATCTGAGATATCACTTGGCTGCATAATTTCAACACTATCAACATCGATTCCATGTGACAGTATTAAATCTAGAGTATGATTTCGACAATGAGTAGGTCCTGAAACGTGTTATCTAACCCCAATAGAGTTCATAATGTCTATAAATGCTGATCCCAATGCATCTTTTTCATTATCAACATGGATATTAAAATCACCAACTATTAAAACTTTATCTGCAGCCAGAACGAACTCGGATGTAAAATCACCAAACTCTTTAATAAAGTCTGTATGGTGCCCTGGTGGCCCGTATACAGTAGCCAGTACAAACATAACTGGGGATTTATCATTAACATTTGTTTCTCTGGATAATGTTATATGAAGCACCATTACTTCAAACGAGTTATACTTGAAGCCTGCTCTCTGAGAAATCCTGAAAACATTGTTATAAATTGAAGCAACACCTCCCCCTTTGCCTTTTAGACGCGGCTCATGTTTATAACAGTAATCTTGGGGGGTGGACTCATTTGAAATAATGTAATCTTTAGGTTTTAGCTAGGTTTCTGTCAAACAGGGCACATCTAGATTATGATCAGTGATCATATTATTTACCAAAACTGTTTTCGTAGAAAGGGATCTGATATTCAATAAGCCAAGCTTTATCATTTGTTTATCCGTATTGCATCTGTGTTTTATTTGTTGAACCTCAATTAAATTGTTAATCTTAACTTGGTTTGGACGTTTTTTGTATTTTCTAGTTTGGGGAACAGACACAGTCTTTATAGTGTGATATCTTGGTGAAAGAGTTTCTATGTGCTGAGAATTAGCTGACCTCTGTGACGTGAGGCAACTAGCAGACGGTCGGTTTAGCCAGTCTGTCTGCTTCCTGACCTGTGCCCAAGTTAGTCAAGTATAAACACTAAGACTATTTGCCATATTTCTAGATAGAAGAGTGGCGCCACCCCAGGAGGGATGAAGACCATCTCTTTTCAACAGGTCAGGTCTGCCCCAAAAGCTCATCCAATTGTCTATGAAACCTATGTTATTCTGTGGGCACCGCTTAGACATCCAGCCATTGAGTGATGACAATCTGCTATGCATCTCGTCACCACGGTAAGCAGGGAGGGGACCAGAGCATATTCTGTCTGACATCGTGCTTGCAAGTTCACACACCTCTTTAATATTATTTTTTGTGATCTCCGACGTGCGAAGTCGAACATCATTAGCACCGGCATGAATAACAATCTTACTGCATTTACGTTTAGCATTAGCCAGCACTTTTAAATTTGCCAAGATGTCAGGCGCTCTGGCTCCCGGTAAACATTTGACTATGCTGGCTGGTGTCTCTATATTCACGTTCCCTACAATAGAATCATCAACAACTAGAGCACTTTCATCAGGATTCTCAGTGGGTGCATCACTGAGTGGGGAGAACCTGTTTAATGTTTTAATCGGAACAGAAGAGCGGTGTTTTGACCCACGACTACGCTGCCTCACTGTCACCCAGTTGCCCTGCTGCAGGGGCTCTGTTGCCGGAACTGAACAATGTACAGGAATCCCTGAGCTAGACGCATCCAAAGCCGTATCTAGAGCCCTTACATTCTTACTGTCCTCAATTAAAGTTTGGATGCTTGTCTCTAATTCTGAAATCTTCTCTGTCAGCCTAACTATTTCCCTGCATTTATCACATGTGAATCTCTCATCTGCGACAGAGATAGATAAACTGTACATGTGACAAGAGGTGCAAATAACAATAGCAGGAGAAGCCATTACTCACCGTGCTTGATGAAATATTCTTACCACAGTTGTTTGATGAACTTGTGAAAAACTGGAGCGAGAGAGAGGAGAGGAGAAAAGAAAACAGCGATAGGTTCGAATGAAAATGCTAATAACAAGCTAACGAGTGCTAACGCTAAGGTACTGTCTAACGCATTGGTACTGGCTTTTGTTCACACGGAGTTCATTCCGGGACTGAACCCGGCAATGTTACTAGTTCCCTGACCCAGGAACGATGCTGGAATCAATCCTGGGACATGCGTTCACACAGAAGGCAATCCGCTAATTTTCCAGGACCAACCTGCAGTGTAAAAAGGGTCTTAACACTCACGGCGGTCTCCTTGACCTCTGCCTCACACAAGTGGCAGAACAATAAAGCTGTAAAGTGCTGCAGGTCTCAGGACCGAACAAAAGTGCACCTTGCACCTTTTAAATAATACAAAGTACCTCCTGAGGCACCAAATACCTGTGGCGCAATCAGAGACACTGCAGGTGTATTCTCTGTTACTGCAGGTGCAGCACAAAGTGAGGAACACGCACCCGATTTCACAGTACAAAACAGAAAAACAATGTTTTACAATGCTTGCATTGCAGTGGTCTTTGAGAACACCCAGTGTATGACGTAGGCATGAATGAAATCATGCCATTTCTTTGCGATGCTCAGGTGAGCTACTACTTTATTTACATCTGGTGGGTGACCAACAGAAAATGGCAAAACACAAGGTTGAAAAGATGTGCTGACAGAGAAAATAGTGATGCACAAGTTGCTTCTTGTTAGTTGGTTAGTTAAGAAAAATAAATAATTGTGCAGACCACACTCACTGTAGACGCTACTTAAAGTATGTAAAGAACTACAATGCAAATGCTAACAAAAAAATACTGAATCCACCTTTACGTTTAAAGGATTTTTAGGCCGATGCATTTTCTACATCATTAGAAGAATGGCATCTACGCTAATATTATTTCTCTCTTATTCCGAGGTCACTGTAGCCACCAGGTCCAGTCTGTATCCAGATCAGAGGGTCACTGCAGTCACCAGGATCCAGTACGTATCCAGACCAGATGGTGGATCAGCACCTAGAAAGGACCTCTATTGCCCTGAAAGACAGCGGAGACCAGGACAACTAGAGCCCCAGATACAGATCCCCTGTAAAGACCTTGTCTCAGAGGACCACCAGGACAAGACCACAGGAAACAGATGATTCTTCTGCACAATCTGACTTTACTGCAGCCTGGAATTGAACTGCTGGTTTCGTCTGGTCAGAGGAGAACTGGCCCCCCAACTGAGCCTGGTTTCTCCAGGTTTTTTTCTCCATTCTCCATTCTGTCACCGATGGAGTTTGGGTTCCTTGCAGCTGTTGCCTCTGGCTTGCTTAGTTGGGGACACTTCATCTACAGCGATATCGTTGACTTGATTGCAAATAAATGCACAGACACTATTTGATTGAACAGAGATGACATCACTGAAGTCAATGATGAACTGCTTTTAACTATCATTTTGCATTATTGACACACTGTTTTCCTAATGAATGTTGCTTAGTTGCTTAGACGCAATGTATTTTGTTTAAAGCGCTATATACATAAAGGTGACTTGACTTGACTTGACCAATGGCGTAAAGGGTGTGTTGTAGTGATGACGTACGTTATCATGCGACTCTTTTAGCGGGTGTTTTGAAGGCAGATCAAGGTTTGCAACAAAAAAAAAATTATGTGCAAACTGTAATGAAGGAGAGATCAGGTAGTTCCTCACTCTCCGCACTGTAGCTGAGATCTTTCTTCAGTTTAAGTGAAAGTTAACGTGCCTAGCATTTTCGACTCGTACATTACACATCCCATCCTGATGTCAAAATGTTATTACGGGACCTTTACGGGTTGTGTGTGAACGAATGCTCAGGGTCTGGGAAATCAGTGGCAGTGTGAAAGGGGCTAAATCCTAACAGTTTCTTCCAAGATTAATTTATCTGACCTGTGCTATCCAATAATATTTTCATAGTACTCTATGTTTAATTTTAAATCTTCAGAAATGAAAGGAATTTTCTGAGAAAGTTTCTTTGAGCTTTACTGTGAGCAGTAGTTTCTCTTGGGTGTGATTATTTAGAGAGCTGGAGGTCCCAGCACAGAAGGCACAGACAGGTGGATGGAGGCGAGACAGAAGGTGCCTGTGACCTCGGGATGTGGTCAGGTGGGTCCACACCTGTCTCCTTACTTAAACTAAGATTCCAGTTACATAAGACAGAGACACACCAGATATACAAAGGGAATGTTAAGGGATCATAGAGACACTCTCAGTCCACAGAATGTTAAAGAAATTTTCGTTTTTTCACAAGGGTTATAAACATGTCAACAACACACTCAATCAGTTGAGCCATGTGTCATAAAATATAACATTTAGGCAAGATGTATACGCTAAGCATGCATCCTACTTTCATTGAAATGAATCACAGTGTTTCCAATACATGCAAACACTCAGAGATCAGTGAGCTGTGACAGATAGTGACCTGCCAGCTTGGGTTAAGGTCTACTGAAGTGTCTCTACAGCTGTCACGTTGTAATTCTAGAGATCAGTCCACCTGAGAAACACCAGCAGCACCCCTCCCCGGGCCGGGACGTCCTGCTGAAGGGGGGTTAGTCACGCAAGTATGTGTGGATGTGCTCAGCCCAGCGTGAATCAACCATCTCCACAGCGTGTGGACTTATAGCCAGTTTTTCTAGACTAAAGTACTTAAAACTAATTTCACACTACTTCATTAGCATTGCACATTGCATTAAATTTACATCAAAACCATTTGAAGCTTACATGACTGTACTACACTGTAAAAACGAACTTTTTGGTATAGTAATATATATTAAATTAACCATCATAATTTTTACTTCATAAAATTAAAATTCAATGAGAACTAGAATTTCCTAAGTAAAATTTTAAATATCTACGCATTTAATTCATGTAATAAATTAACTGGTTGTAAAGAGTAAAGTCTTATTATATATTTGCTTGTCATATTTAAACGTTTCATAGTCACTTCACATAAACATAGTAATTTTAAGTAAATTTTAATCGAAAAGTATAGCGCGTTTGAATCCGCACATGCGTGTTTGGACAAGACAGTCTAACTGCGCACTTTGGATCATCATAGACTAATTGTCGGGCTGCTGCGTGGCTGCTTTTTGTCGTGTTTGAGGCTTTTACAGTCTATGGTTTGAGGTAAGTTTGTCTTTCTGTTTTACATTTAATAAAACATGGGTCTGTGTGGATTTGATTGATTATTCTTGTTTATTTGACTCAATAAACATTAAAGCTCATCTTATAACATGACCTCATATTAGTGTAACGTTAACGCGCGTAGGTTAGGCCTATCCATAGAACATTAGCTGCTATAACCCTATTCACAATCACTTCCTACATTAACTTATTTATATTTAATCGGAACCGTTTTCAATAGTTTCACAAAGCACTGTTTTTCGTGTAAAAGTTTCAAACTGATTGGAAATTATTAGAAAATATTTACCGTTGTAACTGCTAGCTAGCTAAAATAAGGCCTTAATATTAATTAACGTAACCACTTTCCTGCTGAAGTAACGTTATACTGTTGACTAAGTTATGGAAAAGTTTGAATGTTCTTACTGAATATTGCTCAGGAACGTCTAACTTACACATAACGTTAAAGCTACATTTTTTTCAAAATGATCAACGAGTTTTAATATTTTTCCTATTTAAAACTTGACTCTTCTGTAGTTAAACCGTGTACTAAGATCGACAGAAAATTAAAAGTTGCGATTTTCTAAGCCTGTATGGCTAGGAACTATACTCTCATTCCAGCGTAATAATCAAGGAACTGTGCGGCCGTACCATGAGTCCAGCAGGCGTAATGATATGACGCAGCGCCTGATAATAGTCCCCAGCTACCAGGCTACCGAGCTGGGGACTATTATCAGGCGCTGCGTCATATCATTACGACAGCGCTCGAATGCAGAATTGATTACTCTTTCGCGTTTCCTTGCCCTTGAACGGACACATAAACACAAAATTGTCGTCTCGACAAGTATTCTCTCGTATATGTCATATGTGCACAGCTGAGAAAGAAACGGATATTTGTCAGGTTTTTTCGGTCCGTGCAGTCGGTCTTAAAGTGACAGCACACACTTAATATTATATATATATATATATATATATATATATATATATATATATATATATATATATATATATATATATACACCGTTTTCTTTGTCATTGATATAAATAAAACAATAAAATACAGCTTTAACAAAGCTTAAACTATATTTAATTTATACAGTGATTTTTATTACAGTGTTATTTTACATTTAGGCTTAATTATTAATTTCTGTACCTGAATATACTGTTAGACTTTCAAATAACTTTATTTAGTATTCATCTCTGCTTGTAATTTGCAGATTCTACCCGGCCTAAAAATCCTTGGCATCCATCTAAAAAGCACCATGACCAGAAGCACATTAAAACACGGATAAATCAACTATCAACTTACAGTGTAAGGCTCATCTCTTTCAGTTGTAAATTGCACTCATGCCTGTTGCGCATCCCCATGTGATCGTCACGAAGGAGAAGGAGGGCGGGAGAAAGACTCTCCCCAATATAGTATGTGTGTATGTGTTTGTTCATTCTGTTGTGATAATGAAGTCACTTTAAATAATTTCAGCAATTCTATTTTTGTTTCTCAAAAGACTTATATTTTTTCTTCTAAATTGTATGCAGGAGGACAGCTGCAGTGACATCACTCAGCACATCATAAAAATACTGGTTGTCCATGGTGCTGATGGAGAAGATCCGATCAATGTATCCATCCTTCTTGAAGGGAGGGAAATGTTGCCAGGATGCGGCAATACTGCAAAGGCATGCATGCTGCTTATGGGCCTGATTTAACTGAATGCACCTTTGTCAAGAGATGACTGAATGTCAATTTTTGGAGGAAGAACATTTTTTGATGACTGAAAAATAAAACTGTTAAATTGTATTTTATTTGTGTGATTTGTGAAAAATATGGAGAAAATTATTTATGTTCATGATTATTTATAAAAAAGAAATTAGCAATGTTAACATAATTATATATAGTAAATGAAAATCTCAACAAAAAAAAAAACTTAAATAAAATCTACTTATTTTACTTAATTAAATGGTAAGATTTACTTAATAATTTCATAAAAGCAAGCTTCCTAATTATAAAACAAGAAATAAACTTTACTTAATTTCTTTAAATAAATATAGTTTCTAAATTAAATGTAAATAGGTAATTTTTACTTAATTTCTTCATGAGCGTTACGTTCAATACTAAGTAGATTTTACTTGATAATGACACGTGAGTTGTACTTGATATTATAGCAGTAAAATTTACTTAAAATATACTTGTGCAAATTGTTACGAGGATTTTATTAAGTAAATCTTACAAGTAGTTTTTTTCAGTGTGTAGCTGAATTTCCCAGTTTAAACTCATTGTGCATTGTCAGGGTGCTTCTCCTGTCGTTTTGATTCAAATTCATGATTTGTGAATTGAATCAGTCAGAACGGTTATTCATTAAAAATAATCAGTTCAATAGAATGAAAACACAGCTGATAAAAAGTATGTGGTTGGTAAGATTTTTTTTAAACAAGTCTCTTATTTTTACTAAAGCTGGATTTATTTGATCAAAAATACAGTAAAAACAGTGAAATAATAACGTTATTCAAAAGAACTGTTTTCTATGTGAATATCTGTTCAAATGTAATTTAACCTGTGATCAAATCTGTATTTTCAGCATCATTACCCCAGTCTTCAGTGTCACATGATCTTCAGAAATCATTCTGCTATATTTCTGATTATTTTTAAGCTGCTTCATATATTTGTGGAAACTACTTAAAAGGTTCTTCACAGCGATGCCATAGAAGAGTCCTCTTTGGTTCCACAAAGAACTATTCAGTCGAAGGTTCTTTAAAGAACCATCTGTTTCTTACCTTTTTATAATCTGAAAAACCTGCTTTTGTCATAAAGAAACTTTTGTAAACAAAAAGAAAGGTTCTTCCGATTTTACAGTTTCTTTATGGAACCATTTAGATAAAAAGGTTCTTCCATGGCACCATGAAGCACCTTTATTTTTAGGAGTGTACAGGTGTAAAATCTGAATTGTCTGTAAAACACTGCACTTTCTACACTGTAAAACATGAACAGTGCAAACACTGATTTGGACAAGTAATTAGGTGCACACACACATCAAGAAAAGAGTTACAGGGAACATTGTGATGTAGTAATGTATTGTCCTTGAGTGGCTCTTTATTTTCTTCTGAGGACTTCATGTGCAGTTTAATTATGAGTGCTGAGATCCTAAAATACTCTGTGAGCCAGACCATGAAGGCCACATCAGTGAGCCAAAGCCAGCACACATCTATTAGAGGCTTTTTTAGCCCGGACACAGCACGTGTGGCTCTGCATGTGTGGCATTAGAAAAACTATGTGTAACTGTATTACATACATGCTGTACATTTGCTGAAAGTAGATATTCTGTGTGTGTCTGATAGGTTTGATCTGATCTGATCTGATTCTTCTCAAATGGTTTTGCGTCAGGATCCAGATGCTACATTGTACATCAACCTGACATGGTACCAGAATTGTTTATCAAACACAATGTCATGTATTAAAATGGATTAATATTACCATGCACTGCATGGACAAGACTCACAGATGGAAAAGAAAAAGTGAAAATTAGCTAAAATATCTCTGTGGAGCTCCTGGTGTTTCAGGCATGAATCCCAAGAACCATATGAAAGAACAACAGAAAAGAAAAAAAAGTTAACAGGTTTTGTCAATAGAGTCTCTTTTCTGCACATGGACACACACACACACACACACACACACACACACTCGAGTCATTACTTTAAAGCTAGTTTTTGTTGGTTTTGAGAAAAACTCCCTCCCACAGAGAAAGCCGAGAGAACCCCCCTCCCCCCACATACACACACAGTCACACAAACATTCATGCATAAGACACACACACACACACACACACACACAGAGCGCAGCAGCAGTGGTTGGGCTCGGCTCCAGAGACCCCCGCCTCCAGACGTAAGTCTTTCCAGATGTGCTCACATCCATCCCACTGCTGAGAGACACCACTAAACACACACACACACACACACACACACACACACACACACACACACACACACACACACACACACACACACACACACACACGCAACATTTAAATGAATGTCAACAGTGTAAAGGACCTTAATAAACATAATAAAAATGCAAATCATATTATTTGGTTTTCTTACTCATATGTCACACAATATCACAATTAAGTGAACATTGGTCATTTCAGTAAATTATAAATCATTTCTCTACTTTGGTTTGTGTGGATGTTTTCCCCAATAAATTGGGGTTAAAAAAGAAAGATGAACTGGCAGTTTGTTCTGAAATATTTGTTTCTTCATTTTTCTTTCTCTATTAAATGTTTCAAAACAAAACTTGTTTTAAGAAATATTGTTGGCAATCAACTAACATTTTTTTTTCTTTGTCCTCAGTTTCACTCTTTCAGTCTTTTGTAAAACCCCTTTAACTAACAAAATATGTTCTTTAATCACATCATCCACCAAGGAAAAGACAAACAAACATTACTTCCAGTTTGATGTTAAACTACAGTAGAAGATTAAATTGAAATTAAATGAATGCATTTAGCAGACGCTTTTATCCAAAGCGACTTACAGTGCATTCAGGCTATTAATTTTAACCTATCATGTGTTCCCAGGGAATCAAACCTCCAACCTTGCGCTTGATGGCACATTGCTCTACCAACTGAGCTACAGGAACACTAAAAAACAAGATAAGACAAAGATAAAAAGTTATTAAGAAGATAAAACCATATTTCAAAGACAACAGAATTCTGAATCTACATTAAAACAAGTCCTACTTAAAAGCACACTTAAGATCAACTAACTGCATTTAATATAAATGTAAATATAATAAATGTCATTTATTGCAAATAACATGGATTTAAAAATTACATTCAGTCCATACTTAAGTTTATTCTTTTGAAATATATTATTTCTATAATAAGTGCTGTAATAAGTACACAAGAACAAATGTTATACAAACTGCATTACAACAAACAAACACACACTATGACTTCACATCTACTGAGAGACAACATTTCTTTTAGGACAACACAAGCAGGTTCATGTGTTAATGTAGTGTTTCTCATGCTGTTTAGATTGTTAGCGTTACTGATTTTCACAGCAATGCTAATAGGCTAAATACAGTCTTTCACTGAGGTGCCAAATGAGCAGCAATACATCCGGTTCAAAAAGGTGTGTGTGTGTGTGAGGGGTGGGAGACAAGTGTTGTTACAATCAAGGAGTTATTGTCTTCAAAAGCACCCCCCCCCCCCACACACACAGTTTAAGGACCCTCATGTCTCAACAGGTGTTGGTAGAGAGACATATTTAAAAGGAAAGGGAAAGAAGGAGCATCTGTTATAAAGACCTCCCATGTAATGTTTACAAGAACAGCACACTACAGAACTAGAAAGACAGATGAATTATTCAGAAAACTGAATGGAAGAGCCATGCTGTTGAATGACACCTCAATAACACACCTTCACAGAAGAAGGATCTCTCTCTCTCTCTCTCTCTCCTCTGACTCCTTTCATAAGGTTGTGGAGCCAGAGAGACTGTGACCCCCTAATGAGTGAATGACACACACACACACACACACACACACACACACACACACACACACACACACACACACAGTTTTATGAGGGCTATCTAATAGACATTATTTTACATTTCCTGTATCTTCTATACCCTAAACCTAACCTCGACAGAAATATGATCATTTTTCTCATTTTCTCAACAAAAAAGAAAGAAAGAAAGAGAAAGAAAGAAAAGGAAACAAAAAAGGTTGTAGTTTTTTTAAGCAGACATTTTGTCCTCACAGAGAGTAGAGCTCACATGTTTGGCTGTGCTTGCGACCAGATTTAAACCTATTTTAAAACATTAATTTTGGTGACATAAACTTTAAAAAGAACACACATTATGAACATTTTATTTTTTTTATGTACCATATTATTTTTTGAAGCATGCAGTTTAGGGTTGTAAACCAATGTGCCCTTGAGCAAATGACTTCTCCACAGCTTCCCCGGGGGTCTGTTTCTGCTATCAGTGTACTGTGAGCATCTCAAGAAAGTGTTGGTTAAATGACAAGCATCCAGTAGGAAGAGAGACAGAGACAGAGAGAGAGAGGCTAAGATTAGGGTAATCAGTCCATCTGAGAGATTGATGGAGAAGACATGCAGAGTTTAAAGAGGAGACAAGCGGATCTGAAGTGAGTAATATGGCAAAACAGCAAGTGCAGTGGAGCAGGGGCTGCTGGGTAAGGCACCTTGCAACAGCTGCTCTCAATTATCCACCCAGGGGTCGAGGGACACATGGGGCTGGGGGACGGGGGTCAGACACCACTGGCGCCAGGAGAAGAGCAACAGGTCAGGAAAGAGGGAGATTATAAAAATACTAGCAGGCAACTGGCCCCTAAAAGAGCAAACAGGTACTGTGTGTGGGGTTCGTTGAGGCCGTGCGCCAGCGTTACAGAGGAGGAGCCGAAGGGTGGACATTTGATCTTCACTTCCTGTAGAAAACTAAATATAGAACCGAAAGAATGAGAAAGACAAAGAGCAACAAACACAGAGTGACAAAATACAGTACAGTCTTCAAAATAAAGGTGCTTCACGATGCCATCTGAAGAAACTTTCTCTCAGCATGTTCATGTTCTGGGAATGTTTTCAGCAGCAAGTTTTATTTTAGTTCCCAGAATGTTCTGCTAAAAGGTAGGATAACATTCTCTAAAAACATTCTAAAAATGTCTATTGATAACATTGTTAGAACATTATCCCTAACATTCTTATAAAGCTTCCCATCACACTAGATGGGGCTCAGAAGTCAAATGTTGGTTAAAAGTGAAAACCCAACCTTTGTTTGATGTCACACTCCAGCGTAAATAACTTCAAAAACAGTATTACCAATTTAACTTATTATAAACAAGATTGAATTTATTTCTTTCATAAATGTAAAAAAGTTCTTATAGAGATTAACAGAGGTGTTGATTGTTTCTTGAAAATAATAGTTTATTTTGATGTCACCATTATGGTGATCAGTACTTAGGCAGTATGACTCTTTTCGGTGTTACTTTTTGTTTAACTGCTGTAACTATATTTATTACGGCGAAAACAGTGAGCATTAAACAAATCATCAGGTGACGTGGGTTACTTGCTGATGTTAAAAATTTCATCGTAATGATCCGGTCAAGTGGTATTATCTGGAGTCTAGTCTATGCTACTACTTTACTGTTAGAGACTATAGCAAATATGTTGCAATGCATCGGATCCTGCAGATTTATATCATATATATTTTTGTCTATTCTTTTTAAATTACTTTGTTCATGAACCTCTTTGTAACACAGAAACCTCAAAAATTAGTGTATGTATCTCAACAACGGAGACACGCTTCATGCCGCAATGCATTCTGGGTGCCATGGATGAGTTTTGTATGACGTACCCAAAATACATTGCTGCATGAAGCACGTCACCATTGTGTGATAAAGAAAAGTTTTTTGTTTTTTTCAATTCTTGAAATGATATGTTTTATATTCAGCTTGGTCTCAGGCTGTTGACCCATTGAGTCACTTTAATGAATAATATGAAACTAACGTCATACATTAGATTGGGTGAAGCCATGTAACCCAAACATGTATGTGATGATGTCTTATTCATCAGCAAGCAACCAGCGTCATGCACATGTCCTCTTGCTGTTTTTGCCATAATAAAGATTACAGCAACTAAAAAACAACACTGACAAGTCAAGTGTCAGATTGCACAACTAAAACCAACACTTACCTTCATTATGGTGACATCAAATCAAACTATTACTTTGAAACAGACATCAACATCTAAACCTCTGCTTACATCTTAATTAGAATGTTAGGGGATAATGTTCTAATAATGTTATAAATAAACTTTTTTAGAATGTTTTTAGAGAAAGTTATCCTATCTTTTGAGAGAATAAAACTAGCCGCTGAAAACATTGTTAGAACAATGGTAATGTTCTTAGAACATTTTTAGAACAAAAAAATTCTAGCTGGGCTGTTTCACAAAAGAATCTTTGTGGTGAAAGAAGGTTCTTCAGAAAGAGATGGTTCTTTAAAGAACCTTTGACTGAATGGTTCTTCTATGTCATTGCTGTGAAGCAACTTTCAGGTTGTTACAAACATATATGACTGTCTTCAGCAAAACTCAAATTAAAATAATTTAAAAAACAACTTGGGGTCCAACCAATACAGGCCTCTGTTCAATTATATTAAAAAAATTGTATGGAAAGAAACAGACATTCTTCTAAACATCTCCTTAATTGTGAAAGAAAGACACGCGATCCTAACCTTTATCTCTATACTGAAATCTAGACTAGTGATTTATCTCTTTTTATATAGTCAAAATATTTGTGTCTGGGACGCCGTGAGCTGGAGACTGTAGTGAACAATGTGAATTTTTAAAGGCTTGGCCTAAATGTGTGATATGAACAAACAGTGCTTATAAACGCCTGTGTTGATTCTCAGCTGAGAACAGTAGAGGTTTGACTCGGAAACAGTATTTCTCACATTTCAGCTTTTGGTCGGTCCTCAGAGAGGTATATAGTTCCCTCTGCTGGACTACTCTTGATATGATGGGGTCACTGTTACATCTTGCCCAAAAAGAAAAAAAAAAGTCTCTGAATCAACTCACTCAGCTGTACATAAAATGTAACACATTTGACCGAATTAGGGTGAATTCAGATAAATGTGTCTGCAGTTAGATCAAATTAAAACATATGACATAAAAGGTGTGATTATTTACTGATACATAAACCAAAATAACATCTAAAATCTAATTCATAAAACAAAACTTAAAACTTCAGATTAACTTTGCAGTTAGAGTAAAATTAACCATAAAGTAACACTTTGCACGTAACTTTTTTTTAAAGGAATACAAAGTAAGTTAATACTAACTAATAAACACTACTAGTTAAATACTAACCCCAACCCTAACAAAGAAACAGATTTAAAATTTTAGTCCATCACCTTAAAATATATGTCAAATAGATTCAGACAACATCATGAAAATATCAAATTAAATTGAAATATGTATCTGTTAATTATGTTAATGGCTACTAATTATACATGGAGCAATGACACAAAGTGTATCAATAAATAATCACACTAAGTGATGGATTCACTTAGCCTATATTAATTCATATTAATTCATAATGTTAATCATGTTTTCAAAAATCATACCTTTTTAAATAATATATATATAATGCACGTAAACAAGTATATAATATTTTAATCAAAAGTTATTTAAATAGGTGTAATTCGCGCCAACAAAGTTTCTCCAGATCCACAGCCTGGCCCATCTGGCCTGGAGTCGATGCTTGTTCCAGGTCCATCCAGTCTCAGGCAACACATCCCAAAGGTTCATCTGCCTCCCTGTATGAAATGGGACAGAGACTGGGAATAGGAGGTTCTGGCACTGTGTTTAAGGGGACTCGCACATCTGATGGCCAGCAGCTGGAGCCACTTTTGCAGTATTTGTTCACTTTTCACTAGCCTAGCATTTTTTGGTGAACCTGACTTATAGAGAAGCATCCGCTGTTTTGATAAAAAAGTGTGAAGTAGATGACAGATTGCTTATTGTAATTAACATGAATTTCATTGTTTATCCCAGATTCAGATTTTATATGATTAATGTATGCATGCTGGGTAATTTTGTTTCTCTTTGTAAGTTGCGATCAAAGTGATTCCTAAGTATAAGGAGGATGATTATATTGTTTTTGTAAGTTGGCTAAATGTATTACTAGACCCAAATAAATCAAACATAGTACATTACATACATACAACATAGTTAGCTAAGCTTTTGTTGATTTTTGTCTAAGCTGGCGATTCCAAGCCATTGCTCGTGGAAGTGGCTCTAAATCTGCAGGTGAAAAGTCTCCAGTAAGATCCAACATTGTGCAGATGCTGAGTCAGCTTAGCATTATGCTCTATGTTGGCAGAATGAGTAACTGTGTGTCACAATAACAGTGACAGTGTTAAACACACACATGAAGCCTCTGTGTGATATCATGGAGGTCTCATCAAATGCAAATTCCTAAATATGAACCTGAAAACTGATAGACGCAAACAGCTTAACATTATACCAGTTCTGAATGGCTGGTAACATAAATATTTAGTAGCCAAACTGGCAGGTAAAAGCAAGTTCAGAAGCAATATACAGATATTAAAAGAAAAACAAAGAAAAAAACAACAAACAACATTTGTTTTTGTGTAAAGTGTGTTCATCCCATAGGTGTAATGGTTTTTATACTGTACAAACTGTATATTCTATGGCCCTACACCAACCCTACACCTAACCCTAACCCTCACAGGAAACTTTGTGCATTTTTACTTTCTCAAAAAAACTCATTCTGTATGATTTATAAGCGTTTTGAAAAATGGGGACATAGGTTATATCCTCATAAGTCACCCTCTCCTTGTAATACCTGTGTCATACCCATGTCATTATACAGAGTTGTGTCCTGATATGTCACAAAAACAAGAGCACACACACACACACACACACACACACACACACACACACACACACACACACACACACACACACACACACACACACACACACAAATTCACATTGATATCATATTTCCATTTAATGTTTTGTGAGAATAATTACTGTTGTACTACAAAAAGGAAAAAATATATATTATTAAAATAAGTATAAAAAAATAAAATACATTCTTATATTTTGAATGTTTTTAAAATGATGTTCTGATTAATTAGTCAAATCGCATATGTGGTGGGAAAGGGAAGAAGATCAAGTTCACTCCTGCTTGCATCATATGCTCCACCCATGTGCATTACTGTCCAGCCCACACCACTGCAGACACTGTTTGACTCGCTCCGACGAGATGATGAACATGAAGACTAATCTCATATTATATTGACTTTAATCTTGAGATGTTTATATTGACTGCTCTGGTTTTAAATAATTGATGCTATGCATAAATAAAGTATAAGATTACCAGAAGAAGCACTCAAGGACTGGAGTCTGAAACGGGTGACGCGACTCCATTTCCTTCCACTGTAGAAAAGTGTGTCCTCATGAAATCCACAAGAAGATCCAGCACATCCACACCAGATTGTAAAACCCTCATGACGAATGCCACAGCCTTTTTTTTTTTTTTTTTTTTTTTACATGCATGCATCATTTCTAATTCTGATAAATAGTTCTCTTGATCAAAGTTTTTCTGAGTCATTATTTTCCTGATCCAAACTATATTGCTTACTTTGGACCTTTTTGGATCTTTTGTGTTAACTTAATAAAAAATGAGCCATGTTTAGCCTGCTGGTATGATTTGCCTTAGATCTCATGCAGTGAATGGCTCTTGTTAATATCCACATTCCGGAAATTATTTCTATCTATAGTCTTTTACTTTACAATCAGCACTGCTACTGGAATTCATCAAGACAATGAAGGAAACTATCTGGAAACCTCATATACTGTATTAACATGTTTTGTTTTTGTAGGACCATTTGAACCTTTTTATGAAGTGGGAGAAGTTTGAAGTTGTATGAATCAGAAAGTTAATAATATTGACCAAGTAGTTGTTTTAATTCAACAACTTAAAATAGAGATCTGTTTGATGTTGAATACTGTGTGTAACTGCAGACTGTATCTGCATATGTTTCTGTGAATATTCAGTTGATTACTTTAACCAGAAGGTCAGAATTAACAGGTTAAGCTAAGCACACAGCTCAAGTTTGTTCCTATTGATGCTTTAGCCTGTGACAAGTAGTAGAATAAGTGTCTGCCTTGTTGCACATGCCGAGGCAGATTTCAAACTTGTGTCAGGTAGTTGACTGGTCTTCAAGTGGGTGCACTGTTTCTGTGGAATTTTATGAGAATTTATTAATTCTTGAATTTTAGTTTTGTAGCAAATTGGACATAAGAAGACTGTACATAGTCTGGACTGTTGAGAGGATTTGTGGTTAAATTGTTAACAACTGAAGGAAAGTGGATGGTGAAATGGATTTTGGCATTGGCCCATCTATTGCTCTTTTGCATTTCTGTGGGGTAATTGTATATAAATGGTCTCTTTTATAAATGGCAGGTGGCAGTGTTTTGTATGGCATGCATTTGGCCAATCAAAGTACACATTAGGTAGTTCCTATTTTTCTGGATTTGACCCTACTCTGAAGTAGGAGCTAATTTGGTCCTCCAAAAAGATGTTCCTATAACTAAAACCATTCCAAGTTCCTGTGGTACAAACACCAAAAAGCAGATAATTATAGGAACTATGAAAACGTTCCTCCACTACAAGCTACTAGATGACCATGTGCAAAGTCTTCATGTGGGACCCCATGTGCAAAGAGATGAAGATATGATAAATAAACTGGCAGATAAAGACTCTAACATTGTCATAATGGACAAATGGTAGTATGCTGGAAATAAATAAAATATTGTAAATAAATGCAATACCCCTTTAAGGTTGTCATAAAACCTTTATATCTTAAAATCAAGAAGGCTCTGGCAACCTCTGACACTTAGTGGTAAATTAATAAGTGAACATACCATGACACATATTGGTATATGTCACTTGTTTACATTTGTTGGTGGCTATATTATAGTTTTTATGTTAATAATAGTAACTTAGTTTGTGAACTGTTCTATATAGATCTGTATAGATTAGTGGTTTAGACACAGAACAACTTCACAGTTGGCATAAAACAAGCCAGTTGAGGTACATGTGTAATTTTAGTAGCTATATATAAAGTTGTCAGGCCGATTTAGACCAGTGATGGGCAGTTCTGCTGCTGGGGGCCCTTGTCATATGTTACGTCATAATGACTAATAAAATAAGTTATGCAATGATGTTACATCATAAAAACCTGCTTCTGGAGTCTGTGGTGTTCTGAAATACTCTGTGCCTGAGCTGTTTGGTGTCATTGAGTATTCGTGACTATTCATGAGTTTTCTGTTAAAGCAACTCATTAAATAAATGAGTGCATGCATGCTGATAAAATTGGATTAGATCACTTAATCCAGTCTTGGTTTTAATCTGGATCAAACCTTCAGAAGATGCTGTTTCAGCTGGATTGGGATACATTTGATCCAAAATATCCTGATCCCAATAGAAAATGTATACATATTTATATTTTGCACTTTATTTGTTTAGCTGTTACAGGGATAAAATAGATAAATTAAAAATTATCTGGGTCATCATGTGCATAATTGATCAACCCTGTGTTAGGATAATAATAATAATAATGATAATAATAACAACGTATTAATTCACAGGATGTTAACCGATGACATTTTTAAGATCACTTATTAGTGTATTTAGTATTTCTACGTTTGAAGTTTAAAGGAGGTAGAGCTTTCTCACATTTGGCTCCCAAACTCTGGAATAGCCTTCCTGATAATGTTCGGGGTTCAGACACACTCTATCTGTTTAAATCTAGAATGAAAAACGCATCTCTTTCGCCAAGCATTCGAATAATGTATCTCTTAAATCGTGAGTGTAGTTGCATCTGATTAAATGTGCATTTTTATTCTTTAGCTTGGGTTAAACAAATTAATTTTACTTTGTTGGAACAGCAGCTATGCTAATGATGTCTCTATTTGTTTCTATGTTCTGCCATGGGTACGGTGTACATTTTAGGACATCCTCAGATCTCAGTCATTAAATGAAAAGGCGTCATGCCTCAGACTAAAAGGCTTCAGTCATCGGACAAAACGGCATCGCGCCTCTGACTGAAAAGCTTCAGGTCTCAGGAAAAATGACGTCAGGTGTCAGGTCTCATACAATTAACCTTAGGCATCAGATGAAACGGACTCAGGCAAAAAGTCATCAGATGAAACGGACTCAGAAAAAAAGTCATCAGACGAAACGGACTCAGAAAAAAAGTCATCAGACGAAACGGACTCAGAAAAAAAGTCATCAGACGAAACGGACTCAGAAAAAAAGTCATCAGACGAAACGGACTCAGAAAAAAAGTCATCAGACGAAACGGACTCAGACAAAAAGTCATCAGACGATACGGACTCAGAAAAAAAGTCATCAGACGAAACGGACTCAGAAAAAAAGTCATCAGACGAAACGGACTCAGAAAAAAGTCATCAGACGAAACGGACTCAGACAAAAAGTCATCAGACGAAACGGACTCAGAAAAAAAGTCATCAGACGAAACGGACTCAGAAAAAAGTCATCAGACGAAACGGACTCAGAAAAAAAGTCATCAGACGAAACGGACTCAGAAAAAAAGTCATCAGACGAAACGGACTCAGAATGTAGTTGTAGGTGGAATATAGCGTTGTCCCGCCCCATGTGACGTCACACGCACGCCGTTCACAGGAAGTGGTATATCATGGTTGATTGATGGCAAAAGGAGGTAAGCAGCGTCTGATATTTTATATTTTAACAGTTTTATTCAAATGTTACACTAATTAAGTTATATAGGGAAGAGAACATGCTTTTCGAGAGTCTTGTGTGCAGTTTTAAAAAGTTAGTTAGCTATATTGCAAATAGCCAGCTTTTATTTTGGACAAGTAGTAAAATTACCCTTACAAAAAATAACCATGATTTTACTATCAAAAAAACAAAACAAAACAAAAAACAAATGGTCGATATAGTTAAATCATGGTATCCACAGATTAACCATGGTTTTGCTACACTAACCATAGTTTAACCATGGTGTTTGTAGTAAAACTGTAGTTATACAAATGGTACGTTAATCATTACACTAAAAAAAACATGTTACTACACTTTTACTAAAACCATGGCCACTTTACGTCTGGGTAAAGCGAATTCTTTCAAGCTATTAGATTGAAATCTTGGTCTAATTATAACATGCCTGTATGAGTCTAACACTAGTTGTTGAATTAAATGATTTTGTAAAAACAATGGTTCTGTCATATAATTAAATATATATTTGTTTGTTTCAGTCAATCAAGCATATCTTGACCATGCTGAGCAGGACCATTACCTGGATCCAGTACCCATTTAGATGTCCAGGCAACAAATAAGCTCCTCCATGCCAGAGAATTAACGTTTGTTCAATCCAAACCTGCATGTCATCCTGGACTGTACAGAAATCTGCTGTGAAAGCCCTACATCACTGAAACTGAAAGTCTGAAGTTATAAGTGCACTACCACATTCAAAGGTCTGGTTGGGGTAGCTCTGTGTGGTGCAGTGGAGATGTGGTTATGGCAGACAAGGGGTTCACGATTGAAGATATGCTCTCCAGTGTTGGTGCTAGATGGATCATTCCATCTTTCAAATGTGCCAAGCAGTTCAGCAAACAGGACTGTGAAAAAACACAGGCCACTGCAAGCCTCAGACTTCTGGTGGAAAGGGTGATTAGAAGGGTCAAGGAAATACACATCTGGGATTCTGTTGTGCCACTCACCTTGTCAGGAAGAATTAATCAGATCTGGCATAATTGCTGTTTTATGGTTTATTATCAGGGACCAATGTTTCTTGAGCAGTGAATGTATATAAGTATATTAGATTTTTAAGAATGACTGTGATTATTACAATAGTACTTGTTACAGTGTTAACATTTGATAGTAGCTTTTTTTTTTTTTTTTTTTTTTTTTACCTTTTCAGTTAGTTGCAGTGCATACCTTTAATACCTACCATCATTAAATGTGTTTACTTTTTTTTATTGTAATGTAAAATTTTATCTTTTGTATAATGAAATTGTTTAAATAAAATGTCCCTGAAAATAATTTGACAGACACAATGAAATAGTTGACAATGAAAAGTATTTTTATATTAACTCATGAAAATTTTTTATTTGTTATATCATACAATGTATCAAATGAAAATATACACAACTAGTAAAAGAATATGCATATCATATACATTACAGAAGATTTAATACAAAAAGTATTCACCTTGGTATGTACATATTTCTAATTAATAGCAAGTACAATATATATTTATTCAATTCAATTCAATTCAAGTTTATTTGTATAGCGCTTTTTACAATACAAATCGTTACAAAGCAACTTTACAGAAAATTATGTTTCTACAATATTTAGTAGTAGCTAGTAGTTTGTGCACGTTTGACAGGATTTTAGAAAAATAAAAATAATAATAATAATAATACAAGACGTAGTCAGCTAGATGATGAACTATCAATATTATTAATTAATAGTAATTATATGATGCAGTCACACATGTAGCAATAATTGTTAGTTCTGTTTGTTGATTCAAGGTTAGGATCATCTGGGGTCCTCTGAGGGTCAGCATCATCTCTTCTCAGGTGTTCTGGATCCAGACTGGAGCTTGTGTAAATCCTAGTTACCACGGGATGTAAATCCTGTGGCAAAACATAGAAACAAAATAGAGACATCATTAGCATAGCTGCTGATCCAACAAAGTAAAATTAGTTTAACCCAAGCTAAAGAATAAAAATGCAGATGCAACTACACTCACAATTTAAGAGATACATTATTCGAATGCTTGGCGAAAGAGATGCATTTTTAATCTAGATTTAAACAGAGAGAGTGTGTCTGAACCCCGAACATTATCAGGAAGGCTATTCCAGAGTTTGGGAGCCAAATGTAAAAAAAAAGCTCTACCTCCTTTAGTGGACTTTGCTATCCTAGGAACTACCAAAAGTCCAGCGTTTTGTGACCTTAGGGTGCGTGATGGGTTGTAGCGTGGTAGAAGGCTAGTTAGGTACGCAGGAGCTAAACCATTTAGGGCCTTATAGGTAAGTAATGATAATTTGTAACTGATATGGAACTTAATAGGTAGCCAGTGCAGAGACTGTAAAATTGGGGTAATATGATCATATTTTCTTGACCTGGTAAGGACTCTAGCTGCTGCATTTTGGACTACCTGTAGCTTGTTTATTGACGAAGCAGGACAACCACCTAGAAGTCCATTACATTAGTCCAGTCTAGAGGTCATGAAAGCATGAACTAGCTTTTCTGCATCAGAAACAGATAACATGTTTCGTAGCTTGGCAATGTTTCTAAGATGGAAGAATGAGGTTTTTGTAACATTGGAAATATGATTTTCAAAAGACAAATTGCTGTCCAATATAACACCCAGATTTCTGACTGTAGAGGAAGTAACAGTACATCCGTCTAGTTGCAGATTGTAATTTACAAGATTCTGTGTGGTGTTTTTTGGTCCAATAATTAATATCTCTGTCTTATCCGAATTTAATTGGAGAAAATTATTTGTCATCCAATCTTTTACATTTTTAACACACTCTGTTAGCTTAGATAATTGGGAAGTTTCATCTGGTCTCATTGAAATATATAGCTGAGTATCATCAGCATAACAGTGGAAGCTAATTCCGTATTTTCTAATAATATTACCAAGGGGCAACATGTATATTGAAAATAATAGAAGGGGACCTAGGACGGATCCTTGTGGCACTCCATATTTTACTGATGATAAATGAGATGACACCCCATTTAAGTAAACAAAATGGTAGCGATCGGACAGGTAGGATCTAAACCATCTTAGAGCCTGCCCTTGAATACCTGTATAGTTTTGTAATCGATCTATGAGTATGTCATGATCTATGGTGTCGAACGCAGCACTAAGATCAAGTATTTATTGTTATAATTTGTGATGTATCTAATATGTTACAAAAGATCTACTACAAAATATGCTACATACTACTCAACTACATAAAGTATATATTTACTATGAATGTAAAAATAAATCTTAGGTTCATACTATAATAAGAACAGAATCTGTCCATTCATACCACTGAAAGATACACATCCAGGTAAACGTTATAATAGTACTTTCATTGATGCTATGAAGGCATCATCTCTCCAGATCATCTGTATTGTGAAATCTGATTTTGTGTCAGTCACAAAGTCACACCAGTGTAGACCAGTGACTGCAGTCTGACCTTGTACCTGCCAGTAGTACTTATGGGTCTCTTTAAGTTTGGCTAGTCCTCTTTGAATTGTCATAAATGGAACCTGAGCAATGTTTTCAGCAGAGGTGCTTTTTACCTCCACTAGTCCAAACTGGAATGTTTCAGATGGATTATGCACTCGTCCGTCTGGACTATTTTAAAATTACAGCCAAACTGAAAACCAAGCACAGGTAATGGGGGAAAATTAACATCAGGAACACCTGCAGCTATAGGGGGACATTGGTATGAAAGTGGACTGCCAAGAGGTACAACTCTACTTTTGACATGCCCTCAAGTGTGTGTGGCAGCAAAGGCTTGGGATTAATCTGACTTAGTTTTGCACCAGAAGCCAAGACATCAGCATCTGGAAGGGGACCTAAAGAAACGAATACAAATTATGAGTCATGAAGATATTAAGCTATAGCTGTGCGCGCACACACACACACACACACACACACACACACACACACACACACACACACACACACACAGAGTTGTGAATTACCTGTGTAAGCCTTTTATGGGGTAGACTTGATTCCATTCTTCCCAACTGATTCTGGTTTCAGGACACACAGTTCACTCACTGCCTCTGGATGAACTCCCTTAATATAAAACGAATACAGTAATAGTTAAAGATCGTTTACTGATCTTGGGTGGTTTTCATTTATATATTTGTTACTTAATCTGCACTCTTGTTCATTATTAGTCTATGATGTTTAAATGTTTACATATACTTTCTTTGAGTTAAAAGTGTTCTTACCAATGCAGAAAAGAAAAATACATGCCTGTGCTCTTGGACGATGCCATCTCTGTGGCTCACTTGATTTTATTCATCTTCTTAGATGCGTTTCACTGCAAGATAAAAGCATTAGATGCTGTAAACATTTTTTTTTTCATTTGTACAAGGATATTGTATAGCATCTGTGAAGAAGTACATTATAGATTAAACTTAACGGTAAGACTTCCTATGAAGCCCGTATTTAAAACAAATTATAAGAGTATTCTTATGGCATTATAATGAATGCATAATGTATTAGAAAAAAAACTTTGTAATATGTCATATCATCTCATGAGTAATCATAACAACAGTTTTAATGTGTTATAATGTAAGTATAATTTACTTATTTGTGGTTATAGCATTTAAGATTATGATTTATAATATGCAATGAATATAATGCATCCACTTAACTTATAACAGAATATTTCCCTTAGATATAATACAAGTCTCATATCTTGGCATTGTTGTTTTGTTACTTTACTCAAAGCAGGCAAATACCACTATAAATAACTTCAACGATAATAATGAAAATAAAATATTATTTTTCCTTAAACAGCCATCATATAAAAAATCTGATCACATGAATGTGTAATATGTAATACTTTTGATTTTAACCAAATTTATTGTAATATCAATAAGATAGTAAGATACTGTATATATTTTAAATAAATAATGTCAAGATATAAGACTTATAAACCATTATAAATCATGTGGATTTAGCATGGTGTTTATTGCGTGTTATGCATAATCATACTCATAAAAGTTACATCCACAAATAAGTAAGTTTTATACGTATAATTGTTATGATTATTTATGAGATGAGTTTTTCTATATATAATGCATTCTGGTTTTATTATAGTAAAAGTGTAGTAATGTTTTTTTAGTGTAATGATTAACGTACCATTTGTATAACCACAGTTTTACTACAAACACCATGGTTAATCTGTGGATACCATGATTTAACTATATGTTAAATAACCATTTGTTTTTTGTTTTGTTTTTTTGATAGTAAAACCATGGTTATTTTTCGTAAGGGTAACTTTACTACTTATAGTAAAGGCTAAAATAAAAGCTCGCTAGTTGCAATATGGCTAACTAACTTTCTAAACGTGCACACAAGACTCTCGAAAAGCATGTTCTCTTTTCTATATAACTTAATTAGTGTAACATTTGAATAAAACTGTTAAAATATAAAATATCAGACGCTGCTTACCTCCTTTTTCCATCAATCAACCATGATATACCACTTCCTGTGAACGGCGTGCGTGTGACGTCACATGGGGCGGGGCAACGCTATATTCCACCTACAACTACATTCTGAGTCCGTTTCGTCTGATGACTTTTTGTCTGAGTCCGTTTCGTCTGATGACTTTTTTTCTGAGTCCGTTTCGTCTGATGACTTTTTTCTGAGTCCGTTTCGTCTGATGACTTTTTTCTGAGTCCGTTTCGTCTGATGACTTTTTTTTTGAGTCCGTTTCGTCTGATGACTTTTTTCTGAGTCCGTTTCGTCTGATGACTTTTTTTCTGAGTCCGTTTCGTCTGATGACTTTTTTCTGAGTCCGTTTCGTCTGATGACTTTTTTCTGAGTCCGTTTCGTCTGATGACTTTTTTCTGAGTCCGTTTCGTCTGATGACTTTTTTTCTGAGTCCGTTTCGTCTGATGACTTTTTTCTGAGTCCGTTTCGTCTGATGACTTTTTTCTGAGTCCGTTTCGTCTGATGACTTTTTTTCTGAGTCCGTTTCGTCTGATGACTTTTTTCTGAGTCCGTTTCGTCTGATGACTTTTTTTCTGAGTCCGTTTCGTCTGATGACTTTTTACTGAGTCCGTTTCGTCTGATGACTTTTTTTCTGAGTATGTTTCGTCTGATGACTTTTTGCCTGAGTCCGTTTCATCTGATGCCTAAGGTTAATTGTATGAGACCTGACATCTGACGTCATTTTTCCTGAGACCTGAAGCTTTTCAGTCAGAGGCGCGATGCCGTTTTGTCCGATGACTGAAGCCTTTTAGTCTGATGCATGACGCCTTTTCATTTGATGACTGAGGTCTGAGGATGTCCTAAAATGTACACCGTACACGGGATTTACACAAGCTCCAGTCTGGATCCAGAACACCTGAGAAGAGATGATGCTGACCCTCAGAGGACCTCAGATGATGCTAACCCTGAATCAACAACAGAACTAACAAATATTGCTACAAGTGTGACTGCATCTTATAATAATTATTAATTAATTATATTAATAATGTTCATCGTCTGGTTGACTACGTCTTGTATTATTTTTTCTACAAATCCTGTCATACGTGCACAAACTGACAGTCACCACTTATAAGCTACTACTAAATATTGTAGAAACATAATTTTCTGTAAAGTTGCTTTGTAACAATTTGTATTGTAAAAAGCGCTATACAAATAAACTTGAATTGAATTGAATTGAATTTTAATTAATGCATTAACTCTCAGACATTTACCAACATGCAGTTCAGGGTGCCGTTATTCATTACGAATGAATCCACATGACTCCAGTCGTAGTTAAGGATAGTTTGTGATTAGCTTGTGTATTCACATTCGGTGTTACAGAAACTATTTTTTAAAAAGTTCATAATACTTGATAAGGGTATTATTAATATTGTTCTTCATTCCTCACAATAGCAAAATATTTAATAGTTGTTGGCTCATTTACTTCTTTCAAATCAATGGCTGTAATCAATTAATAAACAAAACACACTGTTCATAAAGGAACAGTTATATTCTAAGTTTAACTAAAGGTCATTTAAACAAACAACGGGAGCTTCTAACAGCCGATGCAGTGAGCGGAGGACATTTATTTAGAAGGTGGGATTTATTCCATCATATTGCATTTTGCACCTTCTAAGCAATATCAGTGCACCTTCTTTGGATGCATAAAGGGTTTAACTTTGTTTGATGCTGGAACTGATTAGTTGAAAACAGTTTCTATTAATCAGGGAACATCTACTATTAAAGCACCATTAAAAAATACAAACTACCTCTTGGGACAGTCGCTGGGCTTGCAACACGTCCAATGTGTGCAATGCCCCGCCAGCCTCGTCCACCACTGTGTACACCCTGCCCATTATTTTGGATATAAGACAACAGGGTTTAGTGGGAATAATGAGCACCCATGCAGTAATTCAGTGTTGGGGCCGAAAAAACACAAGCCATGGATTCCCCAAGGACTTCACAATCTCATCATGGAAGTGTCACAGGCAAAATTTGAATCCCGGCTCGAAGATCTTTCCTGATCCTGATCCCACCCCCCTTCCTACTGAGATAAAAAACATATTTTAACATCAAAATAAATTGGGTATTATAACAAATAAAATCAGTTTACATTATACAAGGCATTTCCATAACCGCAACATCATAATAACATCATTCTTTTATGTTGTGATGCATAAAATAATATTATTTACAGTGCAGTAAAGACTTTATGGATTAAATAGAATGTATACAAAATTATCTTTTACAGAAAAAGTGTGCAAATTAGGTGGTGCTGACAACAACTCTCTCCTGAAAAGAATGCAAAAAGCCTGCACTTTGCTGGGCTGAAGTAGCCCTGTGCTTGTTTCATCAGAGGGAGGGGGAGGGATGTATTGTTTCAGATTGACCAAGCCACTAACCCAACAGCTGGGTAACACAAAAACTACCAAACACCGGATAAAAAAACATTATATGCCCCAACAAGCTCACCCCTGCGGATGGATATATAAAATAACCAAATATTTGCAAAAGTGTAGGGAAAAGCTGGATTTATTAAGAAAGATTGGTATTTGCTTTGGCCGTCTTTGTTTTGGATACATGAGTGTGTTGGACACATGACTTTAATGAGAGCAAAATAATGTCAAGAGAAAATGCATTTATTGGAAAGCAAAGAACAGTGTAATATGGTGATTTTGCATTTATTTGGATCTGTGTCATCTCCAAGTTGTGCATACACTATTAAGGACCGCTGAAGACAATAAAACCAACTCTTTGGAAAAAAAAGATTATTGATAAATAAAATTCACAGTCTTCAATATTGGCGATTGTCTTAAAGGGGTCATATGATGCTGCTAAAAATAACTTTATTTTGTGTATTTGGTGTAATGCAATGTGTTTATGCGATTTAAGGTATATGCCCCGCCTTTCTGAGACGTGTCAATTTTACAAAGCTCATCGTTCTGAAAAACCGAGGTGTGCTCTGATTGGCCAGCTATCCAGTGCTTTGTGAATGGCTGAAAACCTCAAGCGTGTGACGGAAATGTTACGCCCTTTAACATAATATGATGACGTCTCCCAGGCCAGCAGCACAAGACTCAGTCCAGCTGCTCTATTTGTGCACATCCCATCATCTGTTCTCTTTTAGCAGTTCATTCAATGTACTGTTAGGACTAACTGAAATGATTCAGTTTGACTTGGTGAACTGGTTCAACTGGTTCACTAAGAAGATCCAGTTAAATAGAAAAATTAGTTCGCGATCCAGACATCAGACGAGACATAACCAATAAAACCCATTATAAATGAGGCATTTGTTGCATCCAGTGGGGACATAATTACTGATTATAATGACTTATACTGTCTTTTTAAGCATTACTTTGTGTATCGCACTGCGTAAACATAAAACCATGTCTACATCTGTGATCTGAGACACAACAAACAAGCCTACTCTGTTGCTCAAAACGAGCTTCTGAATCATCAGTGGCAAATTCTTTAAATATAAAATATGTACTTACAGGCTGTGAGTCAGAAGCGCCAGACTGTCCTTGCAAAGTTTGAACTGCCCAACTTTATAGAAACACAGCCTTTGTGCACAGACGCTTTGCAGGCTACTAGTTCAGAAAACAGTTGTCCATAAAATGTGCTGCACACATCTGAATATTTGGGTTGAACTGTTTTGAAAGTGAAAGTGAAAGTGAAAGGACATTCAGCCAAGTATGGTGACCCATACTCAGAATTTGTGCTCTGCATTTAACCCATCCGAAATGCACACACACAGAGCAGTGAACACACACACACACTGTGAGCATACACCCGGAGCAGTGGGCAGCCATTTATGCTGCGGCGCCCGGGGAGCAGTTGGGGGTTCGATGCCTTGCTCAAGGGCACCTAAGTCGTGGTATTGAAGGTGGAGAGAGAAGTGTACATGCACTCCCCCCACCCACAACAGTGGATGGAACAGTGTTGTAAATACAACTCAACTGATTTCTAGTCTTGTCCTCTTTTGGAAGGCCAAACAAAGTAGTTTTGCTTTCACAATGAAACACACAGCGACTCCACGATAGGGCGCCGATGGCAACAGTGTAGCGGATCTGACCCGAATCAGACAAATTAAAGAGTCGATCAGGACTGTGGTTGAAACATGAGCCAAATTCCTCAGGAAGGCAACCGGATGTCATAAATCAGTCTTAGTGCCACAAGTCAGAAACAAGTTAACCAACCAACCAACTCTTTCACAGAACAGCTTTCGAAATTAACACCATTAGAACAATTATTGACAATTTCAATTCGGAGAAGAGATTGTCAAATTTGGGGCAAGTAATTGAGATGCAACACCGGACATCACATGTTAACCCATGAGAGTACTACACAAGATCCTTTGGATTGACTTCCCCTAGCAGAACCAGACTGAAATTCCTAAGGGGGAGGGGCCTTTGAACCTCTGGTCTCCACAGAAATCTTTGTCAAAAGAATGGCACAGAAACTGTCTTTTCTACATGTAGCCAAGTGGAATAATCATTACAGAATGACATTTGACATAAATTGGTCGTGGGTCCTTTAAGATATGGTGTTGCGACGCTCACTTTACGGCATTGACTCGTGCAGTGTGCATTGCGCTAGTTTGAGTGAAGAGAGAGCAAAAATTGCACGCTAGAGCTCCCGGTTTTGATCAAATACACACCTAGTTAAGGTTTGATGAGGTAAATATCCATTCTTAGAGCAGTTAACAGAATGTTTGAATGTTATATTACATATCACATATGTGTTCAATGATAAATGTTTTATACATCGTCTTTCAAGGACGTTTGAGAGTTTGTGCGCGCTGGATCTGGGTTGATCACGCGTGAGACACGTGCAAAGACTGGGTATGTGTTGTAACAAAGGTTAATTTTTATTTTGTTTCCTTTATTTAGAGCCCAGTGTTCGTGAATGTTAAATGTATTGTCATGTTAAGAACAGGGGATCTTAAAAGCATTTCATGTCTGGCTAAGAGCTATTGAAACTAATTGAATGCTGTTTGAACTGTTTATTATTTCTTTATTTGTAAAGTGAATGCAGATAACTGTGAAGTTTAATGGTATGCTAATGTACTGTTTTTCATTTGACTATTAGCCTCTACCGTATTTCATTTCCGAAATTGTGCTAACTGTTATACAAGTACTTTGTTAGCCGAATGCATCTCATTCTCTGCATTGTATTTAATTTGATTTGACTTAACTTTGTTAACCAATTGCCTTCCAAACCAAATTAGTACATCAAGAAACAAAAGACTTTATCATTTAAATTGTATTCTTTTTGGTTTATAAATATTTGCTCCTTTCGACCGCTGTCCTTCATAGAGGCAGCAGCCAGAATAAAGCCCCAAAAAGTAATTTTTGTATCCTGTGTTGTTTCATTTAACCACTGGTTACATACATATATATGGACCAAAATGAACTCAAAAAGACTTATAAATGAATATCAGTCCATCACTTCACTCCATATTCATTTATATGTAACCCACACATTTGACTATCATGTTATAATCACTTATTGTGTATGTCTTTTAATAACTATTGGATAGCTTAAGGATACATATTCATGTCTAGTATTTATGTATTCGAATCTGCTTGCTTGAAACAGTTCTGACCATCAGTTATTTGTCAAATGTATCATATTCTTGTTATAGGAATCATGTCCAAAATTATCGGACCATGTGCTTGATAAGATAACATATGATTTATGATACCCCCGAGCCAAGACGATATCTGATTGGTCAAGACAACATTTGAGGTGTGGCCAACAGGCTTTTTAGTTTTAGCTTCTGTTTAACTTTTGCTATCAGTCATACCAGCTTTTAGTATGCTTTTAGCTTGTAGCTTTGCTTCTTAGCTTTAGCTTCTAGCCATGCTTTTAGTCATCACTGTTCTTTGAGCGCGGTTCCAGCGTGCTTCGGCCTGCACGCCTGCTGCTACTTAGCCACGATGAGAAGAAACACCACCTAGTCTCGTCAAACTTTACTTCTTTTCTTTTCCGTTTGAGAGTTTCATGTTCTGAGTTAAGTTTTGGAACGCCGTGTCTCCGAGATTGACCTCGAGTGCCCGTTCAACTTCAACCAGCCCACACAACTCTGCATCTTCAGCCAACGCCCAACCACGGGCTTCCCAAGACGGGCTTCAACAACTACTGAACTTCCAGCCAATCAGCGACATCGGGAAACCCCCTTTCAATGACAACTTTACACAGGCAATGTACCTCCAGACTGTGACCTTTACTGGTGTATCTAATATAATTTTAACCTCATTGAGGAACTCAATGCGAGGGTTAATTAAGTGATTGATGGTTGTTCATGTTTATGCAATTTAACGTACTGCTGTAAACTTGGGACTTCACATTTCCATTCTCTTAAACTCATCTTTCCCTAACTTTCGATCTTCCTGCAACTTGTGTGAATGTGTGAGCACGTGCGTTCATGTGTTAGATTAGTTTATACAGTATGTCCTAGATTTATCTAATAAAACCTTATTCATTTTGAAAAGAGAAGTATCTTCTGTTTTGTGCTTACAAGTTAACGTCTTAAACTGCCGATCTTGTTACTGTGCTAATTGATAGTGTTTTCACTATACTTTGAACATTAATATCCAGCGCAGATTTGATGTTAAACAGCTCGTTCAGTGAATCGCAGGGCGTCTTAGTGATCAGCCGTGAAACAGTGATTCTGTTCTAATTCCCTTTAAAACCTTAAATGATTGCCTTTGAGCTAAATTGACCTGTTTCCCTTACAACAGCGAGAAGGAAAGGATCCTCTTTCTTTGCGTGAACATTTGGGAGGCGTTATGCAAATCTTACCACATAGTAATGTAGACGTGTTGGGGCATGTTAGAACAAGGGATTTTATGAGGGTGTGGACGAGTCTTAACTTTTACAAAGAATATCTCTTTGGATTTGAGACTTTATGATTCTTCTTTATGAACCAAGAGCTTGTAACACTCCAAAGAGAAAGGAAAAATTTAAATCACATCATATGACCTCTTTAAAAATGTAGCTTCAGAGTAAGAGGCTTTTTTGATGATCAAAAATCTCACAGCAGTTTGTTAAACAGGTGGCTTTCAACAGGAGGCTCACATTATAGAGAAGTATGGGAACGTGTGATCAGAATGGTCCACAAACTTGATGATGAAGGATACCATTCCAGGCTCATTGAAATTGAGGCCATTCTAAATACTACCAAATGATTCTATAACAAAACTGTCAGATGATCCTAACGACTTTGAGACTTTTACACATAATCACCTTTTGAAAATGAAAGGAAATCCAGTTCTACCACCTGGACTATTTGATAAAGCAAAGATATACAGCAAGAGGCGATGGAAACAGGTCCAGTATATGTATGAATTATGGAGAAGGTGGATTAGTGAATATTTGCCTTTGATACAGGAGAGACAAAAATAGGGAAACGAGAAGTGACAGTATAGTCATTGTGGACTCTACAGCCTTTGGAACTTTTCCTGATAAAAATGAACTTGAGTGTTTTGTGTGAGTAGATACTTAAACCAATACACTTGAAAGACCTGTGACAAAACTAGGTAAGGAAATGTCTACATAATAGTGATTGTTGAAACAGTGTCAATGTATAATTTGACTTGAGTAGTAGTATATAGATAATGAATAATGACAGACATGTATTGAGATATAGAACTGTCTGTAAGAGAGAGGAAAACCAAGAAAGAGGCATATCGATGAAACCCACATCGGAGAGGTGGGAGAGAAGTAAACAATGACACAGAATCAAAGGTGGAACTGATGTCTAGTAATATAAGAATAGAGAGAGAGAGAGAGAGAGAGAGCAAGGAGTCTGCAGGATGAATAATTTAATTTCAATATTATCTCTGTGATAGAGGAGGGCTTAGTAGGAATAAAGTAATAAACTAAGCTCTGAGGTCTCATCAGAAAAAACACTGTTGAACAGAATTAATCTTGTAAGAACAACAAAATGCCTGAACATTATGAGATGGAGGTTTTGTTGGTTTTGTTAAAAACAAATTTATTGCCAAAATTTAGAAAAATCAATATCTTCATTAAGACCAGGATATGAGAGAACATCCAGGTTAGGTATCCAATACGTTTCCCGTTGTTTTAATAGTCTATCTCCACCTCTGATGTTTAATGACACATGTTCAATTCCAATGACCTTCAAATTTCTTTCACAACCAAGCTTGGTCTGTATAAAATGTTTAGCCATCAGATAGTTAATGTTGCCAGTCCATATTGCATAGCTTGTTCAGCCAATCTAACACATAGCCTCCTCTTGGTGAGTCCAACATAGAAACAATTGCATGGACATTCCAATCTATAAATGACATGTGTGGAATTACAATTGATAAAATTTCTGTTTCTCTTCTCCAGACCGGAAAATATTTGTCTGGACCATATTAATACAATTGCAATTACAACAACTAAAGTTCCCTTTTGGTCGTTTTAACCATGTTTCCCATTTTGGAGCTGTAAGAAAACTTCTCACCAATTTGTCATTTATTGTTGGAGCATGTTTAAAAGTGAAACCAGGGGATTCTTTAAAAATGTATTTTAAAGTCTCATCAACATGTAAAATAATAAAATTCCTTTGTATAATCTTTTTAATTTGTGTCGCTTATTTACAATATCTTGTGACAAAATGTACCTTATTATTAGGGCCTTCCCATTTCTGTTTTTTTTTTGTTCAACAATTTCTCCCTCTTCAGTGACTGGACTTTTACATGAGCTGCTTTTAATGTTGATGAGCTACATGTATTTTGATCAGTACATTTTCTATAGACAGAAGTATTAAGATGTGTGAAGACCCTAACCCTAACCCATAACCTCTGCCTTGTACATACTTTCTAATGGTCAAATCCAAAAAAAAAAAAAAAAAAGAATTTGATTCTTGTCATATTCCAAATTCTTGTCTGAGTCTCAAATTTTCATCACTCGAATTATAAGCATGGAAGTCCAAAGATGTTTGATAGGTTCAAGTCAGGGCTCTGGCTGAGCCACTCTAGGACATTCAGAAATGTCCCCAAGCCACTCCTGTTTTGCCTTAGCTGTGTGCTTATAGGGTCATCATCATGTTGGAAGGGGAACCTTCGGCTCAGTCTAAGGTCCTGAGTGATGTGGAACAAGTTTTTATTGAGGATATCTTTGTACTTTATTCCACTCGGCTTTCCCTAAACCCTGTCTCCCAGTCCTCGCCACTGAAAAACAGCCCCACAGCATTGGGCTGCTACCAGAACACTTTACTTTTTGGATGGTACTCTGCAGGTGATGAGCAGAACTGGTTTCCTTCAAACATGATGCTTAGAACTGAGGTTCAACAGACCAGAGAATCTTGTTTCTCTGAGTCTGAGGGTCCTTTAGGTGCAATTTTTTTTGTGCAAATTCCAAGAGTGTTTTCATGTGTCTTCATTGAGGAGAGGATTGAGTTTGTGATGTTTGCCCCTCTATAGGTTTCTTCATATATAATCATGGAGCTCAACTAGAGTGACCATCAGCCTCTTGTGCCGCGTTTCCACCGAAATTACAGTTTCTGTAACTATTCTGAACAGCTGCAGAAATTTACTTAGTTCAGGGAAATGTGTAACGTTATATATACAATCATTACAATGAAACGAAATATTATATCAATTTGCCTTTTTTATTTTCATTTTAACATATAGATCAACTGAATACAGACCAAAGATTACCTGTTAGATTTACCCAAAACGAATGACATTTTATGTTAAACCACTAAAGAGACATCAGAGCCAGCGGCACATATCAGAAGGTCTAGCCGAGGTGAGGCTGCTTCTCGGCGGGTACATGATAACTGAGCTCCCGCTGATTGCGTGGAGCTCACGTCTCTGAGATCGGTGAAAAACATTTTTAAATAGGCACTGTCTTTATAAATAAACCACAGATTTGAGTTTTAAACAAATACATTCTCGCCTGAAATACTTTTAAAATTACAGTTCATGACATAATAACAGTAATATTTTGAAAATGTTGATCCGAATAAATGGTGATTGAACTCAACCACTGCTGCGTGAACTCAACCAATCAGGATGTTTAGCGGCCAAGTCCCGCCCCCGAAAGTTCCGGAACTTTAAAAAAGTACCACCTCGCCAGCAGGGACTTTCTGAGGGGCAACTTTATTGAGGTCCTGGTTCCTGCGGTGGAAACACACCGAGTACCAGCCCAAAGTCCCTAGGTAAAGTTCCTGCGGTGGAAACGCGGCTCTGGTCACCAGTCTAGACAAGGCCCTTCTCCATCAATTGCTCATTTTGGCTGGGTGACCAGCTCTTGGAAGAGTCCTGGTTGTGCCAAACTTCTTCTATTTGAGAAATATGGAAGCCACTGTGCTCTTGAAAACCTTCAGTGCAGCAGAATTATTTTTTGTAGCCCTCCTCAGATCTGAGCAGTTACAAGAAACATGAAAGTGACATGACATACAGCCAAGTGTGGTGACCCAAACTCAGAATTCATGCTCTGCATTTAACCCATCCAAAGTGCTCACACACAGCAGTGAACACACACACAGCAGTGGGCAGTCATTTATGCTTTAACCATTTATTAGCAGTTGGGGGTTCCGTGCCTTGCACAAGGGCACCTAAGTCATGGTATTGTTGGCCCAAGACTCAAACCCACAACCTTAGGGTCACAACTCTCCAAAGCTTTGCCAAAACCCGTGATTGAACCAGGGACCTTTAGGATCTTTAGTCTAACGGTCTCCCAACTGAGCTATTTCAGCTTACCTGCAGTTATTGCTATAAAAGGGTCATAGATCAACATACTTTTGACATTCACAGATGTGTAACACTGAATAATTTTTCTCAGTAAATAAATGGCAAAGTATATTTATGTCTCATTTGTTTGATTGGATTCTCTTTGTCTTCTTTCGGGACTTGTAGTTCCAGACCAAATTCACCTCCAGTGCAATGGGATGTGGGGAATATCAGCTGTTGGATTGTGCATGGATTCACACTTCGAAAATATACTTGAAATAGTAACCATCCAGGGACTTCTGGCACACTCTTTTTAACATATTATATTTTGCAACAAATTTATTCTAATGTCAAATACTATTTAGGATGGATAGTATGCACATTGTGACAGAGGGACATATACAATTTCTTTTTAAAAGTCACAAAAATGATTCATTCAATTTATTCAAGCATTTAATACACAATATATGTTTCATACAGTATGTAATTTTCTCAGTATAATAAAATGCAGCAGTTTCTTTAACCTATTTCTCAAGGGCACACAAAAAGACCGTCACGCTAGGCACAGGGGCACCACAAGTGTGTGCACTCAGCCCGCTGCTCTTCACCCAGTTGACCCATGATTGTGTGCCCAGTCACAGTACCAACCTTCCTCAATGTGGGGAAGGCCAAAGAACTTGTCATCGACTTCAGAAGAAGACCTCCACAGCACCCCCAACTAACCATCAATGGTGCCATAGTGGAGAGGGTGAGCAACACGATGTTCCTAGGGGTGCATATCTCTGAAGACTTCTCCCCGAGTGACAAACACCACATTGTTGGCCAAGAAGGTTCAGTCATGCCTCTACTTCCTCTGCAAACTAAGGAAAGCATGAGTCCCACCTCCCATCATGTGCTCCATCTACCGGGGCACCAATAGCTGCTTTTCCACTGTCGGGCCAGTGCGAGCCAGTACTTTAAATGGGCCAGGCGGGGCTAATAACCTTGGTCCTGTAGCACAGAGGTAAAAATAGCGCTGCATTTCGACCGTTGGGCCAGAAGCTCTGCTCTGCTGCACCAGTCCGTCAGTCACAGAATGATCTGGAGATGGAATCTTAACTTTCCAGTTTAATTAACATCTAACCACGGGGTGACTTTATAAAGGAGTTGCACTTACTGTAAAAATAAAATAACACTTAAAAATAAAATGAAAGTATAAGTTATATTATTATTTATTAAAAAAATATGGAAATCTACTTTCCTGCAAAGTTCAGCTCCAACCCTGATCATGTTTGTGAAGAACACACCACTAAAGGGCGCCAGTGATCTTATTTGATCATTCAGTTCTGCTGTAGAACCCACTTCCACAGTACTTGAGTATGAGGCTGAAATGGCTCTTGAGTGATTGTACAGTATATAGCGGTTACGTTTCCTCTGGTGATGAAGAACTGAGAAAGAGCAGGTTTGTTTCTGCCACAATTGTCTTTGTTTTTATTTGCTTCACATAAGTGGACTCGGTCAAACCTCGAAGCGTTCTCAGGGAGCACATGGAAAATAAACTCAAATGCTGACAGTCTAAAGCTTTTATCAGTGCTCAAATCTTAAATCTGCAAAATCATTTGAAAAGTCCACCCTATATTTTGCATTTCTGGCTGTATTTTATGATACACATGACTCCTCTGATTTACACAAATATGATTTCAGACTCATAAACAATGTCCCTGGCCAATGTCAATGTTTATATACACTGCTGTGAGCAATGACTGCATTCACATTAATACAGCCATGGTCATAATGTGGTGAACTGGGCTGGAGCAGCTGATTTTTGCAGGAATCTGAATAATGGGTTGTCATGTCTTTACATGGCATCATGTTATGACTATCAGTAAACGTTTCTTGTTTTACGTAAAGCTGTGTAACGCTTTGTTGTAAGCATAAAAAGCCTGAATCTCCTTTGAATTAAAAATATTATCCGTTGTTGGTTTACGTACATTTAAATATGAAACGTGTCATTAATCATTACCTTTATGTTTATAAAAATCATTAAGTCATAACTTTAAGAAAAGTATTCTTGAGACCACAATAATATTTATCTTTTCTGCTCTAAAACTAATTTCAATAGTCTTTAATCTGTATTTGTTATCACTGTCTTCTAAAGCAATTTACCCTTAAAAGGCAAAATATGACTAGTCTTTGTCCTGTGAAAATTGATGCCTGCTCTTTTTCATGTGGTGATTCAAACATCGGTTAGCTTGCCAAACTCTGAGCATGTGTTTGTCCGTGTGGACACTGAGGATAGAGAGGCTTCATTTATCATATAGATAACTGCACTTTGTGCAGATGATGTTCCATGTACTGTCATGTCATTGTGCATAATTTAGTGTATAATAAGTGTATAATAATAACAAGAAGAAGAAGAAGAAGAAAAAGAGGGTCAAAAGAAAAACAGGGTCAAAAGCCGGGAAGAAGAAAAAGAAGAGAGAGGATGCATGGTGGAAGATTGGGGAGGGAAAACAAGATAACCAAGAATTTAGGCACTTTTTTGATGAAATAAGGGCCACTATTGTGGACCATGTTCTTAAACATGGCCTTAGAATGGCAAAAGTGGGTTGAAGTTGTTGTGGCGCTATTTATATAAATTGTTTTGAGGACTTAACTGACTTGAAATGAGACTGAGATGAATTAAATGCTAAGGGTTCATCGAGAAATGTACCAGTGCCTGAGAACACAATAACAATTAAAAACGCCTCAAGGTTACGTATGTAACCCTAGTTCCTTGAAGGAACGAGACGCTGCGTCTAGCGCTTTGGGGAACGTCCCTGACGAGACCGACTCTGAATATCGTGTGCAATCCGTCCATCGGAAAGGCGTGGCGTCACGGGCGGGGTGACGTAGCGACCAGGAAGCTATAAAAGCACGTGCCGTGCAGCTGGCCTCAGCTTCGAGTAGGGAAGCAAGCGCCGGCAGGGGTGCCGGGAGTATGGCTTTGCGACGCAGCGTCTCGTTCCTTCAAGGAACTAGGGTTACATACGTAACCTTGAGGCGTTCCTTTTCAGGAACTCGAGCTGCGTCTAGCGCTTTGGGGAACGATGTGCCAACGCTGCCAGACTTCCAAATCCCTGCCTAGTGTGTATCCGAAGAGCACAGCTAAGACGAGAGAACAGAAGAGCCCGGCGTGGCTCGCATGTCAAGATTGTAAAATCGGACAAATGTGGAGGGCGTGGACCACCCCGCAGCGTTGCAGATGTCCAATAGGGACACACCTGCTGAGAAGGCCTTGGAGGCCGCCATACCCCGAGTAGAGTGAGCCTTGGCCCCCAAAGGAGGGGGAAGACCAGAGGACTCATAGGAGACGTTGATAGCCTCGACTATCCAACGACTAAGGGTCTGCTTGGTGGCAGGAGAACCCTTATTAGTAGGACCGTAGCAAACAAGCAGTTGGTCGGATTTTCTCCACAGGGCAGCTCTGTGGACGTATGCGTCCAGTGCTCGCACTGGACACATACAGTTTAGCTTCTCTTGGTCTGGCTCCCGAAAGGGAGGAGGACAGAAGGCCTGCAGTACGATAGGTTGTGGTGTGACAGAGGGAACCTTCGGAACATAACCCGCTCGAGGGTGTAAGAATGCTTTGGCCATACCAGGGGCAAAGTCTAGGTAGGTAGGGGCCACCGAGAGGGCCTGGAGATCTCCAACTCTCTTTAGAGAGGTGATTGCCAGTTAACAGGGCAGTTTTAATTGTTAGATGTCTGTCTGAGATGTCTTGAATTGGCTCGAATGGAGCTTTACAAAGAGCCTCTAGCACCACAACCAAATCCCAGGGGGGAACACGGGACCGTACTGGAGGTCTCAGCCTCAGTGCACCTCGGAGGAAACGTGTAACTAGGGGGTGTCTACCCACTGACTGATCATTGAAAGGGACATGGAAAGCAGCTATGGCCGCCACGTAAACCTTTAAGGTGGAGTGGGATAACCCCACAGAGAGCCTGGCTTGTAAAAACTCCAGAACTGTACCAACTGGGCAGTTTGCTGGGTCAAGCTGGCGGTCTCTGCACCATGAAGTGAAGAGTTTCCACTTCAGGGCGTACAGTTTCCTCGTAGCGGGAGCTCTGGATTGGAGTAGGGTCTCAACAACCTCGGTTGAGAGACCGGCTGCTAACAGTTGTGCCCCCTCAGGGGCCACACCCACAGCTTCCACAACTCCGGGCGAGGGTGAATTATCATGCCCTGCGCCTGTGAGAGTAGGTCTGTCCTGATCGGTATCTCCCACGGAGAGCCGTCGAGGAGCGAGACTAGATCTGAGAACCATGGTCGGCCCGGCCAGAACGGGGCTACTAATAACAGACGGACCCCGTCCTGGCGTACTCTCGCCAGAACTCCCGGGAGCAGAGCGATAGGGGGAAAAGCATACAGACGAAGCCTCGGCCAGGTCTGTACCATAGCGTCCAGTCCCAGAGGAGCTGGATGAACTAGAGAGAACCAGAGGGGACATTGCGATGTCTCCTGAGTCGCAAAGAGGTCCACCTGGGCTGTGCCAAATACTCTCCATATCTGCTTCACCACCTCGGGGTGAAGCATCCATTCCCCGGGCCTCGGCCCCTGCCTCGACAGTATGTCTGCTCCCACATTCAACCTCCCAGGAATATACACTGCTCTGATCGAGAGGAGTTTGCCCTGGGACCACAGAAGGATCTGGTGTGCCAGCTTGTACAAGGGGCGTGAACGCAGACCCCCCTGGTGATTGATATAAGAGACCACTGATGTGTTGTCGGTGCGCACCAACACATGGTGACCTCTCAGGTCTGGGAGGAAATATTTCAATGCTCGATAGACTGCTAGCATCTCTAGGCAATTGATGTGCCATGTCAGATGGCGATCGCTCCACAGACCGCGGGCAGGGTGGCCACTCATGACCGCACCCCAACCGGTGAGGGACGCGTCTGTCGCTAGCGTTACACGGCGACAAGGAGCTCCCAGCACCGTGCCCTGATTCAAGAACCAAGGTTTCTTCCACATGTCTAAGGCACGAAGGCACCGCCGCGTGACCTTGATAACTCGAAGTGGATTTCCCCTCGGGGAAAAGCCCTTGGACTTGAGCCACCACTGTAGGGGTCTCATGTACAGCAGGCCAAAAGGTATCACGTTGGACGCAGCTGCCATCAGCCCTAACAATCTCTGGAATTGTTTGACAGTGAGTGACTGGCCTTCTTTGACTCTCTCGACTGATGTGAGGATCGACTCGATCCGAGCAGGAGACAAGCGTGCCTGCATCGTGGTCGAATTCCACACTACGCCTAGATAGGTGGTTCTCTGAACTGGAGAAAGTACACTCTTCTTGGCGTTTAGTCTCAAACCCAGCTCCCCCATGTGTGCGAGAACGACATCTCGATGTCGAACCGCCATCTGCTCTGATTGAGCTAGAATCAACCAATCGTCGATATAATTTAGAATGCGGATGCCCTGCATACGGAGGGATACCAGAGCCGCATCTACACATTTCGTGAACGTGCGGGGTGAGAGTGCGAGGCCAAAGGGAAGTACTCGATATTGATAAGCTTTGCCCCCGAAAGCGAACCTCAGAAACCTCCTGTGTTGTGGAAGGATGGATATGTGGAAGTATGCGTCTTTGAGATCTATTGTGACAAACCAGTCCTCGGATCTGATTTGAGCTACCACCTGATTGACAGTGAGCATTTTGAACTTCAGTGGCATAACTGAGCGGTTCAGGAGACGTAAGTCTAAGATCGGACGCAACCCCCCATCCTTCTTTGGAACTATGAAATACCGGCTGTAGAATCCGGATTCCCTGTCTAGAGGAGGGACCACCTCGATGGCCCCCTTCCTTAATAGGGTATTCACTTCTTGTTCCATAACCAGAGCCTGCTGGGGGCCGACCACAGTCGGTGTAACCCCGTTGGACTTCGGTGGTGGATGACCGAACTGAATGCAATAGCCTCTTTCTATTGTACGCAGGACCCACTGAGATACATTTGGCAGTAGCTTCCACGCTGCTAAATAATCTACTAAGGGAATCAGTCTCTCGAGACTGACCTCTGGTGTAAGAGGCCCCCGAAGGGGCGGCGAGCATCCCAGCTCCGCTGCGCTCACGGGCGAAAATAACTGGGAGTAGCGCTCGCTGGAGGCCGCTGCGCCCTGAAACTCTGGCAGGGTTGGCAGGCCGACCTTCTGAGGGCACTGAGGTGAGGCGGGCACCGTATAATGAGGTGGACCGCGCTCTACCCCAGCAGGGGCTGCCCTCTGGATCCTGGCGTCAGGATCTTTTCGTCGAGGACTTCCGGGCTTCAATGACAGATCTTAAATCGGCTTTCGCCCTAGAAGCCCCCGACTCAGAGCGTCGCTGGGGCCCTCGGTCCCGACGTGGGGGAGCACGAGCGGCGACACTCTGTTTCTGTACTTCCCGGTATGAGGAGCCGGTATGTGGCGTGGTCATCTCCCGCCCAGATGCACCACGAGAGCGACGAGGGAGGATACTCTGGAACGCCGCCGCCTGTTTGCGTGCCTCCTGGAACCTGTCGACGACAGTGTTGACTGTGTCGCCAAACAGGCCAAACGGGGCGTCCAGGAGGCAGACCCTGTCTCTTTCCTTTATCTCTGACAGGGTCAGCCACAAATGCCTCTCCGCGGCCACTAAGGCTGCCATAGACCGCCCAATTGCGCGAGCGGTCTCTTTAGTGGCGCGGAGGGAGAGATCAGCGGTCTTTCTGAGTTCTTCTATATCCCCAGACTTAATCCCCTCCCCCTCATCGACATCTCTCAGCAGGTCAGCCTGATAAGCTTGAAGGACTGCCATAGTGTGAAGGCAAGCCCCAGCCTGACCTGCTGCCACATAACCTTTGCCCACTAGCGATGATGTAACTCGAAGAGGCTTAGTGGGCAATGTCGGAGCCTTAAGAGACGATGCCGAACCGGGCGACAGATAGCCCGCGAGCGTCTGTTCGACCCGTGGCATCGCTCTATAACCCCGCTCTCCAAGCCCCATCACGTTGCCATAATATAGTGAATCGGGGCCGAAGAGGCGGGTTGAATAAGGGTGGTTCCACAATCTCGACAACTCATCGTGGAGATCGGGAAAATATGGAAGGCTCCGACGTGGAGGTGGTTGCCTCGGCCGCAGAAAGCGTTCGTCTAGCTTGCTTCTCTGCGGCTCGGTTTGTTTTTCAGCAGGCCATTCGATTTTTAATTTATCTACTGCTCGCGTAACCACCTCCAACAGCTCCTCATACTGGGGCGACAGGGGTGGCGAATCCCCAGCAACCGACTCCACATCGACCTCCTCGGAGGAAGAGAGGTGAAGAGTTGATCCCTCACCCTGGGGGGAAGAAACCGACGAGCGTGCTTCCGAACCCAGGGTTTGGGCGCCGGATCCATTCCCTCTGACAGATCCACCTGCGATCCCCACGAGTGCAGCAGCCGCTCTGCCTCGGCAGAAGCGGGGCCAGCACCGCGAGGAACGCTGGTGAAGGCTCCCTCCTCGAAGAGAGCCCTCCGGGATCGAAGCGTCCGCATTGGCAATCGCTCGCAATGCGGACAGTCGGCCCCCTCGAGAGCCGACTCAGCGTGCTTCGATCCCAGGCAAGCCACGCACAGACTGTGTGTATCCCCGCTCGTAATGTAGCGAGGACAGGGAGGAACACACAATCTATAACGTGGCTTGGAATCGCCCTTCATATGTTTGGTCTTTTGCTTTAGTTTTGGCATATTGAGCTGTTTTAGCGATCTTTTAATGGCTAAAGGACAGACAACAATAAATAGGACCAACGGGACAGACTTTTGACATGCACACACAGAGCGCTTGCTGACAGACGCGAAGCTGAGGCCAGCTGCACGGCACGTGCTTTTATAGCTTCCTGGTCGCTACGTCACCCCGCCCGTGACGTCACGCCTTTCCGATGGACGGATTGCACACGATATTCAGAGTCGGTCTCGTCAGGGACGTTCCCCAAAGCGCTAGACGCAGCTCGAGTTCCTGAAAAGGAACCTATATTCTATATGATCCTCTCATTCAAGTCTACATCATGCTTGAATGACACTGTCCTGCTGAGTTTAACTCCAGCTTGCCTCAGCACACCTACCTGGAATTTTCTAGAATGCCTAAGATCTTGATAAGCTGCTTCAGGTATGATTAATTGGCTTGGAGCTAAATTCAGAAGGACAGTGGTCCTCCAGGAACAGATTTGGACACCACTTATATAGTAAATATATTAAGCAAAAATAATAATTTATAATTTATAATAATTTAAAATATTTACTGCAATTGTGTAAAATAAACAATACCTTATCATGTAATCTATACAAAGTAACTGCTTTTGAGTATTTTAAAATGTAACATAATCCAATTACAAGTACTTTGGGATCGGATTAATCCAGATTACACATAATCAGTCACAGTTATTAACATAAATGGTTTAATGCTTAAAGTCCCCATCCTAATCCCTAACTTCAGATATTATCACAATAGGTTAATTCTCCTTTTGTGTTTACAGACATACCATCAACCATCTTAAAGCTGTTTTACCCATGAAGGTTTATTCTTGTCTCTCTGCCAGCATACTTAAACTTTATTTAAATTAAAATACCAAACAAAATAATTAAGCTGAATAAAATGTATGTGTTTGAAACCCAAAAAAGATTGTGCAAGAGAAACTAGGAATTTGAGGGAAGCATCTTTGCTTCTTCTTCTTTTCTTTTTTTTAAATGGGGGGAATATAGGGAAATATAAAGATGAACTTGTAACATTCATAAAAATGTTCCTTAGAGTGCTGTAACATAATAAACTATTTGCTGGCATTATCTACAATAGTGTTGTGCTAGATTAATAGTTTAAACGTAAGTATAGACAGACAGAAAGAGACAGACAGACAGATAGATAGATAGATAGATAGATAGATAGATAGATAGATAGATAGATAGATAGATAGATAGATAGATAGATAGATAGATGCAGCTATGCAACACATACAGAGGTGGAAAACATGGCTGTGTGTTGTCATCTGAGTCATTTGCAGCCCATATAAACATGTGGTCATTACAGACACTATATGTGTGTGAATTTATGTAGAGCTTAAAAGAGTGTGTGCACATGCATGTATTCATGCATACTGGCATGTACATATTTATTTGTTTCTGTAGGGTTGTCTGTGTGTGTGTGTGTGTGTGTGTGTGTTAGTTGGTAGGTGTTGCATCAGTTTCTTAAACTCTTGATTAGTCCCATATGTGAATCTGTATTGCTGAAACATCATCATCGCTGGGAAACTCTAGTCTAGCATATTACCAATGCTCAAAATCATCAGAAGCACACTAAATTTGCCGGGCTTTCAAGATTAAAATGTTCCCCCTATCTTTTGGCTGAATTTGTATAACAAATTTGCTCTTTGTTTGCTTATCTTTCTGTTTGTATTTTAACTTTTTATGCATGGTGGAATATTTGAGAATAATCAGCAGTATGTTTGTTGACAAAAATATTAGGATTCAGATGAGTGTATATATAATAGACAATTTATTTAAGGCATTTAACAGATGCTCTTATGTAGAGAAACTTACAAAACAAGACTGTTTCGATCAACAGATTGAAAGACAAGCATTAAATTGGAAACACTTCCTGTGAATAAATAAATAAATCTTTAATTCATTAGAAGTTTTAAGCAATATTTAACCCAAAATCAATATTATATCATTATTATTCATGTCATCCCAAAGACTTCTGTGGAACATGCATGAGAAATTGTGAGTAATGTTCACGTTTGTCATAAAATGTAAAAAAACATGCAACCTTCTGAAGATTTTTAGTGAATAACAAATATATTTGTTTATATGTATAATTGATTTACTATTCTGTTGATTGGCAGTTTCAGTCTTTCAGTACATCTTGTAATTATGTCATGACAATCATGACAAAGGGATTGGCATGGTAATGTACATAACAATGTTAATGTACTTGGTCTTGGCAGAATAGATCTGCTATGCTGCTGAGGCATAGCAAGTACCGAGACTTCAGTCTGGTCTGAAGCTGGAGTCAGCCCATCAAGAGTCACCACACTCAGACATCTTCAGGAAAAGGGCTACAGCTGTCACATTCCTAGAGCCAAGCCACTCCTGAACCAGAAGAAAACATCAGAAGCATTTCACCTGGGGTAAGGAGAAAAAGAACTGGACTGTTGCTCAGTGGTCCAAAGTCCTCTTTTCAGATAAAAGTAAATTTAGCATTTCATTAAGCTTTATGGAGATGCTGATTCCATTTTGGCAGCAAAAATTTAGCACCTGCCTACACTGCCAAAACCACTTCCAAGTGGTTTGATGACCATGATATTAATTGTAACAAGTGGAGTCTGAGACAGAAGATTAGTAAAATTAGACATTTATTGTCACAGAAGAGCAATGAAAGTGAAGGGGAGATTAAAGTTGAGCAGATCCAAAAGGATCCAGTTACTTGAGAAGGACTGGGAGAATGAAGATCTAATCATCTTTCAGGAGAATCAACAGGCTGACCGATAGGGTTATGGGGCACACAACTCAGTGCAGATGCTGGAGGAATACTTGGGAGAAGACCTGATGAGATATTCACTGGAGATGCGAAGATATTCGCTGGAGAGGAGGTCAGTAGACTGGTAAGTCAATGAGTCGATGCTAGTAACTAGACCAGAGGTAGATTCCACTGTGTAGTCACGAGATCGAACAACTTGTGAGACTGAGGTGCGTGCTTAAATGTGGTGGTTAATGGATGAGTGGATTACCAATAGGTGCTGGTGATTAAAACTAAGGTGATGGGGTGAGCTGTGATTGACTGGGGAATGAGCCTGACAATATGTGACAGTACCCCCTCTTCCACGGCCCACTCCTGAGGGCCGAATACCCCGACGGCATGGTGGTCTTCCTCTACCCCGTGGTGCTGGACGATCAGGATGTGTTGTGTGTAATTCTTCCGGAAGTGCGGGGTCTAGGATGTCATCTCTAGTGACCCAGGAGCATTTTCGGGACCATAGCCTTCCCAGTCGTCAGGTATTCTAATCTGCCACCACGCCGCCGGGATTCCACAATTTCCTTATAGATCGACCTCCCCTGCTGCTTCGAGTTTCTTCTTTGTGGAGAAAAAGGACGGAGGTTTAAGACCATGCATTGATTATCGTGCTCTCAACAATATAACAGTGAAGTTCAGGTACCCACTTCCCCTCATCCCAGCTGCCTTGGAACATCTCCGTGGTGCCACTGTGTTCACCAAGTTGGACCTCCACAGCGCCTACAACCTCATCCGGATATGAGAGGGGGATGAGTGGAAGACCGCCTTCATAACCCCTACAGGCCACTATGAATACTGCATGATGCCGTATGGACTTGTTAACGCCCCCTCTGTATTCCAGGACTTCATCCACAAGGTGTTCGGGAGTTCCTCCACAAGTTCGTCCTAGTCTACATTGATGATATCCTCATCTACTCCCTGGCAGAACATCAATGCCATGTTGCGGAGGTCCTGCAACGCCTGAGGGCCTACCAACTGTATCTCAAGGCCGAAAAGTGCTCTTTCCATCAGCCCTCAGTGCAGTTCCTTGGATAAAACATCACCAGCAGTGGCATCCGGATGGACGAGGGGAAGGTAAACACTGTCAGAGATTGGCCCACTCCAACCATCATCAAGGAGTTACAGCGGTTCCTTGGCTTTGCCAACTTCTATAGACGGTTTATACAAAACTTCAGTACCATCACCAGCCCTCTCACCAGTCTCCTCCGTAACAAACCCAAATCTCTCTCCTGGACTCCTGCCGCCACAGAGGCCTTCCACATCCTTAAGGAGGCCTTTACGACCGCCCCACTCCTGGTCCATCCCGATCCCGACCGACCCTTCGTCGTAGAAGTCGGTCAATGAAACCCTTTCGTTGCTGAAGGAACGCTTCTGGTGGCCCAACATGGCCTCGGATGTCAGGAGGTACGTGAATGGATGTACAAGCTGTGCCATATCCAAAAGCCCTTGCCATCTTCCATCAGGCAAGCTCCATCCTCTGCCCGTTCCCAATCGCCCGTGGTCACACCTAGGGGTGGACTTCATAACCGATCTTCCTCCTTCAGATAACAATACCTGTATTCTTGTCATAGTGGATAGATTTTCTAAATCCTGTCGTCTTCTTCCTTTGAAGGGTCTGCCCACGGCCATGGAAACGGCTGAACTGTTATTTAATCATGTCTTCAGGTACTTCGGCATCCCAGAGGATATCGTCTCGGAACGAGGCCCCCAGTTCATCTCCCGGGTATGGAAGGCTTTCCACTCACTCCTAGGTGTGGCCATCAGCCTGTCCTCCGGGTACCAAACGGGCAGACGGAGAGGAAGGTTCAAGAGATTGGACGCTTCCTCCGTACCTTCTGTCACGGCCACCAGAACTCCTGGAACCAGTTCCTTGGGTGGGCCGAGTACGCACAAAACTCCCTTCGTCAACCTACCACCGGACTCACTCCATTCCACTCACTCGGCTACCAACCACCTCTATTCCCCTGGTCAGGTGAACCCTCGGATGTCCCCGCCATCGACTACTGGTTCCGGGAGAGCGAGAGGGTCTGGCGCACCACCAACTCCAGCGGGCTTTACGCAGACGTAGAATGACAGCCGACCTTCGCCAATCAGAGGCCCCAACGTACCAACCCGGTCAGAAGGTCTGGCTGTCCACCTGGGACATCCGCCTGCATCTGCCCTGCTGCAAGCTAAGTCCCAGATTCATTGGCCCATTCACCATCATCCAGCAGATCAATCCGGTCACGTAAAAAACTCCAGTGACCCCCTGAATACCGGAATCACCCCACATTCCATGTGTCTCTCCTTAAACCTCACCATCCTTCTGTCTCTCCCTCCACAGAACCTGGCGAAACGGAAGCCCCCCCTCCACTCCTCCTAGACGACGGCGCAGCCTATGCAGTGAGTGACATCCTTGACTCCCGGCAGCGTGGTGGACAACTGGAATATCTAGGAGCGGGCCGTGGGGAGGGGGGTACTGTTACAAAACGCCAGGTTCCACCTCCACGCAATCACTACGCACGCCCTCACCGGAATACTAAGCACATCCACCTGATCCTCATCACCACCCAATCACCTCAGCACCATAAAAACCACACACACGCACTCAATCGATGTCCGGTCTCGTTCGCGACAAGGTCTTACCTGTATGCTAACTCTAAGGACTAACTCTTCTTCTACTTAACTCTCTCCAGCGATTCTCCGAAGATCCAGATCCCCAGTGTGCGTGTGTGTGGTTCACCTTCCTCCTCTGACGTCTTCACCCAGCCTGCACGGATCCATCCCTCACTCCACCCTACACTACCTGCTCCTCTGCTTGTGTCTGTTCAATAAACCATTCTGTCTGTTACTCCTCAGCCTCCCGAGTGATCCGTAACAATAAGTAGCATCTGACAAAAAATACAGAGGATCTGAAGGCCACTATAAAAGCAACCTGGGCTTCAATAACGCCTCAGCAGTGCCACAGGCTGATCACCACGCCGCACTGAAGCAGTAATTCATGCAAAAGAAGCCCCAACCAAGTATTGAGTGCATAAATAAACCTGTTTTGGAGATCTTGAACATATCTGTTTTGTAAATCTTATTTTGATTGATATTTGAGAAAATATTCACATTTTTTGAGATTCTGATTTTTTTATTTTCCTAAGCTGTAAGTCATAACCATCAGAATTAAAACAAAAAACTCTTGAAATATTTCAGTTTTTGAGCAATGATTCTAGAATATAAGAAAGTTTGCTATTTTGAATTCAGTTACAAAATATAAAGAACTTTTCCATGATATTCAAATCTTTTGAGATGCACCTGTACTTGTAGTTGAAAAGATGTTCCTGTTTGCTTCTGATCAGAGATCCCTCTTTGCCCTCATAATGTGAGACTGCATGAAGATATCTATTCCTAGATAAAAGGGAATGACAACCAACATTAAGAAATCATGAAACTACGCAGAATGTTTAGAGCATTTATAGATGGATTAGACGGCTTGCAATTAATATATCATTAATAAAATAAATAAAAAAAGGATTTCCTTGCACTTTCCCACAATCAGTATAAACAATTAGAATAGACAAACAAATTCAAATCTGACTAATCAAAACAATTAATAAAAAATAATCCATTACATAAAGCAATAAACACGTGCATCCACAAAAAACAATCTGTCAAATAATTTCACTATCCAGCTCTACAGTGAACCTTAGAGTAGTGAGCTCCTTTTGAGATTAAGATGACCTAGTTTACCTGAATTCATGCTGAATTTGGAAATTGATCTGCTTTAGAACGGACTGCTTGTGATAGTGGTTCTCAAATGCTTTTGCATCAGGACCCAGACTTTACACAGAACATCAACAAGCTTCCCAACACAATAGACCCACTGTAAATGTTGATACAACACAAACCTTTAGTTTCTTTCATGCACTTGGTGATAAAACAGCTCAATACACTAAACACACTGTGGTCAACATAAATCATATTCATCCCAAATGTGAACACAGATATATTGTAGTCTGGGTTGTATCCTTTTGCTATCCTAACTATGTATGATTATATGGTTAGTTGCCTTATGTTATTTGCATTTTGCATTGTTTTTGCTGGCTGGACACAACCATATCAGAAAACATCTGCCACCCATTCATTTATGGTTTGCGACTGCACCAGTTGACAATGACTGCCTATAGGAACAACACAATAAGAAAGAATATGTGAACACACACAAACAGACAGAGAGGAACACTCTCTCACACCTGGATGCCTTCAAGCCAAGGAACATGTGTCTGTGCAGAGAGAGACAAAGAAGAAATCAAGGAGCGAGAAGATGAGGGGGTTAGAGCTAAATGTGGAAGTGTTGAGAGTAACTCAAGAGTCATGACCCCAAAATGGGTAACATGTCTATTCTGATAGGTATACAGATAACTATCATAGAATAAATATAAAAATGCATGTTTTTACATTTTGACATGAAACGTAGCCACATCTATGAAGTGATTTGAACAAATATTAACTGTAACTGGGCCTGTGCAGTTCATTTAAATAATTTTTGATTTTTTTTTTTACTAGGGTGGGCCTTGATGTCCTTTGTAAAACATGCATCTTGATGGGAAAATCAGGTGTTCTCAGATATAAGCTGAGACGTATGTGTATGTGTTAGCAGAGACGCTCACACATCCACAACTGGTGGTGAGAGTTAAATGGAGAAACTGTGATTATGTCAAATGATAGTGTGTCCTAAAATAAGCACTAATTTGGGTGTCTGTGTTTGAACTTGATAAATGGGAAGACACTGCCAACACATGTATGCGTGTGTGAAGTCATATAATAAAAGAACACTTCAAGTGTGTATTGCAAAAGGAGTAGGACAAGTTGCAAGCTGAAATCTATTTATGCTGAGGGATTTGTCAGAGACCTGAACCCAAAGCTTGAACAATAGTAGTGATGATGCTTGCCTGAGCACACCACAAAATGCTTACATTCTTTAATACTGGGAGAGAGCTATAATCATGTCAATGTTTGCATCAAAATAATGTCAATAAAACAAAAAGAATACTATCCCATAATGCTCTTCTAACAAGCATTATGCACATGTGAGAATGGGTGTTTGTATGTCAGTAATGACGCAGTTCATGAGTTTGTTGCTATTAGAGTGAATCACAAAGGATTCTCTCATCATCAGTACTTTAATTCATCTTGCACTCTTTGATCATTGACAGTCACTGTGATTAAGCACATGTGTTGTTGTGTGCATCAGCTGTCCTGTGTTGATCATGCTGTCAAACTGGAGTGGAAATAAAGAGGCAACAAAAGGGTGAGAGAGAGACAGATTACAGATCTTGCTCTTAGTTTGGGCTGTTGGGCCACGTACACAAGTTTTGTGAGTGAATCCCCTGCAGTTCTGTGAACATACTGCATATGTTGGAAGAAGTGAAGAATTGTATTTTATGTAAAAATCGCATGATATTTGAATAACGAATGGCTGGTCACAATGTTTGGCAATATATTTAGTTCTTAAAGCTATTATAATGCCTGGGTTTTTGGCTTTGTTTTTCAATTGAAATGCTCTCTACAGCTCTCTTGCAGTATATGCATTTGTGTTCATCTTCTTGCATGCCACAATTGGTTGATTATGTACAATGCCTGCACACTATTGGTCAAACTACTTTTGATTGTTAACCTTCAGCAACTATGATAACAATATTAAAACAAAGCCAAAAATCTGGATGTTTTAGGCATTTCAAAAGGACCAACTGAGACTATTGGATGAGAACAAAACTTGAACTGAATTGAGCTGGATAATGACACTACTGTCTCATGTAGAGTGGCTTTCTAGTTGAATTGAATTTGTCTTGTAATTAAAGAAATGTGCCACATCAACAACATTATTCAATTTGAGCATAACAATGATACTGTTGAAGCAACTATTCATGAATCAAGACACATACCCCTGTTTCACATGCACTTTTTATATCATAATAATTTTATTTTTTAGCAGGCCATAGGGGACATCACAAGCAATTTATCATACAAGAATCAACAGTATTGCAATGCAATTTAATAAGCTATGACTTGAAATTGTGTGTGTAAGAGAAATAATTCCTAGTATTTACAAATGATCTCTTTGTTTTTCTTTGAATTTGAACTGGACTGAATTTAGTTTTTCCTGGCTAATAAACAGTTATTTGTTAATTGTGCAGATTTGCGTAAGTTTCTTTCTGTACAATAGATCCCTCCATAATGAACATTTTAGTGAAGAAATAGAAAAGATTAATGCCAATATATGCAAATAAATTGTTTGTAAAATTGAACTGTATCAACCAAATGTTGAAACAGGTGAAACATAATCTAAATTAATTACTCATATGGAAAAAACTTGACTGAACAAGCCATGAGTTTGATTAGTTAGACCAGCTAGAGGGGCATTAAGAGAAGAGAACAAAGCAGCATTGCCACCAAAACCATGATTTCTTTGGGCATATGGCACATATTCTCCAAAATTCCTGAGACAATACTAATATTAAAATCATTAATTCATGTCTGTTCTGCGAATGCTTTTGAGTTTTCTTCTGTGCTTGAATGTTCCTGTATCAGCAAATATCTACAATGTGTTTCAGGGTTTCATGATCTTTTAAAGTGTGTGTGTGTCTATGCACAATCAATTATGGGTATGTTTCATCATCCAGATGAAAGGAATCGTTCTGAGAAATAGCTGTTTTAACTATTATATTAATCAAGAGAAGCCGGCATGAGAAAGCTACAAACTTTTATGTCTAAACAAGTCACACTTGTTCCTGATTCCGATTATGTGAGTCATTATCTTTCTATTTTATGCACTAGCTGTTTAAACCAAAATTTAAAACAGATCGATTGAACCTGCAAACTTGGACTGACAATTCACAGGCTCACAATACATAATCAGTTGCAGACAAAAACATCACTATTTATGCTGTAGCCTGAAGCAGCAGTTGCAAATATTCACACAAACAGATGAAAAGATCATATATGCATCTCTCTGTGTGTGTGTGTGTGTGTGTGCTATTTCTCTAACCTCTTTAAAATCTGTTTATGTCTACTAAAACGAGTCTTAATCAGCAGGAATTTTCTTGGTGTTTTTTAATAGTTTTCCATTACAAGCAGTCCAGTACACATTTCCAGTACAAAGTCTTGTTTTCTGAAATATTTATCAAAATATTTTAAAATCAATAAAATCGGAGTTTATGCTTACTTCAAGCAGCAATATAACATTATGTCATTTAGAATCTCAAGTAAATGCAACTTGATTTAAGATATGTTCAGATATTTTTAGGTCGTGAGACCTACATTTGTGTAATTACAGCCTGGTTGATCATGTGACAACGTGTAATTAAAGATGATATGTTATAAAAAAGAAATAAACGTGTACCTAAAATACCAGTAGGACCATTAACATATTTTCATCCGTAGTCAGAACAAATTTGTATAGGGTGATATTTATCTTACTTTTGTGATGTTTTTTTTTTGTTATTGAATACATTTTTTTTTTTTTTTTTTACTTGGACCAGAAAAACAATATTCTGGTCAGCTAATTTGATTGGAACAGTGGTGATATTACATATTCAAACACTTTTCTGTGTAGAAGTTCAGTGCTTGATTCTGCTCTGGCTTTGATTAAAACAATTCTCTTTGACAGAGCAAAAATATAAAAAAATATACAAAATAGCTGGCTACATTGTGTGTGGTCACATCGACATATAGATATCTATATAGATATACTGTATGTACTGTATATATACACTTGACATTAATATGCGATCACTGTGATCTGATCAAGCAGAACGGATCATCAGTCAATCAGAACATGGCGTGTTTACACTTGGCAACATCAGTTGACTTTTCTATCTGGAATACTGATTGGATCTGTCTTTCCTGCGCAATATTTAAACAAGTCTGCAGAGAATGGTCCAGTACAAAGTCAACCTGAAGTGGTGGGTTTTCTTTTGAAAAGCATTTTCAGTCGTGGGACATTGTACAAATTAAAAATAAGTGTAGGAGTCTCACCAGGGCCGTAGCTGGGGTTTGCAGGGCCCCGGTGCAGGTTGTACCATTGGGCCCTGTTTGAAAGTGTTTAATTTGTATGTCTGTTCTATTTATTTATGTGTGCTATTTACAGAATGTTTAAGTTTTTTCAAGTTTGTAGGTGACCAGGTACATAAACCGAATTATTAAATTAAAATAGCACTGCACAAATAGTCTTCAGTGTAAAAATCAAATATACAATCAAATCAAAATTTATTCAGACACCTTCAACATTTCTCACATTATCACAGTTTATTCGCTATAGTTTAGAAAATGGTAATAAAATATGACAAGAACTCAAAGTTAAACTGTCAGAACAAATTAATCTTGATAATGTCTGATAACTTTGATAGAAAGGTATGTAATGGTGTCATGATGGAAGACAGGAAGCAAATGCAAGTAAACTCTTTATTGACATAATATAATTAGGAAAGCTCCGGCTGACGGCGGGTGGCGCAAGGACCTCGATGGACAGCACTGGACAGATGAGATGGTGAGTAGTGTGTGCTGGTGAATGACAGTGATAGATCCAGACGATGATGTTATCCACTGAGAAACACGGAACCGGAACAATGACCCATAAGACTGAAAACGCAGAACAGGAACAGGAGTCGGACAGACATGCAGCACAGAGGACCTCAAAAAAACGATCTGGCAAGATAGATGAGAAATGGATGAGTATTTAAAGGTGAGTGGATTAGCTGCAGCTGGCGCCATGAGTGAGATCTGCTGGCCACTGATCAGATAATGATGGCCGGTCATGCCCACTCACACACATCCACGCACATGTAACAGCAAAACATGAGACAAGCAGGAAACAATGCACTGGTAGCTTATTGTGGGCGTACTCCACCATTGACAGTTTCTGGCTCCATGAGGAAGGATTCTTGGAGACCAAATATCGCAACACCCTTTCCAAATCTTGGTTGGCTCTCTCAGTTTGACCATTGCTCTGGGGATGAAATCCTGAGGACAGACTGACAGTCGCTCCCAGCAATCTACAAAATTCTCTCCAAAATTTGGACACAAACTGGGGTCCCCAGTCGGAAATCACGTCTGTCGGGAGGCCATGTAAGCGAAAGACGTGATCTACGATGGTCAATGCTGTCTCCTTGGCTGAGGGTAATTCGGGCAAGGGAATAAAGTGGACCGCCTTCGAGAACCGGTCCAGCATGGTCAAAACTACTGTGTTGCCCTGAGAGGGCGGGAGGGCAGTAATAAAATCTAGTGCAAATAGACCCCAAAAAAACCCCATAAATGGACACCAGAATCGTTGCTTGACCAAAAACTTATTACGATTAACTCCTGGATGACAAGCCACATTGGCACAATGCCCCCACTGAATGACATCGGACCATAATCCCTCCGGCACAAATAACCGATTCGGTGGGCAACCGGGTGGAGGCGTTACCCCTTCTAAGGCCGTATTGACCTTCGATTCGACCTCCCATGTGAGTGTGGAGACAACTAGGGTCTTGGGTAAAATACACTTGGGAGTAGACAGGTGTTCGAAAACGGTCAAAAATGCGCGATGTAGAATCATGTTTGATGTTTATGGAACCCGGGCGGTACGAGAGAGTAAAATCAAAACGACCGAAAAAAAGTGCCCACCGAGCCTGCCTGGAGTTTAATGTTTTGGCAGTTCTAATGTATTCCAGATTCTTGTGATCAGTCCAGACTATAAAAGGTACCCCCGAGCCTTCTAACCAGTGGCGCCATTCCTCCAATGCTAACTTGACTGCCAACAACTCTCTTTTACCAATTTCAGAATTACATTCGGCAGGAGATAACCGATGGGACAAAAATGTGCAAGGGTGCATCTTGGCATTTGTTGAAGAACGTTGGGATAGCACTGCTCCATACCCCCCCCCCCCCCCCCCAGAGGTGTGGCTAGTTGGCTGAATTTGCGAATAAAATGCCAGTAGAAGTTGGTGAACCCCAGAAACCTCTGTAGGGCTTTACAGGAATCTGGAATTGGCCAATCTACCACAGCCTTAACCTTCTCGGGATCTATACGCATTCCCTCAGTTGAAACGATGTACCCCAGAAAAGGAACAGACTGTGCATGAAAAACGCATTTCTCTGCCTTGCCAAAAAGCCCATTCTCTAGCAACCTCTGAAGCACTCGTTGGATGTGCTGCACATGTTCCTGGAGAGAAGAGGAAAAAATCAATATGTCATCAAGGTAGACATATATGAACTGATTAACCATATCTCGCAGCACGTCGTTGACGAATGCCTGGAAGACAGCTGGGGAGTTGGACAAACCGAAAGGCATAACCAAATATTCAAAGTGCCCCCTGGGGGTGTTAAAAGCAGTCTTCCATTCATCCCCCTCCCTAATGCGGACCAAATGATTAGCATTACGTAAATCCAATTTCGTGAAGATCGACGCTCTCTGCAACCTCTCGAAGGCAGAAGACATCAACGGCAAAGGATAAGTATTCTTTACCATGATGCTGTTCAGTCCCTGGTAATCAATACAAGGTTGCAGAGATCCGTCGTTCTTCCCCACAAAAAAGAACCCCGACCCCGCTGGAGAAAAGGAAGGGCGGATGAACCCCGTAGCTAGAGAATCAGAAATATATTTATCCATAGCCTCCCTTTCCAAGAACTATGGGTGTAAGAGGAGAGTCTAGTGTTTAAAAGGAGATGATCTCAGAGTGGTTGCTTGACGTGATGAGGTTAATATCTCCAGTGGTGAGTTAAATAGTAGGAAGTTTCTTGACCTTTGAGGTCTTTACAGTGATCTTGTGTGTAAGTGGCTTGAGGGGAACCTGTAGTTTGTGCGCAAGTGTATGGTCCATGAAATTACCTTCAGCCCCGGAGTCCAGAAGTGCCTGACAGTCGTGGGTGTGTACTGACCATCTCAGTCTTACCGGGAGGAGCGTAGATGTGGATGAGGTCTTCTCGGCAGAGATCCCACCCGGTAGTAGCCTCATACTCACTATCGGGCTTGGCCTTTTACCATGGAACAGCAGCTCCTGCAGGAGTATGACTGGGCAGGATCCGTCACTCTACTCGGGACAGTCTTGCATCTACTCTCAGAGCCAACTCAATTAGTCCGTTAAGGGATGTCGGAAGATCCAGGGCGTAGATCTCTCTCTGGACGCAGTCAGCCAACCCATGCAGGAACATGTCCAACTGTGCAGCCTCGTTCCATTGACACTCTGGCGCTAATGTTCTGAATTCGATAAAAAATCAGAAGTCGATCTCTCTCCCTGTCACAGGTCTGCAAGTATTCTGGCTACATCTCTCCCGGCGACGGCCCAATCAAATACGCACACCGCCGTCCCCCATAGTGCCGCTCTCCCAGTCAACAGCGTCAACACAAATGCGACCTTGGCTCGTTCGCTGTTGAAAGTCCTGGGTTGGAGAGAAAAATGCATAGAGCATCGTGTTAGAAAAGCTCTGCAGTAATAGGGTTCACTGGAATATGACTCTGGAACTGGTAGGTGGGGCTCTGACTGGGAGGGGCTCTCTAGTGGTGTGGGGGGGAACGGCCAATGTCGGCAATGCAGTGGGAGCTCGCAGGAGTTGTAATTGCTGGGTGAGCTCGGACTCCTGCGCCACCAAAGCCTGTACTGCGTCACACGTGTCATTGAGATTCTTCAATCAATAAGATCAACCACATTCCTCCAATAACTCATTTTATACACTCTATGGTCTAAGCTTATGGGTCTGTCATGTGATGAAGAAATGACTCAAAAAAACAGATGACTCGATAGATGAACTAATCATTTCTCTTTCCGGCTCAAGACTGCATAAGTAAAACCTATAGGTCTGTCACGTGATGAAAGAACGACTCAAACCCGAAGACTTGTCAGATAAGAGGTGAGGTGTGCTAATCATAGACTGAAGACCCAGGTAAATAATTAATTCATCTTTTCTGTTTCTTATAGCATTATAGTTTTGTATTTTTTGTAGTGTACTAGTAGACATGTTAGGGAAGTAACACATAAGATTTTAATTATATTTAATAAAATGAACCAAATGACTCGAAAAAAGATTTGTTCATTTTGCTGAAAGAGACTCAAAGGTCCGAGTCAGTAAAATTATCTAAACTTCCCATCACTAATGCAGACACAATGGCTGGATTGTGTTTACATTACACTGAGATCCATCCTCTGGACGAGGACACGCTGATTGGATAACATTCCGATCAGAAGTGCGTTTACACTTCGGACAAAATCTGAATACAAGGTTGCATGTTAATGCCAAGTATAAATGCAGCCTAACGGTCACAGTTTCCCTCAGTCCTGCTCATTGCTCACTGGAATAATTGCCCGCACCTGTTTGTAATCACCAGCTAATCAAGGACTCAAGGCTATGTTCAAAAGCTAAGGCAGCTGAATTTTTGTCTTGCTGCACTATCACCCAATGATTATACTATAGACAGAATTTTTTTTTAGCTCAGCTGTGTGAAGGATACACAAATGCTGCTTTCAGAAATCAGATAAAGGGATCTCAGGCTCAGCCAGATCTGATTCTTTTGTATAGCTGTTCACATTTTTGTTTTAAATGTGGCCAGTATCATATTTCCCGTGTGAAAAGAATATGGTTCTGAACTGAACAGCATACACAAAATAACAATATGAACAGGTTTGCCAGGTTTTCACAACAAAATCTGTTGAAAAGTTGAAAAAAGTTGAAGTTGAAAAAAAAAATCCTGCGGCAACTGTGAAAAATATAGCCCAAATCCGTGGGAAAACAGAGGATTTCGGTCTGAATGATCAGACTGCGGTCGCATTGCAAAACATCTGTGTCCGTATTCACAAAACATTTTATCTAATTACTAAGAGTTTTTAGCTAAGAGTTTTCTTTTAAAACCTATTCACAAAGCTGCTGAGACAAACTTTTACTAAGGAATAGAGAGAAGTCTTAAACTAAGAGTAAGAGCGGGGTCGACCTCATTGCCGTGGATGATGTCAGCATGCTTACTAACTATGCACACAGTGATTGGCTGATGGGGAGGGGTCTCTGTCAGATGTTTATTCATAGAAATATTACAGAACGCAATGTTAATTGTCACATTAAAATAAAGATTTTAAAATGCAGGCCAAGTGTCACTAATTTTAAACAATATAATATACACTCACCTAAAGGATTATTAGGAACACCTGTTCAATTTCTCACTAATGCAATTATCTAATCAACCAATCACATGGCAGTTGCTTCAATGCATTTAGGGGTGTGGTCCTGGTCAAGACAATCTCCTGAACTCCAAACTGAATGTCAGAATGGGAAAGAAAGGTGATTTAAGCAATTTTGAGCGTGGCATGGTTGTTGGTGCCAGACGGGCCGGTCTGAGTATTTCACAATCTGGTCAGTTACTGGGATTTTCACACACAACCATTTCTAGGGTTTACAAAGAATGGTGTGAAAAGGTAAAAACATCCAGTATGCCGCAGTCCTGTGGGCGAAAATGCCTTGTTGATGCTTGAGGTCAGAGGAGAATGGGCCAACTGATTCAAGCTGATAGAAGAGCAACTTTGACTGAAATAACCACTCGTTACAACCGAGGTATGCAGCAAAGCATTTGTGAAGCCACAACATGCACAACCTTGAGGCGGATGGGCTACAACAGCAGAAGACCCCACCGGGTCGAATCATCGAATCATTTCAAATTGGTTTCTTGAACATGACAATGAGTTCACTGTACTAAAATGGCCCCCACAGTCACCAGATCTCAACCCAATAGAGCGTCTTTGGGATGTGGTCGAACGGGAGCTTCGTGCCCTGGATGTGCATCCCACAAATCTCCATCAACTGCAAGATGCTATCCCATCAATATGGGCCAACATTTCTAAAGAATGCTTTCAGCACCTTGTTGAATCAATGCCACGTAGCATTAAGGCAGTACTGAATTAGTATGGTGTTCCTAATAATCCTTTAGGTGAGTGTATATTTATATGAACTTCCCATCACTACTGGTGTTCCGAAAACCGATGCAACCGGATCTTGACTCGAGAACGAGACAATCTTTCGTTCATTATCTGGCTCGGTGTTCATCTTCAGTTCTCTCTTCACAGCAGTTCAGTCAGTGTACTGTTTGAGTAAATGAATTACTCCGGGATATTGGTTTGTTTAAACTCAGAGGGAGTGTCAGTCATGTTAAAAAAGTTAACAGCTTAAGTCATTTGTGGATTAATGCGTATTGGAGACGTGAACCGTTTCAAATGATTCAGTTCGATTTGGTGAACTGGTTCAAAAAGATCTGGTTACATCGAGTGATTTGTTGGCGAACCGGATATGACAAACTGCTTTGTTTTGAACTCTCTCTCACAACAGACACGGAAGAGAAGACAATGGTGAATAAAGTTGTAGTTTTTGCTATTTTTGGACCAAAATGTATTTTCGATGCTTCAACATATTCTAACTGAGCCTCTGATGTCACATGGACTACTTTGATGATGTTTTTCTTACCTTTCTGGACATGGACAGCATACCATACACACAGCTTCAATGGAGGGACTGAGAGCTCTCGGACTAAATCTAAAATATCTTAAACTGTGTTAAAAAGATAAACGGAGGTCTTACGGGTTTGGAACAACATGAGGGTAAGTTATTAATGACATAATTTTCCTTTTTGGGTGAACTAACCCTTTAAGTTAATCAAAAATCTCTGTTTACATGGTATATTCTTAAGTAAATTGTAATAGTGTAATGAGTAATTGTAATGAGTGTGAACAAAAAATAAAAATAAAAATACATGCTCAGTAGAGAGGATGTCACACACAATTATTGGATTCATATATACCCTATTACCTTCCTGCCTCCATAGGCTGCCTGCAGGGATTGCATTTTTCAGCTTTTGGATGCAGCCTCTATTTAAACCCTGTCATAACCACAGCTTTTGGTCTGACCTCATCAGTGCTCCTTCTGTTTATCCATCACTTCTCCTGTCCTTTCCACATCTCCTTGCCATGGATTAACCTGCAAAATAAAACTGTTTACATTCATCCAACACATCATATTCACATTCATATGAAAGAGCAAACTCCTTACGTCCTTCATATGCAAATCCCCAAAAATCTGAACATATAAACTGCATATCCAGACAGATATTTTACAACCCGAATTCCGGAAAAGTTGGGACGTTTTTTAAATTTTAATAAAATGAAAACTAAAGGAATTTCAAATCACATGAGCCAATATTTTATTCACAATAGAACATAGATAACGTATGAAATGTTTAAACTGAGAAATTTTACACTTTTATCCACTTAATTAGCTCATTTAAAATGTAATGCCTGCTACAGGTCTCAAAAAAGTTGGCACGGGGGCAACAAATGGCTAAAAAAGCAAGCAGTTTTGAAAAGATTCAGCTGGGAGAACATCTAGTGATTAATTAAGTTAATTGATATCAGGTCTGTAACATGATTAGCTATAAAAGCTTTGTCTTAGAGAAGCAGAGTCTCTCAGAAGTAAAGATGGGCAGAGGCTCTCCAATCTGTGAAAGACTGCGTAAAAAAATTGTGGAAAACTTTAAAAACAATGTTCCTCAACGTCAAATTGCAAAGGCTTTGCAAATCTCATCATCTACAGTGCATAACATCATCAAAAGATTCAGAGAAACTGGAGAAATCTCTGTGTGTAAGGGACAAGGCCGGAGACCTTTATTGGATGCCCGTAGTCTTCGGGCTCTCAGACGACACTGCATCACTCATCGGCATGATTGTGTCAATGACATTACTAAATGGGCCCAGGAATACTTTCAGAAACCACTGTCGGTAAACACAATCCGCCGTGCCATCAGCAGATGCCAACTAAAGCTCTATCATGCAAAAAGGAAGCCATATGTGAACATGGTCCAGAAGCACCGTCGTGTCCTGTGGGCCAAGGCTCATTTAAAATGGACTATTTCAAAGTGGAATAGTGTTTTATGGTCAGACGAGTCCAAATTTGACATTCTTGTTGGAAATCACGGACGCCATGTCCTCCGGGCTAAAGAGGAGGGAGACCTTCCAGCATGTTATCAGCGTTCAGTTCAAAAGCCAGCATCTCTGATGGTATGGGGGTGCATAAGTGCATACGGTATGGGCAGCTTGCATGTTTTGGAAGGCTCTGTGAATGCTGAAAGGTATATAAAGGTTTTAGAGAATCATATGCTTCCCTCCAAACAACGTCTATTTCAGGGAAGACCTTGTTTATTTCAGCAGGACAATGCAAAACCACATACTGCAGCTATAACAACAGCATGGCTTCGTCGTAGAAGAGTCCGGGTGCTAACCTGGCCTGCCTGCAGTCCAGATCTTTCACCTATAGAGAACATTTGGCGCATCATTAAACGAAAAATACGTCAAAGACGACCACGAACTCTTCAGCAGCTGGAAATCTATATAAGGCAAGAATGGGACCAAATTCCAACAGCAAAACTCCAGCAACTCATAGCCTCAATGCCCAGACGTCTTCAAACTGTTTTGAAAAGAAAAGGAGATGCTACACCATGGTAAACATGCCCCGTCCCAACTATTTTGAGACCTGTAGCAGAAATCAAAATTGAAATGAGCTCATTTTGTGCATAAATTTGTAAACTTTCTCAGTTTAAACATTTGCTATGTTATCTATGTTCTATTGTGAATAAAATATTGGCTCTTGTGATTTGAAAGTCTTTTAGTTTTCATTTTATTAAAATTTAAAAAACGTCCCAACTTTTCCGGAATTCGGGTTGTACTTTTTCTTTGCAGGTTAGATCCTGAGGGCTACCAGTGCTGTCCTTTCAGATGACTTGAATCTATTAGTGATTAATTTTTTCATTCTGGCTGAAAAACAACCTGACCACAAACTTATTAAACAGAACAACTGACATATTCTGCATTTGAGAGCATTTAAAGATCTGCTAATTACATTAATGATATTTTATGATCTGGTTTCCTAAATAATTATGCTAAACTTAAACATATGTTGTCGATTCAATTTAGCAAGGACAGAAAATATATTGTGGCTTTCCTCAAAGAGATTCCGATCAGCACAGAAATAGATGATGGTCTGAGAGAGTTATTTTTTACATTTATGTGTGTGAATTATGTGTTGAAGCCTCTTATAATTGGATTTAGTTTCAGATAATTTATTATCAGCAGTTTACTACAGCTTGTGCGATAAAATCATATATGCTATTTTGTCTAAATACAGTCAGATTTATGAGTGTAAATGGGTATAACGTCTAAAGGGGAAAGTACATTTGTAATTGCTATATGGGTTGTATGATTGTGAGTTACCAACTATCTAAGCTGCAGCGAGCAAATTGTAGTTGAATAAATGCTTTGCTCAAATATGAGATGCAATTAGAGTGGATAATTAGCAAGCAGTAGAAGTGGACAGAAGTGGCAGATAGATGCATACCTCCACAGTCCACACATAAAAACAGGTAGTGGTCAGGCCCTGGCTCTCACAAGGTTGAATTCAGTGGTCAAGACAACAACTGGACACCACTGCATCTACATGCTTTGCAACCGCAGACATACCTGATTTAGCAAATGTTGGCAAGATTAAAAGGAGAGAAAAACAGTGAACAGAAAACAAAAACAGTGACTGAGGCTAAGGTGCGTCCCAAAAGAAACAGCACGCACTCAACTGCCACAGCTTTAATTACGAAGCACAGGGCTCTGACCATGATTTACAAAATAACCGTATAAAATTCATACATTACACAGTTGAGTACATATCATACGTACATAGTGCATCATTTGGGATTCAGCTTTAGTTAAGTTTGGAATTGCAGTCCGTCGCAATAGGTGGCAAAAGGCCACATTAAAACTGTCCTGTAAACTTTTTTACTATTGCTTCAGATGTCTTTTATGTATAGTTTTAATCTTTTTACCCTTCTTCCAGACCCAGACTTTTAGATGTAAAACAATCATAAAAACAATAACATGTTGAAATATATATATGATCTCTCTCTCTCTCTCTCTCTCTCTCTCTCTCTATATATATATATATATATATATATATATATATATATATATGTATATAAACTAATGATTGCTCTTCAATTGTGTTCACAGCAAAAAATGTAGGCTACGTAGTTACTGTATCTACTTGTAAACGTAAATTTCACTTTTCAGAGTTTCATTTTCAATTTATTTGTAATTTTGGAAAACAAGGAACAATTAATAGTTATCTCAGATATAATTGTCTTAAAATAAAGTAAAATTAATTGTTACCTCAGTTGTCTGAGGTAAATTGTCTTAAAATCTTTAGAATGCCATATCTTTCTCAGCTTTCAACCAAAATAAATGAATAAATAAATAAATAAATACATACACAATTTGCGATGTGCTGGAAATGCTCATTCATTTCAGAAATAAATAAATAAATAAATATGCTAGATGCATCGAGACATGTAATTAACAGTATGGTGAGACTGTAAAAAGTATGTCCTTTAATTCACAAGTGTCCATATTTCAGACATAGCCAGATGCAAAAATAACTACTAACATTGTCAGGGTGACAATAAAGCCCTAAAAAAAACGAACTAACATGAACTGTTCCAGTGATATGTAGCCTATTTCAAATAAATAAACTTACTCTGGTAATACTATCTCAGCTCTGGATGTAACCGCTTTAACCCATGCCATGTATAATTAGATGAACTGCCCGGAGCCTCGTTTAAACGGCGTGGGTGTGCATCCTCCCTCAGTGGACCCGCCTCTCTGAGCGTAACCGCTCCCCGCACCTTCACCGATCCACGGTGTGTGTGTTAAACACTGCGCGCGCAGGTGCTGCTGGGACAACAGAGGAGTCCGCTGGAGCGCATCTGTCTCGGGTTCAAGAGCTTCGACGGTGAGTTCCTATAATAACGTTTATTAAAATGCTGAATGTAAATTAGAAACAGACGTAATAACTTGCCAATTAGGCGGAGACAGTTCAATACAGAAGTAATCCTTATCTTTTCACGATGTTGTCACTGCATTATTTATAAATGTATTAACGGCAAAGCAACAGTAGTATTTTATTTTATATATTTTTAAAACTTTTCTTTCTGCGTTACTGCTTTAATAGCCCACTCTTTAACACCAGCCTAATCGAAATACTTTACTGTTATCATTTATTGCATTGTTCCTATTTAATGCAGCAATGGTAAGACTTGACCCAGGGGCGGACTGGGACCAAAAAGTGGCCCTGGACTTTCTGGCCCACAGCAGCCCACCACATCAAAACGCAAACGCCCCTGTTTTGATGTAATTTATTTATTTGATATTTAAGTATACTGTTTGGGGATTTTAACCAATAGGGCAACTGATCCTCCATTGAAAACCTGCGTGCTGCAGCTGTTCATTTAGCGACTCCTAGTGAGCGATACATGTTCATCACGAGACAAACATTCTCCTAGAACTCACACTTTGCATTCAATTAACCAGTGTTGGGGAGTAACTAGTTACATGTAACTTAATTACGTAATTTAATTACAAAATAAAAATAACTGTAATCAGTTACAGTTACTAAGAAAAAATGAGTAATTAAATTACAGTTACTTCTGAAAATTTTAAAGATTACAGTGGGGATTACATTTGAATATTTACACACATCCACATACAGGTGTAATTGATTTCTTTCCCAAATTGCACTGACTATTCTGAGACGTACGGCCCTATAATTTCCGCGATGCAGAAACATAGTCTGGTTAGTAGAATCCAGTCATAAAAACGGGATTGCTATTGCCTAACACGGACGGAATATGCCACATTTTGGACAAATATATCAAAAGTACACTTGAATCAAAGCATATGCAAAGTTTTAATATTTGCTATAAATTCAGAGACAAAGGTTACTGTTGTTAAACCATGCCACAAATGTACATATTTATTTATTTAAAAATAAATACAAATGGTAATCCATTTGCAATAATAATAATTAAAAAAAACATGGTTACTGTACTTTTACGTAATAAAAGCAGTTAATTTTTGTGAGGGAAAAACATGACTCATGTTCAGTATTAGGATTTTATATTGTAGTGATGCACTCAATTTGACATGTAGGCAATTTAGAAAGTATAGTTTTGTTAAATCTTGAGTGTTAAAGTCATGAGGTAGATGGATAACAGGGCAAAATAAAGAGACTGAAAAGAAAAAAGAAATGAAGTGAAGGTGAAGTTCAGGAGAGAACTTTTAATTATTTTGCATGTCCCCAAACTAAAGATTTAAATCTTTTTTTATATCAGGTCCATACAAAAAATAGTGTTGTCCATGAATTTGTTTGTATGAGTTTGAGATTTCCCGGTCTGAAATTTTATCCCAGTCCGCCCCATGTGGAAATTAATGAAGCAGACATGTGTTCAAATTTGATCATCTTAATTCAAGTGATGAAGGATTGTAAAAGTCTGACAGTATTGAGCACTGCTGTAAAGTTAAACCTGAATGGTGTAAATGTTTGAAGATGATTAACAGTTGCAAATAAACATTTATTGGAGATTTTGAAAAGTAATCAAAAAGTAATCAAAAGTAATTAGTTACATTACTTTAATAAAGTAATTGAAAAAGTTACACTACTATTACATTTTAAATAGGGTAACTTGTAATCTGTAACCTATTACATTTCCAAAGTAACCTTCCCAACACTGCAATTAACAGATGCATGAATATGTGGTAATATAAGTTCATGATCCGATTCGTGAACAGATTATTCTCTTGAGTAAATCTTTTAAAATAATCATTTATTTTGTTTAACGAAAACATTGTGGAAACCAGTGGTTCACAAACTGGATAGATCTGAGGTGCAGGGCTCGCAAAATCGCTAGCCCGACGTCCAGGGGCTATTGTGTTTTGCATTCGGGCTCCAAAATGTATCACTGCTCTTCCCGACGGGCTATCGTGAATAGTGATTTAAAATTCGCGTTGTTCACTCGCTTGGAGGGGTGAAATGTATCGTAGTTGATCGTTTTCACTTGTTTCTAAATCTTGCTGATTCAACTTTTTTAAACAATTTGCGCGCGTTCGAAGCTTGCGCGCACTCGTTCAAAGCACGCGCTGTGAGCAGCATTTCAGACAATGCGCGTACAAAGAATTAATTCATCTTTTGGGTATCCTAACTTCTGAATGAACAAATACACACACAATTATTTCAAAATAATTGTCTCTGCAAGTATTCTCGTAAACACATTCGGTTATGTTTTAAGTGAACGTATACAGTGGCCTGCTGCTCAGAGAAATTCGCTGTACCAGATGAATCTGTCTCTCTCTAAATTAGACGAAAACGCGCTTGTTGGCTGCGCGATCGACTCACTCATCCATTTGCGTAGAAAAATAATATAGTAATATTATGATTTTCGTCAATAAAAAAAAAAAAAAAAAAAAATATATATATATATATATATATATATATATTTGTGTACCGGGCGGGCCGGCCCACATATATATATTATATAAGCCACATATGTAAATTTTACTCTTCCCAAAATACAACTGTCAGCATTGCCATTCCTGTGATGAGAGTAATCAGGAATCCCTCTTCAGTAAGCAGACATCTGTTGTCTTTTTTGGGCTCCTGTTTGTAATTTTCATTAGCCGCACCAACATTTTTAGCCCTACAATATTACCACCAGAAGTGAAGAGAGTATAGAAGTCCAGTCTGTTCTATGACCATTTACTTGGTGTTATGAAACACTGAAACTATCTTTAAGCCTCACCCCTGAACTCTTGTCCCTTTACCTTCAGGTAGATCAGGATGACAGGTCCTCCATCATTCTTGTTCAGTCTGACCGCATTGGCTGTGGTTGTATCTTTGGTCTATAGTAGTGCTTCTATCGCAAACAATGAAGATGACTGCCTTTTGACACCAATAAAGATCCCAGTGATCCTGGACCAAAGCACAGTGAGGCTCCAAAGCCCAGAATTCACTGCAGAAAACTTCAGTGAGCCAGGAGTGATGTGTGGGATCGAGTGCCAAAGAAAGCTGCCAGAAGATAGGCCTGCGGAGCTGGAACGACTACTGTCTTATGAAACCGTCTACGAGAACGGAACACGCACCTTCACCAAAATACAACTGGAAGAGGTCTCCGAGCTACAAAACGCATCCTCTTCTGTCGTCTGCAATGCAGGACACCTTAAACGCAGAAAACGGCAGGTATACGGCATGGACGGCCGCTTCGTGATCACAGATAAACACTTCATCACCAATTACCCCTTTTCTGCCTCAGTCAGGCTCTCTACGGGCTGCTCAGGCATTTTAGTTTCTCCAAAACACGTATTGACTTCTGCCCACTGTGTCCATGATGGCCAGGTCTATCTGAAAGGGACCAAGAGGCTGCGAGTGGGTGTCATGAAGCTTCGCTCCAAACGCAGGGGAGGACGCCAACGAGGAAGGAGGAGAGGAGAAGAGAGGAGAGAAAGCCAAGTGGGAAATAAAGAAGATGTAGCCACTGAAGAACTACTTCATAGACAACACGGAAGGAAAAGGAAGAACCGTGTTAGACGTGAGACAGATTCGGATCAGTCCAGACAACCTGTGATCAGGTGGACACGCGTCAAACGAACACAAGTGCCAGCGGGCTGGATGAGGAGAGCAGGCAGGGAGATCTCGGCTGACTATGACTACGCCCTTCTGGAGCTGAAACGACCCCATAAGATGAAGTTCATGGAGTTAGGCATAGTTCCTGTAGTCAAGGACATCCCAGCTGGAAGAATCCACTTCTCTGGTTTCGACAATGACCAATCTGGGAAAGTGGTGTACCGCTTCTGTTCGGTCTTAGAGGAGTCCAAGGACCTCATGTACCAGTACTGTGATGCACAGAAGGGGTCGAGCGGAGCCGGGGTGTACGTGAGGCTACGAGATCAGGGAGGAAAAGGGAAGTGGAAGAGGAAGGTAATTGGCGTGTTCTCTGGACACCAGTGGGTGGATGTCGATGGGATACAGAAGGACTATAATGTGGCGGTCAGAATAACACCCACCAAGTACGCCCAGATATGCCATTGGATCCATGGAGATGCCAGTCAGTGTAAGGCGGCCTAAAAAAGGCTGACAAGTCATGAAGACTGCTGGGACAGTCTAGATGCAAACTGCTCATGTTTGTTACCCAACTGAAAATCCACAGCATCTGTACAGGAAACGCCATTTTAACAAGATGAATTTGGATGCTGTATATTTATTTTTGTTTTCATTGCCAAAATATGAGACTGTAGCCTTTGTAATGTCATGCTCAGGCCATGTTTGTGTTAAAAAGCCAATGTCACCAGCTGAGGCTAAGTAGTTAACTACTGGAAACGAAACAATCTGACATTCAGTATTTTGTTTAAGTTCTTGAGGAGTTCACCCAAATATGAAAAACATCACCAGCTGCATGAAGAGCCCATATTCCATACAAGAAAAGTACATGGTGATTCATACTACCTCTGAAAAGAAATGGGAGGATTATTTGCTAGCAATAAGAATATGGTGCATAGTATAAATCACTATGTAGTAGCTTAGACATTCAAAGGTGATTGCTTGGTCCAACAGTATTTGTATTTATTTAATATTGAATGCATTTGCCTAGTAAAGTCAACCTAGTTAAAATATAAAAATACAAAAGGTATACACAAACACACTTTTTCCCTTTCTCAAAACACCAGAAACAAGACTCCTTTTTATGCCATTCTGGTTTATTATTTTTGAAATGACAGAACAAGGAACATTTGTTACATTACACATGACCAACAGCCATGCTAATAGCAAAAAATAAGTAACGCAATCAAAGTGCACATTCTACACTAACAGCTCATCAGATGGATCCAAATATAAATACAAAATCTGAGCGGAGTGACACTAGAACCAGCCAATTGAAGATTTGATGCAGCTGGACTTTATCCCTCCAGAGATCCTGATTGGACAGCATCCTGGTAGGAGGGCCCGCCCTCTTTCTGGTCAGGGAAGAGCTTGATGAGATCATCGATTCGAAGGATGGTGATGGCTGCCTCTGTGGCGAACTTCAGACTCTTGGTTTTAACCATCGTGGGTTCATACACTCCCGCCTGCTTGTTGTCTCTTGGCTTGCCATTGACCAGGTCCAACCCAATCCTAACAGCACACATCAAAACAGGTTTAAACAGAGGAATCCAAACTGCATTGGCTCTCAGCTTAATCCAGAATAACCCACATCGCTTCCAGACTGTCTGCACAAATCCCATTCATCTACCAAATAAATTCTAAAGACATTTTAGGGAAGTAAACCACAAGCTTACTTCTTAACTGCAGAGTTTTTACTCCTGATTGTATGTTTGCTGTCTGACAGTGCAGTCATATTTCTAAGAGCTGAAGAGTGTGTGATGAGAAGAGAGCAACACTAACCATTTGAGGTTCTTGCGTTCAGGGTTGACCTGAGCCTCATTGTGGAAGGCTCTGAGTTTGGCCACCAGGTCGGTGGAGTCTTGTGCGGCGTTGACTGCCAGAGTTTTAGGAATGACGAGCAGAGAGCGAGCAAATTCAGCAATAGCCAGCTGCTCACGGGAACCCTAGGTCAAACACACAACAGATTCAATAGTTCATTCATACACACTAATTATTAAAAAGCACAACTGCTGTATGTTAAAGATTTGATCAGTGCCCACAACATTTTTCCATTTACTCCCCATTCATTTCCTCAGTATGTAATTCAGTAAGGGCTAAGAACCAAACGAAGCAGATTTAAAACACACAACTTTGTAAAATATAACATTAAATGTGTTGCTCTATAGGGCTGTCAATTTCTTTTTAATTGTAAATATTTTGTAAATATTAGCAGCCCTACTGTTTTGTTTATAACTGTTAAAGCAAATTAATTTATTATATATTGCTTTGAAAAACAAGCATTAGTACTATTTTGCTCGATGCGCCCTCTTGTGTCCTCAGGAGAGAAGCCAGATTGTCATGGACCTCAGAAGTGGAAAGCTGAGGTAAATCACTACAAACCTATGATCATGAACGGTGTTCTGAGCTGTCTGTAACCGTAGTGAGGTTTAATGTGTCTCAGTGATAATGAGGCATGTTTGTTCTGAGCAGGATGGAAGCAGCTGTCAGCAGAGCTGTTCATCTTTCCCTTGCCCACTCAGGACTCTCACTCTCTCCCACGCGTATAACTGCACACGCCATCACACAGGCACAGCAGCAATTATAATGGGAGTGTGCATGCTTCCAATCACACACAATACAGTAATATATATATATATACACACACACACAGTACAGACCAAAAGTTTGGAAACATAACTATTTTATGTTTTTGAAAAGTTTCTTCTGCCTCATCAAGACTGCATTTATTTGATCAAAAATACAGAAAAAACAGTAATATTGTGAAATATTATTACAACTTAAAATAATAGTTTTCTATTTGAATATACTTAAAAAAAATAATTTATTCCTGTGATGCAAAGCTGAATTTTCAGCATCATTACTCCAGCCTTCAGTGTCACATGTGACATCCGGTCTATCACATGATCATTTAGAAATCATTCTAATATTCTGATTTATTATGAGTGTTGGAAACAGTTCTGCTGTCTAATATATTTGATGAAGAAAAGGTTAAAAACAACTGCATTTATTCAAAATAAAAAAAAAAACATTTCTAATAATATATTTTCTTTACTATCACTATCAATTTAACACATCCTTGCTGAATAAAAGTATTGATTTTATTTAAAAGAAAGAAAGAAAAAAAATTACTGACCCCAAATTACTGACCAGTAGTGTATATTGTTATTACAAAATATTTATATTTTAAAAACATAGCTTCTTTTTTTTTCTTTTTTTTTTATTCATCAAAGTATCCTAAAAAAGTATCACATGTTCTGAAAAAATATTAAGCAGCAGAACTGTTTCCAACTTTGATAATGAATCATCATATTAGAATGATTTCTAAAGGATCATGTGATAATGATCCTAAAAATTCAGCTTTGCATCACAGAAATAAATGATAATTTAAAGTATAATAAATTTAAAAACAATTTAAATTGAAATAATATATCACAATATTTCATTTTTTTTTCTCTATTTTTGATCAAATAAATGCAGGCTTGATGAGCAGAAGAAACTTCTTTCAAAAACATTAAAAATAGTAATGTTTCCAAACTTTTGGTCTGTGTATATGTATATATATATATATATATATATATATATTTATTAGGGGTGTAACGGTACGAAAAAAATCACGGTTCGGTACGTACCTCGGTTTTAAAGTAACGGTTCGGTTCATTTTCGGTACAGTAAGGGAAAGGAATGCAAACATTAAACTGCAGGTTGTTTATTACTATACACTTTTTTTTTTTTAATACTTTTTAATAAAATATATATAAAATAAAAATAGAATAAGAAATAAAATACTGCTGCAAAGTTCTCCACTAAATAAAATACTCTGTCTCAAACCAATATCATATAATAAAATATAATGAAAAATATAAATAAATAACTATGATTACAGTGCAGCATTACCAATCCCAGCTTGTAGGCCTGCTTCACCAGAACCGTGCCGTGCCTGCTGCTTTAGGTGACAGGGAGACCGCCGTCAGACCAGGCTCTTGTCTTCATGACAACAATATCTATACTTCATGTTGAACATAAATATAAAGCCTACTGATAAAGGACACCGTCAACAGTATTGACGGCAAAATAGACTATGTTTGACAGGTGCAATATTTGAAAATCAATAATTATTTTTTTTAAATTACATTTATATCTGAATATATGTCAACCTATAGACTTTCAAATATCAAAGTGTCATGAATTAATATGTATTTGTGTACAAAATGACAAACATATTTTCCTATTCTATTTTGCCTGGAAACGCTTCTAACGCGCGCGTGTTGCGTGAAAAATAGGCGTCGGTTCTATTTCTAGCATGCACGCGTTTTCCGCGCGGCTCACGCAGGCAGTCTGCACGCTCTAACCTGTTAACATGGGAGCCGAATTAAAAACGGACAGGCCACGCAGCTGAGACGCTCACGCCACGCATCCAGTGTGTCGCCGGCCTTAGAATCAGCTGCAGGGCGGGATTTGCGATGAACGCGGAGACTTCCGCCACTTAATATGTTCATTTGGAAACACGAAAATGTACCTATGTTCCACACACAAAATATTGCATTCGGTCATTCGGTACACACGTGCACCGTACCGAAAGCCCTGTACCGAAACGGTCTGGTACGAATACACGTACCGTTACACCCCTAATAAATATATATAACTGGTCTTAAAAATAAAAGCCTAGATTGTGCATTTATACATCAGCTATTATTTAACTGTCAGTTTATTACGATGTAACATTTCACCTAAAAATAGAAACATCAAGAAAATAAAGATCCCAGCAGGCAGCTGTGAAGGCTTGGGTCCTCACCATGCTAGTGGCGTAGTTCTCCAGATAAATGGACAGTGCAGCCTCGACAGCGCCACCTCCTGGTACCACAGATTTGGACTCCAGCACCCTCTTCACCACACACAGGGCATCATGCAGAGAGCGCTCCATTTCATCACACATGAAGTCATTCGCCCCACGCAAGACGAGAGAGGCACACGTGCGTGCCTTTGTGCTGAGAGACAGAAAACAGCATTAAAAACAAACAAACCAAAGCCCCCCACTAAAACTAAAATGTTTCCTTTTCCAAAGGAAAACACTGCTCAGGGTCCCATGCAGTTAACAGCAGTATTATTTTTCCGAATGCAAGTCATTTTTATCAGTTATTGGCAAATCAGATGAAATCGGTTCAAATCATACAGAAATGTTTTCTCTCTCCTCGTGATTTTAACACTGTTTGTACTTCTTAGGCAAGGTAATCAAGTGTGTTAAAGCACATTTCCCAACGCACCGGTGATAGAGTTTCACTTTAAGCGTGTTTAGGCTTGATGTCTTAAGTGTTGATATTAATTTGTTTCTCATTCTTTTTTTCTTCTGTATACAAATACATTTAAAGGATTCTTGTGGAGCAAGGGCAATTAAAACAATTCTAATATTTATAATGTTGGAAACATTTGGTTTTATTTAATGTTATTTTACAGATCTGAATGTAATAAAACACTTTAAAAACTTTTTTCTCTCTCATCAATGCAATTTCGACCATGTGCAACTTATTTTCCAGAAAACCCAGTAGATAATGTGTTTAATGTCTCCTCTTTAACACCGAGACAGATTATTCAGAGAAACGCAGGATTGTGGGTCTGTATGAGCTCTGGAGCTGTCAGAGTTACCAAGCTATCAAAGGACGAGGATTTAAAGGAACCAGAACTGATTTCATGAGCCAGTTTCACTGTACAGGCCGAGGCATCACTTCAATCGTACAGGTTGTGTTGAAGGAAAAGGACGATGCTCTCACTTCTTGATGAGGATGAGCTCGTCGTCACACACTCGGTCCTGCACCACCTCCTCAGCCTGACCCAGCATGGTCACCTCAAACGTCTCCTCTCCCTCCAGGTTAGACAGGGACGAGCACATTGTGGCTGTAGGGGAAAAACCAAAACATTGTTCATCAAAGCTAAGACCGAGAATAAATGAGCTCTGTATTTCAAGAACAGAAGGCCTAGATCTAGGTGTAGACTAAAGCATGTGCAGTCATCTGACCCCCAGTAGCTTTGGCGATGCGTTTGAGGTCCCTCTTGAGCACCCTCCTCACAGCCATGGCTCCGACATCTACAAAGTATTTCAGACACATGTCATCAATGCCTCCGGTGGTCAGAATCACATTCGCTCCCGACGCCAGGATCTTCTGAATGCGCTCCTTCGTGATGTCTGACTCCCTGAGAAACAAATCCAGAAAGGTCGGCGAAACTGATGAAAATGATCGACTAATTAGTCCCAGCTTGAGACATCAATAGCACTAATAATGCAAACAATAAAAATTGAGAGAGGACACTTGTGTGCATACAAACTGAAAAAAAAAAGCTAATAAAAGGTAATTACTTTTTTTTTTTAAGTAGGTAAATATGCTTAATAAAGTGTTAGTTGGAAAAACAACCCTAAAAAAAAAAATCCCTCCTGAAAATAATAAATCTCAATGTCAGGAGGCAAAATTAGTTATGCACTAATTGGAACCGCTTGTATATGAAGCTCACGTGTAACGGTTCACCTCAGGTGCTAAATACAGAGGTTACTAGGGTCTAAAATAAGTGTGCTCAAATTACTAAAACCCACATACAGAGTCAAATAATCATTATGCATTTATAGCATTAATACTTAGTCTGATATATCAAAGCAGTGAAAAAAAACAACAACAACAAAAACATGGTTGTTATATTTTCTTTTAATTAAAATGAGTTTCAGTAGTAATTTTCAATGCATCCATAGTTTTTATTTTTAATTTCCTTTTCAATTTGGGTTAGTAATATACTTAATTTTTTTTTTTGCTTCAATAAGTCAAAAAAAGAAAGCAAAAAGCACTAAACAATATAAAATAACTTTTTTCAGTTCTCAGCATCATTACTGCGGTCTTCAGTGTCATATGATCCTTCAAAAATCATAATATGCTGATTTACTAACTCAAGATACATTTCTGATCATTACCAATGCTGAAAAAAGTTGTGCTGCTTCTTTTATGTACTTTTTTGTTGAATATAAATATTTTGTAACATAATAAATGTCTTTAATGTAACTTAATTTAAAAAAAAATCCTGAATAAAAAAAATAAAAATCCTTTTGAGTCCAAAACTACAGTGGTATAGATGCATGTTGTACAGCCCAAAAGTAAAACACAGACGTGTGTATCTGTGTGTAAGAGAGGCTTTGGGCAGACGATGCTTTATCCCACGCGTATAACTACACACACCACAGATGTGTGGCAGCAATGTAAATGGGAAGTTTCGTTGTGTGTGTGTGTGTGTGTAACAATGTGCCCTCACCTCTGTCTGATCTGGTCCAGTTTTTCTGGATCATTGATGATCACCTGAACACCCATCTTCATCTTGGTTTTCTGCAGGCTGAAGTCCAGACAGGCTATCTTGGCATTGGACACACGCTTCACCATTCCTAAACGATACAAACATTTACAAACACACATCCTGACATACACTGTGCAATGCCAAAAACAAGCGTGACGTGTGTGAACAGACCTTGAGATCCGACAGTGCAGTTCAGTGCGTATCCGTTGACGAGGAAACTCTCCTTCTGGCTGCGTCCGTGAGCCTTCAGCACATTCACAGAGTTGATGGGATAGCGAGCAACACCTTTACCATCAACAAACTTCACAGCCAGGGCAGCGTCCACCACCATATTAGCAAAAAAATCTGAATCACTGACAGAACGTCAAGGAGCTTTCATTTCAATGGATTAGTCAAGGTCTGAGAAACTCTTAATGCCGTTTAAAACTCTGAATACAGTCTTAAATACAGACTCGTTATGCAGCCTTACTGAATGATACAATCATAAAACATTGGATGTTGTGACATGGTTTAGATCGTTAAACGCAAAATATTATTAAGAAAATAAACACAACAAAATACTTTTAATAAGCAGAATCTCTAATAAGCAGAATTTGTATAGAGGCTGAACACACACATTTAAGGAATGAATACAATTTTACATTTCTACATAGAATGTTTATATAGGTAATAATATTAAGAGGATATATTAATGCGTATACATATGTATTAATAATAGTACACACACACAAACACAGGTGCATCTAAAAAATTTTGAATATCATGGAAAAGTGCTTTATTTTTTGCAATTTAATAAAAAAAGCAAACTTTCTTATATTCTAGATTCATTGCAAGCACTGAAATATTGTAAGAGTTTTTTTGTTTTAATTCTGATGGTTATACCTACAGTTTAGTATCTCAAATGTAAATATTTTCTCTGAGATCAATTAAAAAAAAAGATTTACAAAACAGAAATGTTCAGGATCTCCAAAGCAGGTGTAATTATGCATCAATACTTGGTTGGGGCTCTTTTGTATGAATGACTGTTTCAGTGCAGCGTGGAGATGATCAATCTGTCTCACTGCTGAGGTGTTACTGAAGCCCAGGTCACTTTGATAGCAGTCTTCAGATCCTCTGTATTGTTTGTCAGCTGTTACTTATCTTCCTCTTCACAATACCCCATGTTTCTCTGTGAGGTTCAGGTCAGGTGAGTTGGTTGGCCAATCAAGCACAGTAGTATCATGTTCAGCAGACCACTTGGAAGAGGTTTTGACTGTGGACAAGTGCTAAAGTCCTGCTGCAAAATGAAATCAGCATCTCCATAAAGCTTGTCAGTAGATTGAAGCATAAAGTGCTCCACAATCTCCTGGTAGATGGCTGCATTGACTCTGGACTTGATAAAACACAATGAACCAACACCAGCAGACGTCACAGCTCCCAAATCATCTCTGACTTCAGAAACTTCACACTGGACTTTGGTTTCTGTGCCTCTCCAGTCTTCCTCCAGACTCCAGACCTTGATTTCCAAATGAAATGTTAAATTTACTTTTATCTGAGAAGAGGACTGTGGACCACGGAGCAACAGTCCAGTTATTTTCCTCCTTACCCCAGGTGAAATGCTTCTGATGTTATTCTCTGGTTCAGGAGTGGCTTGGTTGTATGAATGTGACATCTGTCTCTTTTCCTGAAGATGTCTGAGTGTGGAGACTCTTGAAATACTGACTCCGGCTTCAGGCCACTCCTTGTGAAGCTCTTCCAAGTTCTTGAATCAGCTTTTCCTGACAATCTTCCCAAGGCTGTGGTCATCCCTGTTGCTTGTGTACCGTTTCCTACCGCACTTTTTCCTTAAAGTCAACTTTCTATGAATATATTTTGCTACAGCACTCTGTGAACATCCAGCCCATTCAGCAATGAACTTGTGTGTCTTACGCTCCTTGTGGAGGGTGTTGATGATTGTCTTCTGGACATCTGTCAAGTCAGCAGTCTTTCCCATAATTGTGGTAGCATGTTCTGAACTAGCCCAGGAGGAACCCAGTATTTATACTCAAAATTAATCAAACGAATCAAGCTCAATGCAATATTAAAATTTTTTGAGATACTGAATTTTAAATTTTCCTAAGCTTTAAGTCGTAACCATCAGAATTAAAACGAGAAAAAGTTTTTGTGCAATCTAAAATACAAGAAAGTTTGCTTTAATTAAATTACAAAAGATAATTATCTTTTCCATGATATTAACTTTTTTTAGATGCACCTAATATATATATATATATATATATATATATATATATATATATATATATATATATATATATATATATATATATATATATATATATATATATATACACACACACACACACACACTGTAAACAAGCACAGTAGCATGAAACAGCAGCACACAGAGGATACACTCCAATAATCTTAGAGGACATGGAGGTCTTGGCAGCATTGATGAGGCACTCTCTGCCCAAATCATCAGTGCTGATGGTCAGGTTCTCATTGATGTATCTGACTGCCTCCCTGTGAACCACAGCAAATTAGACCATTTCATTTTGATTTCAATCATGCTTAAACACACCAGACTTCTTGTTGGCACAGGAAGTGACTCTTACTTGCAGGCCAGTCTGTATCCACTGATGATGGAGGTGGGGTGGATCTTCTGGTGGACGAGCTCATCTGCACTCTTCAGCAGCTCAGCAGCGATGATCACCTTCACACACACAGATGAGTGGCTCTCACATTAACTCATATTTAATCAACACTGTATAATGTACTGTCAGGATGTGGAAGCGGCAGAGAAAGACCTGCACGTCCCGTAGTTTATGACAGGCAGTTTCTGTGTCCTGTTAGCATAGCCACACATACGGATACAGTATGGATGGCACTACGACAGGAAATGTTTCTTAACAGAAACATTATCCAAAGCAGCAAATTTCTCACCACTGATGTTGTGCCATCTCCAACCTCCTTATCCTGCAGCTCTGCTAGCTCACAGAGGACCTTAGCGGCCGGGTGCTCCACCTCCAGCAGCTTCAGGATGGTAGCTCCATCATTGGTGATGGTCACATCCTGAAACACAGATCCTAAACATGAGAAAACAAAACCGATAGGAACATCCACACTGCATTTTCCATCTAGAAACTATTCTAATGTCCCCTATAAGACATTAAAGGGATAGTTCACCAAAAAATAAAAAAATGCAGTCATTAATTACTCACTTTCATGTTGTCCCAAACCTGCAGGACCTCCGTTCATCTTCAGAACACAAATTAAGATATTTCTTGATGTTTACGTTCAGATCAAAGCATAAACAATGTAAACAGCACATCTGTGTACACAAGTTGCTTACGTTGTTTACTTATTTGTGATGCTCTAAAATAGTGCTATAAACTTTTAAATGAAGTCCTTATTTTTGTTTTCTTTGTGTACAAAAAGTATTCTCATAGCTTCGTAATATTATGGATTTACAGGGATTATATAACCGATGTCCTTGCTACGTTTCTGGACTTGGATCATGTAAGGATCCTTGCCGTCTATGGGAGGGTCAAAAGTTCTTGGATTTCACCAAAAAATATCTTAATTTGTGTCTTGAAGATGAACGGATGTCCTGCAGGTTTGGGACAACATGAAAGTGATCAAATTAATGACTGAATTCTCATTTTTGGGTGAACTATCCCTTTAAATTCACAAGATCTGAACATCACGGGTTACTCTGACCAGAGGAGAAACGACTGCACTTACACCGATGTCGTCCACCAACATCTTGTCCAGGCCGACGGGACCGAGAGAGCTCTTCACGATGTTAGCAATGGATGCAGCGGCCATGACTGCAATGCAACAAATAAAATTAATTACTACGTGTACAAACTATTTTTCCTGGAGTGAGAAAAGTAATGAAGTGAACAACAATTTTATATGATTTCGATATAGGCTACACATATACAGCACTCTCATTAATTGAATTTTACAAACAACAATTTTATTAACAAACAATATCCTGTGGCACGCTATGTTTTAATGACAGTGAGGAGTGCTATGGGTGCACAATAATTCATCTTTAACCTAAACTGCAGATTAGACATGTGCCGTTATTTGGTAATGCGATATATCACGGTATCGAATATACACAATATAGTTATCATGGGAACTTCTAAATACCGTGAATAATTATATATTACAAATTATCCAGAACTTTGAATCCATTTTAAGAATGCTTTTCCCATCAACTGGTCAAAATGCACAACACCGCTGTATGCTGCTTGAAAGAGATGTACGCTCTGATGTAAACAAGCACGCATGAGAAGCACATGAGGAACACGTGAGAGACGCGCTGAATGAAAGCACATTCACTCTCTGACAGCAGATGGCGCTAAACTGTAGAAAATGCAACCTTTATTCTGGAAACCCCATAAATAAAGCAGCCTGCTGTCTAAAACGTATCTAAATTTTAAATAGCCATTCAGATTTGTGTATTTGCTATGATGTTCATCACAGCGCCAAATACTTAAGTATTTTGACTTAATAGGCTATTTTTTTTTCCATTTTAATCTGGATTAAACATACCATAGATATTGTTTGAAAGTGTTTTGATTATTGTTCGTTCACACTTTACATTGGGGCTTCGTAAATCTTAGGTATTCCAATATTTAATAAAATGTTAAAATCTTAAGTTGCAGCCGTTTTATTTAACGAGCTAACATGAATAAGACTTGTATTAATTTTTTTAAACAAAGATAAATAACTTCTGTAGCAAATGTAGCTGTTGCTCATTGTGAATGTCAATGGTTAACTAATGAGACCTTATTGTAAAGTGATACCTATTAATCTTTATAGCTCTTTTGCACTTTAATCGGTGTAAAACTTTCAATACTTTATTGTATTTAAATGTTGTTATTTTTGTTATAAGAAAAAAGTTAATTTAACCTGTTATACTGTATTACGACCACTTATTTTTTTACATTTCAATACCATGATAATACTGTATACCGTGATAAAAGCATGAGCAATTAATCGCAACAGGAAAATTTGATACCAACATGTCCCTACTGCAGATCTCACGTAATGAGAAATATTTTAGCGAGAACAATGATTTATGATGTGCATAAATGTAACCTTTAATGTACGTTATAATAAAACAAGTCGACTACCCTCCATCTGAGGATTTGAAACAGGTCCTTATAAGGCAGCAGGTGTGGCGTGAATCACACAGAAGCAGAAGTCCTCAGTTACCAACACTGTTATAGGCATCTAACGGTACATGTGCTTTACATTAGACCTCTTTCTTCCAAGTGCATGTACTGTGTGGTGAAAGCAAGGGTTTTAGACAGACTTCATTAGTAACACACGCTCAGTGACGTCACTGCTCCTGCAAACAGTAACGTTATTAGAGATGCGACACACTGATTTACCGTTAACGGCTCATGGCCCACTGTACCAACGGAATCAATGTGATAACGGCTGAAGAAGACAATGCTTAAAGCTGAAGAAGTATTTTGATGTAAATCAAGGATTATACTCTGATTCCTGTTAGCCGCACGTGCTGCTCGAGACACCGGGCGCTCTTCCGGATAAACAACGTCGCGTGCGGCCCGTTCACCGCGACTCCGGGTTTTATTGAGGGCAAATATGAGCGGATCAAGACTCACCGTTCTGAGTCCTCACGGACTCTCCGGTCGTCCTCTGGCCGAGCACGGTTAACGGACCCTCTGTCATGGACATGTTGGATGAGAGAGAAGAATGAAGAAGCGCGCGGTGGATTATGGGTAGCGGGAGGGGCGCGTGTGGAAGGTTCCAGATCGATCCAGAACAGCAGCTTTTATTTCAAACTCAGACACACACGAGCCACTGAACAGATCCAAAGACTAGACTCTGCACATGTATGCGTATAAAGAGCTCTAAAGCCACACAGATTAACTCACAAACTGTTAGAGATGTATGAACTACAGTTCCCTGCTTTAATGTGGTAATTCTTTCGATGGTTTAGTTAAAGCGTTTATTAGGACTAAGCGACCTCCAGTGGTCTGGCGGAGTAGCGGCGGTTATTTAAACTGTAATACGCTCAAAATATTGTAGCTTTAATCTTTTTCTAAACATTTCGACTTTATTCTCGTAATAGAGCATCACAGTCCCGCCCACAGCCCGAGAGAGCTTTGGTGCCGGAGGTAAATTTCCCATTCATTTCTCCCATTGACTTTCGGAAAAATCCGTATCTAAAGAGTTTTAGAGCATGTGTGAGGATAACCAGCTACGGCTGAACTCATAAGCATATCATTTCGAGTGAAAAAATTAAGAGAAAATCCCAAAAAGTCAAAGGTACAAGACTGTGTACATATTTTCATTTCGAGCAAAGGAACTACTCATCCCATAAACCACCCCCCTCACTATAGTCGACTGAAGCCACAACCGCGAACGAGCCTTTTGAGCGATTTCCAAATCTGATGACAGCCGCGCAAACTTTTTCCTCCAGTGAATTTTATTTTATATAGTGAATGTGCAGTAATAGCAGTTCTTTCAGTATTAATCGTGTAAATAAATAGTGTTTTATACAGGTATTGTGTATTTATTTTTATATTTATCATCGTGTATTTTATATATTATGTGCGTGTGTGAAAGCGGTTAACGATAACGTCAGCAATGGTGCAGTGCTTTGTACTAGGGATGCTCCGATCACGATCGGCCGATAGTTAATGCGCATCTCGTCAGTAAAGCCGGTTCTCTAATCAGTGGTAAATTCCCTCAGGTGCGTGATTTCACATAGAGCAGCTGTTACTACACAGAGCCGTTGTTAACTGAGAATATGCTCAAATAAACGACAGGCCGATCGTGATCGGAGCACCCCTACTTTGTACCCATAGACAGTAAAAGAAATGGACACAGCGACCCCATGGGAACTCAATTGAGACAAGTGAAGCCCATTTTTAGTGATTTTTAGCACTTTCGTTTCTGACGCGCAGAATCAAACCAAGCTTGATGACGTCAGCAACCTGTCTGACAGATGTAAATCTTCTAGTAGCTGTGCGTGCAAACTGCCATCGTTAATCTTGCAGAGACGGCGAGCTTGAGTGGGGAGTTCTTTGGCGTGAGTGAGCAGGAGTAAGTATTCTGATTAATTATAGTATTTTAAAATGTAACGCCAGGGCTTGTATCTATGGGCTTCTCTCTTGACGTCTCCCCGATTGCCTGCGAGCTTCTCCTCCTGTCTGTACGATAATTTCGCTACTGTGCGACAGAGAGTGGTTATGACGCAATCGTTAGCCTATTTTTACAAAAACTGTTTCTACGGGGCCATAATGTAACATAGAAGGTAATGGAGCTCTTTATACATTGTCATGTATCTTTAGAAATAAATAATGGACAAATGGAGTCTTTAAACGCCTCAGATGTAAAGTTATTCGCTGTCAAAGTGACGCCAAAATGAATGGGAGTCAATGGGATGCTAACGTAAGTGAAGTTCTGCTACAAGATGGCGGCACGCTGCCAACTTCAACTACCGGTCGACTTCCTTCCCGCCTGGTCTTCACAGACCTTCGCAGGGTTTAACCAGATGAGTTCCACCAATCAGATGCATCACTGTGGGATTGTGGGATTGTTCAGGATTGTGGGTAATGAAGTACTTATCCAAGACATCGCAAATAAAAGGCATTTAGCTCAAAACAAGGTTAGTGCCCCATGAACCTTTGGCGTTTATATGAGCATACTATCGCTTAGTACAGCCATAGCTGGTTTTAAGTTTACCATGTATGGTTACGTTTTTATGACTTATACCCCAAATGTCAATGCAGAAATTGTATTGAATTTTTACTTCCGGCACCGGCTGTGGGCGCGACTGTGATGATCTATATTCCGATTTTATTCTAAGAGTATTTAAACGTTATTCTCGTAATATTTTTACTTTATTCTTGTAATTTCGACTTTATTCTCGAAATATTACGACTTAAATCTCGTAATATTAGATTTTTTTTTTTACGTGCCACTGAAACGCTGTCATAAATATTAATAGGGGAGGGGGCCCGCAAATGTGTTTTACCTATGTGACGAAAAGAGGTAAATCCGGCCCTTGAAAGGGCCATTTGAAGCTGCATTGAAACTGCAAATCCTTTTTCCTCAAAAATCTTAATTTATTTTCGACTGCAGAAAGAAAGATGTGAATACCTTGAATCAATGTTGCCAACTAATTTTCAGGGGAAGTTGATAAAGTAAGGTAGATTTTTTGCTAAAAGTTGCTAAATGATGTCACTGCGCGATGACATCATAACGTAATCACGACGCAATATTGTTTTACCAAATCAAATCTCAGCAAATATATATTTTATATGTGCTAATTTCGATTTGTTCATAAAATAA